>NC_059072.1:314205906-314512906 GCF_020497125.1 Mauremys mutica | reverse complement strand
GTACCGACGCCTCATATTAAAGTGTCTTGACTTCATATTATTCTGATGACAGAGGAAAGTTCTACAGTGATGGCAAGTGGAGACGCCACAGATGTGGTGATGCTGGGAGTTAGAGGCCTGTGACTACATCTGTGTTTCACTACTCTCTCTCCTTTCTCTCTGCTTTGCATCCTATTTGATTCTTAGTAAGAGAGTGGAAGAGGCATTGGTCCTCACTGCCCCTTATATCAGTATGGCGCATGGAGGGAGCAAATTTGCAGGTACAGACCATCTGACACTGCTTGCTAGAGATCTCTATTCTCAGGTGCATGGAGCATGCCTACCCATAGGGACCACACATGTCAAAAGAACCTCTGGTTACAGGTAAGAAACCTCCATTTCCCTCCTTATTCTATTTAAAATTTGTGTAGGGCTCAACTGATGCAGCATATTTCTTATATAAAAGATGTAGTACATTATAGTAAATTTAGGCCTCAATGTAGGTTGTCATAATTACAAATTAAATTTTATGCAGGTTAATGTTAAATTAATTGAAGTGAACTAAAACAAAATCTGATTTTCATTTAAAAAAAAAAAAGTGTTTCAATAAAAAACATTTATCCATCATGTCTTCCCTCTCATCCAAGGATAGCAGTCCTATATAAATGATATTTTTCACAGTATCCATACTCAGAATGTTAGAAGGCAGAATTGGAATCTTTGTTCCCCCCCCCCCCTTTAATTTTGAATTAAATTCATGTTTGAGTTTATGCCAGTGAAATGCAGGCTGCTGCAGAAGGAACAATAGTGACTTCTGTGGAATATCAGTGCAGCAGTGAGAGTCAGGCATGTCATGGAGGATCAAGCTGATGTTTCCTGAAAGAGGATTAGTCCATCTACCACTTGCCATACTTGCTTTTCTTTGAGATCAGCCATTATCTGCTTCCTCCCACCATTTAAAAAAAAATGCTGCAGTAGATCCAGATTGTGTACCTCCACGATATCTCGTTTTTGTGTGACAACTGCTTGTCTTTCTGCCCACTCATCATGGACTCTTATTCACCTTTGTGATTAAATTTGTCCCCAATTCAATGTTTTGATGTAGTGATCTATTTCCAGTCTTTGTAGGTATAGTACCTTATAATGTGAACTGCTTCTTCATGCACCTGATATGGTATAACCAAAATCATCTGCCAGAAGTATGTATGGTCTGCTTTCTTATATTTGGGTATTTTTGTTCATCAATTAGAATAGCAGTAGTCACATAGGACAAATGTCTCAGTGCTTGCACAAAGATCTAGCAGGGAGATCACTTGTAGTATTGTACAGGAATTCTAAACAATTAATATACCCAAAACCCAGGCAGTTGTAGGACTGACATGTAAGTTGGCCCTGAGCCATCATAACCAATAGGTGTTTGTCAGGAAACAGCTCTCACCATATGGATATTGAGGACATGATTTTTCCACTGAGAATATCAGAACAGCTGGTTAAAGGTGTGCGCCATGGCTAGTCCATCTTTAAAGTGGATTATTTTTCAGAAATTAAAAAATAGTTCCATTGGCGACATAAGGAAAATGGCTTTGTTTTTGGCCTTGTTGAACTACACCAAGGGTATGTCTATGCTACGGGATTATTCCGATTTTACAGAAACCGGTATTTGGAAACAGATTGTATAAAGTCGAGTGCATGCGGCCACACTAAGCACAAATTCGGTGGTGTGCTTCCATGTACCGAGGCTAGCATCGATTTCAGGAGCGTTGCACTGTGGGTAGCTATCCCATAGTTCCCGCAGTCTCCCCTGTCCATTGGAATTCTGGGTCGAGATCCCAGTGCCTGATGGGGCAAAAAGCATTATCGTTGGTGGTTCTGGGTACAGCCTCACCCCTCCCTCCGTGAAAGCAACGGCAGGCAACTGTTTCACGCTTTTTTCCCTGGGTGAACTGTGAAGATGCCATACCACAGCAAGCATGGAGCCCGCTCAGTTCAAGACAGCAGTCAGAATACCAAGATGAGAGCAGCCCTCACAGTTGAGAAGCGAGTGGCGATAGCCCTCTGGAAGCTTGCAATGCCAGACAGCTACCGGTCAGTCGAGAATCAATTTGGAGTGGACAAATCTACTGTGGGGGCTGCTGCGATGCAAGTAGCCAAAGCAATCACTAAGCTGCTGCTACGAAAGGTAGTGACTCTGGGAAATGTGCAGGTCATAGTGGATGGCTTTGCTGCAATGGGATTCCCTAACTGTGGTGGGGCGATAGATGGAACCCATATCCCTATCTTGGCACCGGAGCACCAGAGCACCCAGTATGTAAACCACAAGGGGTACTTTTCAATGGTGCTTCAAGCACTGGTGGATCACAAAGGACGTTTCACCAGCATCAACATGGGATGGCTGGGAAGGGTTCATGACGCTCGCGTCTTCAGGAACACTAATCTGTTTAAACGGCTGCAGCAAGGGAATTACTTCCCAGACCAGAAAATAACAGTTGGGGATGTTGAAATGCCCGTAGTTATCCTTGGGGACCCAGCCTACCCCTTGATGCCATGGCTCATGAAGCCATACACAGGCAGCCTAGACAGTAGTCAGGAGCTGTTTAATTACAGGCCGAGCAAGTGCAGAATGGTGGTAGAATGTGCATTTGGACGTTTAAAGGGATGCTGGCACACATTACTGACTCGCTCAGACCTCAGCCAAACTAATATCCCCATTGTTATTGCTGCTTGCTGTGTGCTCCACAATCTCTGTGAGAGTAAGGGGGAGACCTTTATGGCGGGGCGGGAGGCTGAGGCAAATCACCTGGCTGCTGATTACGCGCAGCCAGACACCAGGGCGATTAGAAGAACACACCAGGAAGCGGTGCATATCAGAGAAGCTTTGGAAACCAGTTTCGTCACTGACCAGGGTACGGTGTGACTGTTTTGTTTCTCCTTGATGAAAACCCGCCCCCTTGATTGATTCATTCCCTGTAAGCAACCCACCCTCCCCCTTCGATCACAGCTTGCTTTCTAAGGAAATAAAGTCACTATCATTTAAAAATCATGTGTTCTTTATTAATTGATTATAAAAGGAGGGAAAGAACTGACAAGGTAGCCCGGGTGGGGTTTGGGAGGAGGATAGGAGGGAAGGAAAAGTCCACTAAAAAAGTTCAAAGTAATGACAGCCTTTTGCTTGGGCTGTCCACTGGGGTGGAGTGGGTGGGTGCACGGACCTTCCCCCCCCCCCCCGCGTTCTTACACTTCTGGGTGAGGAGGCTATGGAACATGGTGAGGGGGGAGAGTGGCTATACAGGGGCTGTTGCAGCACTCTGTGATCCTGCTGCCATTCCTGAAGCTCCACCAGACGCCGGAGCATGTCAGTTTGATCACGCAGTAGCCCCAGCGTTGCATCCCGCCACTGTTGATCTTCCTGCCAACACCTCTCTTCACGTTCGTCCCTCCTCTCTTCACGTTAACTGGCATCTTTCCTGTACTTTGATACCATGTCCTTCCACTCAGTCAGTTGAGCTCTTTCATTGTGGGTCGATTCCATGATTTCAGTGAACATTTCGTCTCGCGTCCTTTTTTTCCGCCACCTTATCCGAGATAGCCTTCGGGACGGAGGAGGGAGGCTTGAAAAATTAGCAGCTGCGGGAGGGAGGGAGGGGAAAAAAAGAGAGAAGTATTTAAAAAGATACATTGTACAGAACAATGCTTATACTCTTTGACGGTGAACAACACTATTCACATTACATAGCACATGTGATTTGAGTACAAGGTCGCATTTTGCATCTTAAAATTGAGTGCCTGCAGCTTTCGTGTTAGAGATCACAGATGCAGGTCTGGGCAACAGAATTTGGCTTGCATGCGACCATGGTAAACCATAGTCTTTCAGCTTCTGCAGCCTTCATATATCCAGTGCCCTCCTTTCCCACATACCAAGCAAAGCCTGTTGAGTGCTGCGGCTTTCCTGTTAACGTGCAGCAGCAGAAACCAGCCCCCCCATCCAGTTCTTTGGAATGATCGCTTTACCCCTCCATGTGGCTGGTATCAGGGAAGATCCCTGCTAGCCAAACGTGAAAAAGCTCAGCGCCAATCACTCCCTCTCCTCCCCCCGCTTGGCTAACTGCAGGGAAGGATTTCTTTTCAGCGACAGGCAAACAGCCCAGTAGGAATGGCCACCTCTGTCCCCTTTAATTAAATTCCCGTATTTCAACCAGGTTACCATGAACGATATCACTCTCCTGAGGATAACACAGCGAGATAAAGAACAGATGTTGCTTGAATGCCAGGAAACACCGGGACCATATTCTGCCAGGCTTTGTCATGCAATGATACCAGATGACTTGCTAGTAGCATGGCGTGGTCAAGTGTCCTACCATGGAGGACGGAATAAGGCTGCGCTGCCCAGAAACCTTCTGCAAAGGCTTTTGGAGTACCTCCAGGAGAGCTTCATGGAGATGTCCCTGGAGGATTTCTGCTTCATCCCCAGACACGTTAACAGACTTTTCCAGTAGCTGTACTGGCCGCGAATGCATCCCAAGTCCTCGGCAATTTAATCATTAAAAAATGCTTGCTTTTAAACCATGTTTTCTATTTACAAAGGTACACTCTCACCAGAGGTGCCTTCCGTCAGGCTGAGAAAAAGGTCTTGGCTGTTGGGGAGAACGGAGTGCTGTGTGCTCTCCGCAAGCTCGTCCTCCTCTTCCTCCTCCTCATCTTTCCCGTCCGCAGAATCCTCAAGCATGGCTGAGATTACCCACTTCTCGGAATCCACTGTCAGGGGTGGGGTAGTGGTGGCGGACCCCCCCTAGAATTGCATGCAGCTCAGCATAGAAGCGGCATGTTTGCGGCCCTGCCCCGGACCTTCCGTTTACTTCTTTGGTTTTATGGTAGGCTTGTCTGAGCTCCTTAACTTTCACAGGGCACTGTACTGAGTCCCTGCTGTGGCCTCTCTCCATCATGACCTTGGAGACTTTTTTCAAATGTTTTTTCATTTCGTCTTTTGGAACATAGTTCAGCTAGCATGGAATCCTCTCCTCATGTAGCGATCAGATCCTGCACCTCCCGTACAGTCCATTCTCGATTCTCAGACTGCATGGTTACCTGTGCTGATGAGCTCTGCATGATCACCTGTGCTGATCAGCTCTCCACTCTGGGCAAACAGGAAATGAAATTCAAAAGTTCGCGCGGCTTTTCCTGTCTACCTGGCCAGTGCATCTGAGTTCAGATTGCTGTCCAGTGCCGTCACAATGGTGCACTGTGGGATAGTGCCTGGAGGCCAATACCGTCGAATTGCGGCCACACTAACCCTAAACTGAAATGGCAATATCGATTTCAGCGCTACTCCCCTCGTCGGGGAGGAGTACAGATATCGGTATTAAGAGCTCTTTATATCACTATAAAGGGCTTAATTGTGCGGACGGGTGCAGGGTTAATGCGATTTAACGCTGCTAAATTCTATATAAACTCGTAGTGTGGACCAGGCCGTAGTGTGGTGGCAGAGGATTACTATGAGAACTACCTATGACAGATTTAAGAGGCAATGTTGTTAACAAATGCCTCCTATCCCCTCTTCTACTAAAGTAAATAAGATTCAGTGCCCAGTGAGGAGTGATTGCATGGATGTGGTGGTTTGACTGGGGGAGGGAGGGACATGGTGTGCATAAGGTGGATTCATGAAAGAATAATTGAGAGAAATGAATTAAGTGTAGGTGTTTCAGTGGCAGTGGGTGAGAGGATGTGGAGGAAGAAAAAGAGATTGAAGAGGATGGAGGTAAGGTGAGATTTGAAATGTGGAAAAAAATGAGGGTGATACTGGGGATTGGAAAGAAGGAGAAGATAAGATTGCCCACAGGAAGTACTAGTTCTCATGAAAACATGGAATCTCCAGAGGGAGAAACCACAAGGAAAGATAGAAAAGAACACAAGAGGATAGAAGGAGAAATTAGTATGAAAGAAAATAAATATGAAGGGACACAGGATGAGAAAAGCTACGAAGATGTTGTGGGGAATGGCGGGAGGGAACCAAAAGAAAGGTAGACAGAATGTTACAATAAATGAAAATGAACGGTTTGATTTTTAATTAAGATCAGGTCTCTTGAGCAATGAACAAAACTGCTGCTCCATTTAGCAGAATTGTGTGTATATTATGCAAACTCAGATTATTAAGAGTTAGGCATTGAGTGTTATTGACTGTTGAAGATGCTATTCAGCTTGTGCCTGCTTTCCCCAAATAAATGAAGTTCATTTGAGAAGGAATGAACTCTACGTTGCTTCTACAGCTGCATGAAAGGACTCTGACTGCAGACATGGCTGGGGTGAGAGCTTCAGCTTTCTTGCCTCTTCTGGTCTATGCTTCCAGAGCCTATGCTTCAATCTGACTATCTGGCTCCAGCATAGTTCTGCAGTCATTTTTGTTCTTCCACACACAGAACCCCATGCTAGCCTTACGATGAGGACCCCTTTTCAAGTTCATGTGCCCACTGAGCCCTTATTTTCCAGTCCACCCCAAACCTTTCCCCGTTGTCTCCTTTGTAAACATTAATACCAAATAGCTCCAGTCCAGTTTGAGTCTCTGTGGAAACTTTCCTGTGTAGGTCAGTAGAATGTAGAAAACTCTACTCAAAATTTCTGTTTATAGAAGGGAGATTGAAACTTTATGCCATCATAAACCAAGAGCTCTTTCATAAAACTTCATACAGAACATTAACATATCATTTTTTAATTCCTTTTAGTCTTAAGAGAATCTGTGCGAAGTGTCAGATGAAATAACGTTTAAAAAGAAGTATCAGAGGGGTAGCCGTGTTAGTCTGGATCTGTAAAAGCAGCCTGTATAAAAAGAAGTTAATGTGATACCGCTTGGACACTAATGTTGGTGGTTCAACTCTTTTCACTTAATTTTAGTATGTAAAAGTTAAAACTAATCTTGAAACTGAAGTACAAAATACTTGAATTCAAAAGGCAGAGGTTGAGCTAATTGTCACTTTCCATTCAAATGACTAATGTAGAAAAGTTTGTCCTCTTTACCCAGCAATTAATGACTGGAAAAATCAGGTTAATTCACAGGCTATGGTTACTCCCTCTATTCCTTTAAGAAATTTTTATTTGTTAATGTGAAATATTTTTTGAAAAGAAGTTTCTACAACATTTTTAAGGCTATTGTGTTTAATAAAAATTTAATACACTGTTTTGTGTTTAAATTCCAGTTATCCCAGAGTAGGTTGATACAAATCATGACCAAACATTATCTAATAAATAAGCAATATCGTTCACCATTTTCTAACATACTAAAATGTACAATTGATAGAAATCTGAAAATATTAAGCTATGTCATTGCTTAAATAAATGTATATCATGATAGTGTTACCCTCCTTGGCAGCAAAAAGATATACAAAATCTAGTGTAAAAGCTCTATTTAGATATAAATCAACATGTGTTAATGTTTATATCAACCGAGAATTCCATTTGTATTTTAATTGGGTTCTAAAGAAAGGTGTAAAGTTGATGAAAACTAATGAATTAAATCGAGGCTTTGCAATTGGTGATTTAAATTACCTTGATTTAAGTCAATCCTTCCTACTCAGAGATGTTGAGAGGATACAGGAGGAGAAAATGTATAGGTGAGACAGGGTTGTGAAGGGCTTTAATCTTTTATCTCTGTTATTAGCAAAATAAGATCTGTCCACAATATTGTGGCTGTCCAGCACTACCCTGTATTATACTATAACCAATGCATTTCCCCATGTGATATCTAGGCTAAAAGCCAGATTGACAGTGATCAAGGATATCTGAGGTTCAAATAAAATGAAATTGAGACTATCAATTAATCGCAGTTAACTCATGCAATTAACTCCAAAATTAATCATAATTAATTGCAGTTTTAATCACACTGGTAAATAATAAAATACCAATTAAAATGTATTAAATACTCTGGGATATTTTTCTACATTTTCAAATATGTTGCTTTCAATTACAACACAATACAAATTGTACAGTGCTCATTTTATATTTTTATTACAAATATTTTCTCTAACAATGATAAAAAAGAAATAGTACATTTCAGTTCACCTCATACATGTACTGTAGTGCAATCTCTGTATCGTGAAAGTGCAATTTACAAATCTAGATTTTTTGTTATATAACTGCACTCAAAATCAAAAGAATGTAAAACTTTAGAGCCTACAAGTCCACTCAGTCCTACATCTTGTTCAGCCAATCACTAAGACAAACAAGTTTGCTTACATTTACAAGAGATAATGCTGACATCTTCTTATTTACAGTGTCACCTGAAAGTGAGAACAGGTGTTCTCACGGTAGTTTTGTAGCCAGCATTGCAAGGTATTTACGTGCAAGATATGCTCAACATTTGTATGCCCCTTCTTGCTTTGGAAACCATTCCAGAGGACATGCTGATGATGCTTGTTTTAAAAAAAACAAAACATTAATTAAACTTGTGACTGAACTCCTTGGAGAAGAATTCTCTCTCCTGTTCTGTTTTACCCACATTGTGCCATATATTTCCTGTTATAGCAGTCTCAAATGATGACCCAGCACATGTTCGTTTTAAGAACACTTTTTCACTGCATATTTGCCAAAACGCAAAGAAGGTACCACTGTGAGATTTCTAAAGATAGTTACAGTAATCAACCCAAGGTTTAAGAATCTGAAGTGCCTTCCAAAATCTGAGAGGCACAAGATGTGGAGCATGCTTTCAGAAGTCTTAAAAGAGCAACACTGCGAATGCGGAAACTATAAAACCCGAAACACCGAAAAAGAAAATCAACCTTCTGCTGGTGGCATCTGATACAGATGTTGAAAACAAATGTCGGTCCAGTCTGCTTTGGATGATTATTGGGCAGAACCCGCCATCAGCATGGATGCATTGACGCATAAAGGAACCTATGAATCTTTAGCACATCTGGTACGTAAATATCTTGTGACGCTGGCTACAACAGTGCCATGCGAATGCCTGTTACTTTCAGGTGACATTGTAAACAAGAAGTGGGCAGCATTATATCCTGCAAATGTAAACAAACTTTTTGTCTTAGCGATTGGCTGAAGAAGAAGTAGGACTGAGTGGACTTGTAGGCTCTAAAGTTTTACATTGCTTTATTTTTAATGCAATTTTTTGTACATAATTCTACATTTGTAAGTTCAACTTTCATGTTAGAGATTTCACTACAGAACTTGTATTTTTCAATTCACCTGATACTTTTGTTTTTTACAGTGCAAATATTTGTAATAAAAATAAGTATAAAGTGAGCACTGTACACTTTGTATTCTGTGTATTTGAAATCAATATATTTGAAAATGTAGAAAACACCCAAAATATTTAAATTATGTTCTATTGATATTCTAATCTATTAGTCATAGTGGGGTATGCAAATGTGGTATGGACGGAAAGGAATAACATATAATTAATTGTATCAGTTTTGTTATACATTTTACATCATAGTTTTGACATTTCTAGGAAAAGAATATAATTTACTATATTATCAACCTTTTGTTTTCAAGATGCAGTTGAGAGGTCTGTCATGCACCTTAAAATATCCTTTTTATAAACAATTGGGAAAACCCCTCTAAAATGAATAACAATGTTCTTGGAAAATATGAAAGGGAACTTCATTATCTGTACTTTCTTTAGGATCAGAGATCTTGTTAGTTTTAATCTATATGTATACAGAACTCAAAACACTTCTTATCTCCATACAGGTAGCCCTTTTTCTCCATGCCACCATTATAATGACACCGCCTTAAATTAAGGGACTAAAACAGTTGTTTTGTAGTGTAGGTAGGTAGCTAAAATATTTATTTTTTTTAAAAAAGCTGTCTACATTTCTCTTGTTATATTTTGGCTTTGCTTCACTTTTTCCTGTAATAGGTTTTCCTAAAATAGCATCTCATTCAATGGTCACTGTGGAAAATTGGTTTCAGCCTGCCTATGTAGATCCAGTGAAACTATATTGGTCTTAGAACAGCTGTTATACTGATAGATAAACCACTTAAATGAGTTATAGCTTGTTTACAAAGTCAGTTAGATACTTTCCAAATTATATTTTGGCCAGGTGGCTTTTAAGACTTGAGTTAAACACTGACATTCTTGTAAAGGGAAAAAAATTGATTTGTCCTACATATTTACTTTTAATATGAAAGTTGTTCTCCAGAGGGAAGCGCTTCCTTTTTTTAAAAAAGGGGGGAAAAATCCCTCTTGATCTTTTTAAAGAAAAAATGCTTTTTTTATTTTATTTTAATGTGATTCAACAGTTTCCAGACACGCTGGATAGCTGTGTTCAAAATACATTATATTAAAAGTGCTCTGCGGCTCCATTTAAAATGTAGGGAGTCAGTTGGCTTGCCAATTGAAAAAGGATATTTTTTTTTCAAGCCTCTAAATTGTACATGTAATTTGGAACAAAGAAGCAGAAATATAACAAAATAGGAACATTTAAAGAAATATATTTATAGGAGGAATATTTCTGCCCCTTGGCCTGAGCCAGACTTGTCTTAAATAGGGAAGAATCCAGAAATTCAGTTCTTAAAGTGGTGTCTGCACAGTTCTGTTTGTGTGCTTGTGCTGGAAGCTTCTAGAATCTTCTTGAGAGCATGGTCTGTTGGGCTACTTACTTTCCCTCCCCCTTTTCTTAGAGAGGAGTCCAATGGTATAAAAGGGCGGGAGAGTGGCCCCAGCTTCTCTTCAGTTTCAGGAGGGAGGGATAGCTCAGTGGTTTGAGCATTGGCCTGCTAAACC
The DNA here is from genome assembly GCF_020497125.1 of Mauremys mutica. Classification (NCBI taxonomy): domain Eukaryota; kingdom Metazoa; phylum Chordata; order Testudines; family Geoemydidae; genus Mauremys; species Mauremys mutica. The sequence continues at coordinate 314,502,201 of NC_059072.1, read as the reverse complement.
CAGGGTTGGGAGTTCAATCCTTGAGGGGGCCACTTAGGGATCTGGGGCAAAATCAGTACTTGGTCCTGCTAGTGAAGGCAGGGGTCTGGATTCAATGAGCTTTCAGGGTTCCTTCCAGTTCTGTGAGATGGGTATAGCTCCATATATTATATTTTATTATTATATTAACTGCTAAAGATGCACAAACTTGGATTGCATGCTGTATCTTCAGTGCTTCCCTCACTGGTTTCTTTCTGCCATTTGGGGGTTACTTTCTTTTTCTTGAAAGAAGAAAAAGATTAGGTAGCCTATATGGCACAGGTATCACCTGGGATCAGAGGCAGATTATGGTTTTGTGGGGCCCTGGGCCAGAGCAAGTGGGGGCCCCTTCCTATCATTTCCTGCAATTCCCCCCCAGTGCTCCTGCTGGGGAAATGGGGTCAGGGCATGGGGGCTTGTCCCCCAGCCTCCGCCAGCACCCTTGCTGAGGAGCTGGGGAAGCCCCTATGCCCCGTCCCACTTCCCGGCAGGAGCGTCGGGTGCATGGGGTCAGGGCATGGTGGCACCCCAATTGGCCAGGCCCTGTTGGCCCAGTGGCTAATCCGGCACTGTCTGGGCTGCAATGGAAGAAGGGCTGCCTGCTGATGGGGGAATCTATTGAGGCCCAGTTGACTACATGTCAATTTTTTCCTTCAGGAAAAAGTGTACCAGTCTTCAGAACTTTGTAGAAATAAAGAATGACTAATCCAATTCATTTTCACCCAATTATAAAAGGTGGAGCCACTGGGGCTTTGATAGTCCCCAAAACTGTGATTGATTATGGGTGAACAACCTGAGTCTTGACACTGAACACTTGTAACATTGTGGCTCAAGACTTTTTAAGATGCTTGACTGCAAAAGACAAAAGGAGGACTTGGCTGTCAAGGAAACTTTTTTTCACCTCCATGGCTATTTGCTACAATAGTCCCAGATGTGTGGACCATGGTCCTTTTACCTTGATTGCACTCTCTACTAGGTTTATGAACTCTGCAGTGGGTGAGATTCCACATCAGTGTACTGGAGTTTAGAGTTTGTTTTGGCCTGTAAGGCTTCCTGCTTCTGGTCAGGTATAAATTTGTTCAGTTTCTGATGAACATCACAATGGGTTTTGATCTAGTCAACAAAGATAGGGAGTTTTCTTGTTCTCAGGCAGAATCCACTGTTGGCTCATTTGGGTGTATTATCTGATAGGGAAGGACAGTGTTTTGGTGGACTGTTAGAGCTCAGTTTCCACTCCACTACTCAAAGTCTACGTATAAAAGTCTCTATTTTGCATTATTTGTCGTCAGTGGGTAAGTCCAGCCAGTTTTTTCCATTGAAGGATAATGCCAATTATTTCTTTTTTTGCTCCAGGCCTGAGGAAGACTCAATCTCACTAATAGTGCTCCCCAACCAGCCCCCCACACTGGTGTCAGGAATTTTTACATGTTCTCTCAAAATCCATTGATTGTACGAGATCTTTGTGGAAGTCAGTGAGGGTGATGCTATCAATAACCCTGGCTAAGGGTTAACAGTTTTGTTGTTTGATGTGGGTATCAATAAGCTCTACTTTCCAAACTACTGGATCTGCTGCTGCAGGGTTGAGATTAATCTCCAGCCAGTAAGAAGTTTCTCATGTCACCAGCTTGACTTCTGGCCAGCTGGGACACTGAATTGGATGTGTTCTGCTGAGATTGAAAAGATTCTGTTGGAAAACAGGAGAGTTTGACCAGACTGTGGGCCGAGGGGCTTACTGGCCGCTGCTTCCAGCAGCCCCCGTTGGCCTGCAGCGGTGAACGACGGCCAGTGGGAGCTGCGATCAGCCAGACCTGCGGACAGGACAGCTAAACAAACCGGCCCAGCCTGCCAGGGGCTTTCCCCACACAAGTGGCCACCCTAGTTTGAGAAACTCTGCTCTAAAAGATCTGCTGTTGGCCACTGTTAAACACGATACTGGAATGAATGCTCCAGTATGCTGCCCAGACTTTGTGTTCAAGTTTGATTGTAATTTTTTTTTGGTAGGTATTAATCCATTTGCTTCTGCCGTGATATAATCACCAGATCTGCCTTAAATCAGGAGGTGGAGCTCTAGAGCCTGGGAAAACTAACTGCATTCTCTGAAAATTCACTGGCTATACTTTTTTTAAAAGTGCAAATTCTGAATGAGTAGTAAAATTAAGACCAACAGAAATGGTCAGTTTCTTGGATACCCACTGGTATTTGAGTGTTAATTAAATTAATTTACTATAGTGATCTTTGCATGTAGTTAAACAGGTTCACAAAATTTAAATTAGGAGAAAGTTTCTTAGAGCATGTTGGTTGGAATATGGGTGTTTCACTCTTTTCTGTAGCAATGAGAGAAGACCAGATGTTGATATTGTAGTAAGTGCAGGCCCTGATAAAGGCCTAGTATGAGGCCTGAACTGAAGTAATGAACAAGACTTTGCTAACAAAAGCAAAGTTAAGCTGTGAGCCAGAGGCCGGCTTGGTTCACAGAAGCTGGCACGAAAAGGGCTAATGCTGCAGAAATACATATTCACCTAGCATACCAAAAAATAAACACAGTATTAGAACATATTATACTAAAACATTCCATAGATAACGAAAGGACAGGCCGACCCATCCCAATGACAGGGGCAAAAGGGTAAAATGATGGATAGAGTTGTTTTGTTCGAACCAACATGTACAAGGTAGAAGGCGGTGCCTTAATACGTAGAAGGGTTGTAACTTGCTACGTAAAGAGGTTGTACCTTAATACGTCAGGTGTGATGTGTAACTTGTTTGTATCTGTGTATAAGAATGCAGTCCTGGGGAGGTGCCTTTGTCCGGCCGTAGGGGGAGTGGAAAGTCCCGCCACTAAGCTGGGTCCTTGCCAAGAGGCACTTTCTCGTAGTATGCCCTGAGTTAGGCTAAGAAACCTACAGGGAACTGCAATTGTGTCCGAGGTCGCAATAAACCTAGCTGACGTGACTTTGCATCTTACTGGACTCTGTGGTTATTGGGGATTCTCGTCGGGTCTGCTGTGTCAGCTATCTGCAGAGCTGGGGCAGCACACAGAGGGAACTCACGCACGCAGCCGAGTGATATCAACAAGGAGAAAGCAGAGCACCATACCGGTACTGCTCTGACAACACTGGTGACCCTGATGTGATATATATTAATATATTTATATATATTAATTATTTGGGAGTGCCTCTAAGGCTCAATTATAATACTATTTTTATATTTTATATTTACATTTATATGTGTATGTTTTCACGAGGCCCTCAAGAAAATACTAGAAAGGCTACTTACCCCCTATGAATCTATGGTCCCGGGCCTAACATTCCCAGGCCCACCATAAGGGACTAAAAAATAATTGGATAATAAAATCTGCCTAATGGTCGTACGAGGGAATGTGCAGACTAAACAGACAGATGGGGCATGACAACTCTGACAACAGATATCAGCCTAGGCATGTCCTACAAAATCATTTCCTGAGATTGTAATAGGAAGGGCATTGGTGGACTTCAGTGTTTTGTCTGTATTCTTTTGTTCTCTCTGCAGAGCTTAGTTAATACGCACTGTCATTTCTCATTCTTTTTCAGTCCCTCTTATTCATATTATCTGTATAACTGCTCAATAATAAGTAAAGTTGATAATGAAAAATTAACTGGTAATCTGTAAGTGTAATGTGTAATTCTGGCAAGAATACAAAGCATTATATGGATATTACAGAATGTAGAAAGTAAGAGCAAACATCCTTTGAGTATCTCCTTTGCCAAGTATTTGAGAGCTAATATTTATAGAAGTTGGTTATATAATGAGTTAATGAAAGAGGTGATTCTCCTTTCATTCCTGTTTGGAGCTAAGTATCAGAGGGGTAGCCTTGTTAGTCTGGTTCTGTAAAAGCAGCAAAGAATCCTGTGGCACCTTATAGACTAACAGACGTTTTGCAGCATGAGCTTTCGTGGATGCATCCGAAGAAGTGGGTATTCACCCACGAAAGCTCATGCTGCAAAACGTCTGTTAGTCTATAAGGTGCCACAGGATTCTTTGCTGCTGTTTGGAGCTAGTAAGCGAAGGTTCAAAAACTTGAAGTGTAAAGAAATTAAGAAAAAAAACAGTCCTACAAGTAACAACAGTAGAGAACTTGAGGGTTGTCCATTCAAGTATTAATGAAGCATAAACATATTTTAGAATGAGACGGGATTCAGCCTGCTACAGGCTAGTATGACTGTCGTTTTTGTACTGTCAGACTGATGTTGTGCTCCTTCAACTACAAATTGATAGGATTTCTTGAATGCATCACAGGATGCACTTGAACATCTGTAAACTTATTAGTTTGGTATACCTTATGCTTTAAAGTATTCTCTTGTGAAGGTTACAAGGTGAAATGTCTACAATTGTAACATCCTGGGTAAAAATAATTCCACATTTATTAGAGGTATTATCTAGTTATGGCCCTCATCACTGCAGTAGGGGCATGTTAGAAATATTAATGATTTTATTTTAATGCTCCTCTGAGATAGGCACACATTGTGCATCAGTAAAATGGGAATAGAGAGAGGCCTTGTCTGCATACAAACTGGAACTGAAATACCTGTCATACCTTTATCGGGGGTAGCCATGTTAGTCTGTATGCACAAGAACAAGTAGTAGTCCAGTGGCACCTTAAAGACTAACAGATTTATTTGGGCACAAGCTTTCATGGGTAAAAACACCTCTCTTCAGAGGTTTTTTACCCACAAAAGCTTATGACCAAATAAATGTTAATGTTTAAGGTGCCACCGGACTCCTTGTTGTTTTTGTCATACCTTTAGTTCTTTTGGTGCAGGTCTATGTATAGATATTCTGAAATGCTAGTCTGTGTGTGGACACTTGTAACAAAATACCTACATAAGTGTGACACTTCTGCTGTTGAGCTGTAGGGAGGAAAAGATGTGGTAGACATTTACAAGGAAGGAAATAAATGAGTTGAGTGCTCTAACTAAATTTCACAGATACCTTTTTATAGCTGTTTGTATTCCCTGATCTGAGCTCAAGTCTTTGGAGGCCTGCAGGGGCTAGACATATCTTCTGTAGGAGAAAAGAGGAAAATGTAACATGAAGAACTTGCGTCAGGAAACAAACCCAACCTTTTTGTCCAAACCTAAAAACTTGCGTGCACAGTAAGAAAAAAGAACAAACTTGTCATACTATGTGTAACAGCATTATCTGTTTATTTCCGCCATAACATAACTAAATTATATGAAAAAGTAACATGAGGGAAAGGTGGACTCCCTAATCTAGCACTGCAAGTAAAGCCTATCATAGTCTTGTACAGTAACTAGTGTCATAGAATCTTTATTGTCTTTTGTTTTCACTTGCTGTTAAATGAGTCCAAGGTCTTAGTTAATGAATGCCCTGGGGAGGTGGGGGTGCGGTAATGTACCTATGTTTAAAAAGGGCCACTGTCTTTGTGGGACCTGCATAGCATTTGGTACACTTCCCAGTTCCAGCCTGGGTGTTAAACGAACATGATACCAATGTGTATCTCTTTCAGGTTTATATAATTTTATGGAAATATATTTTCTTTGTATTGATTTCTACAGTGTAAGCATGCTGTTATTACTTGTATTCTATGAGATGATTTATGCTGTTGTATAAAAAAACCAAGGACCCACAATGACCCAGCATAAAGGATTATGTACGTAAACTGAAACTGCTGTGAAAACAAGTAAGCATTAAACCACAGACCTGATCCTATACTTGGTAGGCAGTGATATTTTGATATGAGGTGACTGTTTCGTGCATAAAGAGCACGGACCCCATATTAATTTCAGCTCCAGCCATAATATTTTTAAGTGTTGCCTATTTCCAACTAGACAAGTAGTCAGGGATTTTAAAGTTTCAGTGTTATTAGATGGTATTCATAGGTAATACATGAAAATTCTACAGTTATTTGAAAGCCATCTTTATTTTACACTTATTTGAAAGCCATTAGATTGCACAGTATAGTTTGACTTGCTGATTATGATAGTGTTATACACTTTTCTTATACTACTTTGCCCAAATTCAGCTGAAATGCTTTACAAATTGCTGTGAAATTCCTATTTGCCACAAACTTGGATCTCAAAATAATTTTGCTAGGGAGTGTCTAACAAAGAAAAGCATTACTTGTTACTTGTTCAGATCTACTTAAATATTGAAAGCTAATAAAGAGAAACTAGAATCTCAATTAAAAATGAAAGCTTTTTGTCTCATGGTGCTGGAGGTTGTGCATTGTACCTCATGTCTTCAATACTTTTCTTTTTTCTTTCATTTTATCACAATTGTAATACGTTTTGAGTGGTGAGAGTCTTCCTATCTTTGTGAATTGACATTACATAAGATCTGCAGTTTTTTTTACTTTATGGACAGAATTACTATAGGAATAATAATAATTTAGGCCAACTTCATTTGATTTGTCTTCGCATGTAGAAATGTTGGAGGCTGCATTTTATTATAGAGGCTTAAGCCCTATATTTGCAAAAATCCAACTATTCAACAAAAGTGAATTTCTTCCTAGCAGAGGAGAGAGAATACATTTTATTTACATAACATTTCAATTGTAAGTACTAATAAATGCAATGATGCATCCACTCACAACCTTTCCCCAAAACAAACCATCTGTTCATAGTAGTTAGGCTCGGTCTTCTAAAAGCTATACGTGATACTATGTCTGCACTGCCCCAGAGTTTTGACTATAGCGATGTGAATAGCGGTGAGCATCCAAGTGCTGGGCTTTAACTCCCCTGTGTGGCTGCTGCAGGCACAAACTAAAAAGTTCCTAATTTGCATTAATATAATCCTACTCGAAAATGAAGCCTGAGCCCTGCTGCCTGCAACTTAGCTTCATGGGGCCCCCTGTGGTGTGGAGTCCCTGACAGTTGCCCTGCTTGCTACCCCCTAATGCCAGACCTGTGTACCTTTCCATGATTTAGTGTTTAGTTCCCACATCCTGTCTGTGACTTTAAATAAAAATACTCATGCCAAAATCATAGCCTTAGTTATGTATTATAAGGAGCTTGGATGATCAAAACGATGCTGAAAAATCTGGTGCACAAGAATGGTCTCTTGGGACAATATGTGTGAAGTGGAATTCTTGAGCAATATTGAGGGTGTGGTGAATGCAAAAGCCCTCCACTGGTTATGCAAAAGACAGACTTTAAAAGCAATGCCTTGAGAAAGGGACTATTGTGTACTGATTATGTGTTCCTGGAATCTGAAGATCAGAGGCCCTTGCTATGTAAAACAACAAGCTGATCTACCCAGCTGGTGTGCTTGGTCTGAGCTAAAATTATTATGAACTTGTAACCACAGGAAAAAAAATGTTTCTGGGGTTTGAAGGACTGACTCCTAAAGAGCCCCTGCTGGAGTTGGGGGGTGATCTTTGGTAAACGTATTACCATGTGCATAGTTTCTTTTATCGTTTTTAAAATCTCTCTGTAATGCTTTCACCTTAAGAGTAAATGTGCTTCCTTAGAACTATGTGGTAATTTAAACTGTGGGCAATTATGCTGTGTATAGTCTCAACAGGGGGGCAGAGGGGAAGTGCAGATGCTGGCCTGTATAGGCAGCCTGGCTTGATGGAGTAATAGTGTAGGTAGGGAACTGTGCAGCCTGAAAAACATGGTTAGGATGGATAGAGAGACAGATCTCCTCCCAAGAGAGGTGACAGCTGGGAGCCAGAAGCCTAAAAAGTGGGTGTGTCATTGATGGATCACGGCGGGAGGGAGGAAGACAGGTGCAGTTGCCTTAAACTCTGACAGTGGCAATATAGTAAATCAGAAATCCTGGTGAGGTGACATTATCTCAGAAGATCTGACAGGAAGATCTATTCTAAGAGAATTGAGAAACAGCTGGAAGGATAGGGCTACCAGAGACAGATTGGCACATGCCTGTTCGTAAGTGTGAAAGTGTGGGGGATAGACAAGTTGTTCTCTAATACTTAATTTTAGGGTTGTAGTAATATTATTTGATTTTATGTTTTGTTGCTATTGTTTGTAAATACAGTAATGTGATCTGCAGTTTCACGTGATTAAAGAGTATAGGAATGGGTAAGTGCAGTAACTTATGCATTCAGAAGGAAGACCTGTTCGATATTAAAAGAAGGTCAAAGGAGATTGGGGACCGCCATTCTGCCATGAAAACAAAACAAACAAATTAGATATGGCAGTATTATAACTTTTTAAATAATCTCTTTTGAAGAACCTATTGTTATGGATGGCTTTAGCACTGGCATAGACAGTTAATTCCACAGAATCATCTTCTATGAGAAAGTTTAAACTTATTTCATAGCAGGAGCGGCACGAGCTGCTATAGCTGAAATGAGTCTTTTTCATTGTACCCCCTTGTTTTCAATGGTCCATAACTTTCTGAAACTTTTTGTCTTTTCAAGCTTAAATTTTCCAGGCTTTGCCTGTTCCTGAAGGCAGTTTTTACTGTGCGTGGGATGAAGTATGAGCAAAATAATGATTCAGACAATTCTGTACATGAGGAGAGTGGAAAATAATATACTTTTCTGAACAAATCAAAATGACTTGTATTTTAAAAATCTGAGGTTGGTACATAAACAGCCCTACAATGAAGCAGTGTCTGTTCCAGAGGAAATTGTTTTTGATTTGAATGTATTTCTTTAGATTTATAAAACTTTAACAAAATTGTTTATTGTAACTCTAGTCACATTTAACAACATAAACCCACAAGTGACCAGAAAAGAGAAAATCATCATCAGTTTCAACAATCTACAGTAATTGACCTTTCTGATCACTGGGAGTTTTGCTTAGGAAGGCATTCTGTATGCTGTTAATAAATTGCCTTATTTCTGGTGGCCACGTGAGTGCTGTTAACCTAGCTCTTCATATACTGTTCTACTTCAACCCTTCTGGCTTTTAAGTAAAGTTGTTTGGGGATTATGTGTACTATTTCTACTCTGCCATCTTCATTGCGGAACACTGGGAGTGAAATTCTGATTTCAATGAAGTCAATGAAATATTATGAATTGACCATATACCAAATAACAAATGATAAATAGACGACAAAATGAACTAATTGGCTACAATAGTTGTTTCTACTCCCTCTATGATGAATCACAGATATTCTTTTTCATCCTGACTACTCACCACCATCTTTCTCCTTTCAATCTTCCAGAATGGGTCAACTCAAGCTCAACATGGTAAAAACGAATCTTTGAAATCTGCTTCCTCCTTTTATCTATTGCCTTTGGCAATTCTGCTATTCTCCCCTTCCTTCATGATCCCAGCCCTGCTTTTATCTTTTGACTCCTCTTCTCCACCTATGGTCTGCTACTGCTGAATTTGTTTTCATTGTATATATCTTATTCCTCTTTGCCCAGGTGCTAATCTGTCACCGTAACTGCTATAACTTTTCTCATCTTCCTCTCTGGCCTGTTAGCTTCAGTCCTTCAACGTTTCCTGCTAATGCATCCAAAATTGTGTCACTGCATTTCCCACTGCCCAGACCATATTCTGCACCTCCTTATGTCAGTACACTGACTTGAGTTTGTTCTCCTTCTCAATTTTCTGAGAATTTCCGTCAGTTAGCTTCCATCCATCTAAGCTGTCTTACTAGTGTGCCATCAGTATTGCAGTTGTATCTGTGTACTGTACTTGGGCCCCATCTGCTTTTCAGATTATTCGGTTATTTCTATCTTGATGCTTGCACAGTGTATGTTTTTTAAAATACATTTCTCATCTTTAACTTGATAAATATTTTATAACCTATGTATACCAGTTATACATGAGTCATAAGAATGATGATTATTTTTTTTAAAAATCTATGTATACTGATGCAAAAATAAAGTATTCTTATCTCATGGTAGTTAGGCAAGAAAGCTCGCCTTCACAAGTAGAAGATCTCATAGTTATTACAGAGGTGAAATGGCTACTTCTGTTATAGCTGCACAATTTTAACTTGTGTATATATGAGAGGATAGTCTAAAAGAAATTTAATGGAATTTTTGAGTGCATGTGTATTCAGAATTTGTAACCTTATTTCTGACAGGGATGAATTGAGAATATTTGTAGATGTCTCCAGAGTTGTACTTTTGTCTTTCTGATACAGTTCCCAACATATGTACTCTACTTCAAATTTACTCTCTTGTTGTTTTGGGGGAAAATAAGTTCGTTTAAATGTGTTGTCATGTGTAGGTCATTATACTGGTAATTGCTTTGTAATCTTTAATGGACTTCTGTCTGCCAAGCTGGTATTTGTATGATATCTCTTTTTATTTTCAGTTCTGCCTTCCTCCTGCACTTACATTCTTGTATATAATTTCTGTTGCTGTTAAGGGACTCTGGGACCATAGCCTTGGGTATTGTACTGTTTTTACTATTCGGTGCAAATGATCATTGTTGTCTACAGTAGTGTATGGCTTTCAGGCTCTGTTTTATTTGCATCTCTTCAGTGAGTTTCCAGGTACTATAGTTCACATATATCTTGTAGTAATTTTGAAGAAGCGAAAATTCTAAAGTTCAAAATTACTATGAATTGTTATCTTGTTTCATAAGTATGGAGTTGAATGGTCTATGTTTCAGGAATGTAGATCTTAATGGCTACTGTTTTGAAACACCAGGTTGTAAATTCAAATGTATACAACTTACGTACCGATGTATGTAATGAAAATTTAATACATTGATTTCCATTTCAAATATAAAATATTTAATGCATTATTCTAAAATTCTAGTTTTGCATATAGTAATAGTTGCCTGCTTGCACCTTCATGTCTTCTGATTTCAGACATCTTGGGGAATTGCATCAGCATGCTGAGGGATTTCTAGCATAACTGACTTAAACAATAATGTAAACCTGACTGATTCCAAACCTCCTTCTATTTTTGTGTTTGCACAAGCCTTTATATGTAGCTGAATATTAGCCCTATTAAACTCTGGCTTATCTGGTGCTACTAAAGGTATGGGAGGATAGAGTAAAAATAAGGACATTATAGTGTAGTTTTTTCTCTCCTTTCCTCTCTCTTCCAATCTAACTGTTTTGGGAACACTCTTCACTATCGTTAGAAACACAGTATGTGGTTTTGCTTTTTTTGTGGTGTTGGATATGTAAATTTCATCTTCAAATATCTTTCTATTGAGGCTCCTATATTTATGAATGACTGTACAATGAACTAGTGTGCAAGCTTTCCACATAACTCTTTAAATGTTTCTCAGTCCTGATCTGTCTTAGTTTTCCATTCCATGGCCTCTCTTGAGTAAGAACCATCTTAGTGAAATTGCAGAGTAGATTTGTTTTGTGTGCTTCCAGACTCTGCCTATGAAGACTTCGAACCCAGGGTCTCTACACAGTTTTGTTTAAAAAGGGATGAACTCCCTCTCCTCCACCTTCCAAATGCTTCATGGATAATTGCATTTCTCCTCAAAGCACTTTCTTTTTCGTGTTTTTTTTTTAAACACAACTACTGAATAGTTGAATGAGTCTTAACAATTGTTAAGTGGAAGTATGAGCAGAGCAGCAGCTTTTTAGACCATTCATATCACCCCTTACAGAGAGAGTGAAACGTAGTCAGTAGCTTCTCTGAAAACTGTTAGGGAAATGAACTTTTAAATATATTATTCTGTATATATTAAATATCTGACATGAGAATTTTATTACTTCAGTTTTCTTTTAAAGAGCAGACTGTAATTCTAGTAAAAAAATTGCTTATTTCATGATAAAGCTAATTAATATAAAAAAGCTTGATAAGGGCTTTCTGTAGACAGTGAATTTTGTATTTCTTGGATTATTTAAGATTTTTTTTGCCAGACTAAACATTTATGTATTAATCTAGTAAAGTATGGTCATCTGTATGCAAATGACTTCGTTAGTTATTAAAATCTGTCAAATCTCCACATACAGATTTAGTTTTCTCAGAAGCATGGTGCTAGAAGTGCGCACAAAATGGAGTAAAAACCAAGCCAGCTGGCCCTATGCAAAAGACACCATTGTATATCTTTCTAGTTTTATTACAGCAAGGTCATTTGGAACAGTCGCTGAGCAGTGAAACACAAAGGCGTGTAAGACGCTTGAGATCTTTTTGTTTGTGCTTAATGAGCGTAATGTGAGGGCAGCTGACAGTGAAAGCAGGTGGAAATGCTGGAAGTAATTACACGCAATGAACCAAATTTGAGAGCTGCCATAGTAAGACAGCTACTACAACTGAGAACATAAAGATGATGACCAGCACATTTTATATTTAACAAATGTGATGTCAGTATCTAAAGTACAGAAAATGGAAGTAAAACCCCCAAAAATTTCTGCTATAAATTAGGACATTTAGTAATTAAGATCTAAAGATGTGGTAATATGTATCTGATATTGATTTATGTTTTGCAGTTTAGTATAGAATGCATACAACATAATTCATAGCTATGATTCTGATCTGTCATATGCTGTGACAGTGCCATATGTAAAGTTCATAACTCTCAAGACTAAATCACTGACTTGCCAAAAGATTCAGAGACAATGGTCAGTAGTTAAAATAATCTCTTCTGGAGAAAACATAGTTGGCAAGATAAAGCATGCTTCATGACATAAATCACTGTTTTTAATGTAAGTGATACTCTGTAGCTAGAACTAGAGAGCATTGTGAATGGGAAGAGAGAAACACCATTTTAGATGCAACTGTGGGATAGATTTTGCTAAGGAGGTTGGAGCAAGAGGTAGCCTTTCCTTTGCATGTGTTTTTCACATGCTGTGTCATGCTGAGCTTTTTCTACCCCATTTTCGTCCATCTGTTTCATTTTGTGTATTGTCAGAATTTTGATTATGAGTTTGAGTAATACCATATATATTCATTTATAAGCCAAATCTTTTTAGTAAAAAAGGGAAGCACCAGAGAAGGGGGTCGGCTTATGAATGGGTATAGAGAGGGAGAAATGGAACACAGCCCCTCCCCCCAACAGAGGGAGCAAGGAGAGGCAGCACAGCCAGCAGAGCCAGAAGGGAAGAGGTGGGGCCAGAGTATCTGCGCTTCTGGCCATGCTGTTTTTGCCCCAGCCTCCGGGGCTGACGAGCTACAGCTGTGCCACTCGGCCCCACCCCCCAGAGCAGGCTGTTTCTGCACTGCCCGGCCTGCTGGAGCACATGGTGGCCATGCCGCCCGGCCCAGCCCACTGGAACATGCTGTGGCCAGGCCGCTCAGACTAGCCCACCGGAGCAGGCTGCGGCCGTGCTGGCCAGCCTGCCAGAGCAGCCCCAGCCAGGTCAGAGACATCCTACCCTGGCCCTCCCCAGATAAGGTGGGAAGGGATGTGATGGGGAGAGTGTGGAGGTCCCGGGCTAGGGGTGGGGTCATGTGGGGGTGGGGGTCACAGGGGTTACTCCCTGACCCCCAGTTCCTTCCCTCCCTCCCCCCCAAAAAAAATTCCCCACCAGTTGCTGTCCTGGCCTGTCAGGGTAAGCAGCTGGTGCACCGGGACACTTTGTTTATTTAGGTAAACAAACCATCTTGGCCCACCAGCAGCTTATCCTGATGGCCCCGGAGCCAAAGTTTGCTGACCCCTGAATTATAGGGTCTGCTTATGAATGGGTCATAAACATTTTCCATTTTTACTTATCCATCTTCCATCTTGGGAAGGGTTGTCTTATAAATGAATTGGCTTATGATTGAGTAAATACGGTAATTCTTTCCTTCTCCCTTACACAAGTATCATGTATCTAGTCTAGAGATAAGTATTTGAAGTCAAATGAAGCCAGCTTTCTTGTATGGCACACTGCATCACAGCATTGAGATCACCTACTGGCTTATTACACTTAAAATATTAATAATTTTTGCCCAAAGAAGATTGCAACCGTAACATTCATTTAATATAGTTTTGTCTATTGAAGTTTTTTAAAAAGCAAATTTAAAGGGAAAATCCATAATGTGGAACTATATTGATTGACAAAGTCATGCACTCAAAAAAGGAAATGCCAGAATTCAGGTTGCCTGTGCATCCTCGGATACCCTGGTGCAGAGGATGCATGATGATAGTCATTAATAACTTGATCACATATTGTATTTTTCCATAGGACCCGTGTCTCACTGTGCACAGGATTGATAGAGCTCAGGGAATGAATCAGGTTGGTTTAGTGATTTAAGCTATTATCTGTAGAACCCCTGCATTGTTTGTTGTAGAAGTAGGAAGATGTGTACTGAAAGAGGAGGGGGAGAAAGGCTGCAGGAAGGATTTATCTACATGTGGACATCTGGAAAGTTAATCTTAATTAACTAATGATATGCATTTGAAGTGGATCAATTAAACCACATTAATTCTGAATGAGGGTGTTCACACAGGTTTAAAGTGGGCTTATTTCAGTTTAGTTTAGTGAATTAAACCCAATTAAAGCCACTTTTATTCTGAATAACAGTGCCAGCGTGGTTTAACTAATCCACTTCAAATTCACATCTTGAATTAAATTGGATTAATTTTTCTGGACATCCATGTGTAGACAAGACTGAAGAGAGTGTGTTGTCTTGTAGTTAAGGCAGTGGAATATCATCCTAGAGTATTGTGGGAGAGGCGAAGGTTGAATACGAAGTTCCATGTGATGCTCAGAAAGACACTTAAATGAAGCTCTTCACAGGTGGCTGTGTTTTGTGTTCTTATTTTCTGGGTACCCAAACTGAGATGTGGGTCCAGATTTGTAGAAATACTGAACACGTACAACTGCAACTGAAGTCAGTGATAGCTATGGTTTGAATGTATAATTTGTGGAATAAGGCATGTAGTCTTGCAACTGAAGACTATCATAATGCATAGACAGAATGGGGCTGAATTAAAATTAAGTAACCTTAATTCTTGCACTTCCTAACTTTTGAGTTCTTTGCATTCCTAACATTCTTTTAACATTGTTTTGGTATGCAATATACAAATAGCTACAGTTAGTAAACATGTTTAAATGAAGCATTGTATAAGGATAACTCTGAATGTTCCTGTTGAATTCAGTAGCAGCAAATTCACTTTATCTAAACAACTTACAGTACAGATGCCAACATAACTGAAACATTTTGTATTTAGATTTACACTTTGGTTGAGGTTCTCTAGAATTAACTTAACTTGCTGCCATTGTTGAGATCCTTTTGTGCCTTGTGTCATGAATAGTTAGTAAAGGGTTAAAAATAGTACCTGGTAGGCACCTGACCTGAGGACCAATCAGGGAAGAGAATTTGAAATTTCTAGGAGGGAACTTTTTCCCTCTGTTGCTGTGTGTTTTGTCTTTAGCCGTTTGGAGTTATAAGAGTCCAGACGTTTTAATCAAGTCTCTACCAGCTTCCACCTTTCTGAACTAATTTCTTCTAGTCAAGATAGTGAGTATTAGAAAGATACTTTGTGTCCTCACCTAATAATCCTATGCTTGCAATTCTGTGTGTTTGTTATTGATTATTCTTAATTCTGCCTGTTTTGTTGTACTGAGAAAGAGAGAGGATTCTCTCCAGAACTTAGCAAGGTTATACCCTATGAGTGTCCAGCTTGGACTCATAGAGATTCTGTATTTTCTTGTTTTTCTTTTAATAAATTCTTTCTATAAAGATTTGATTAAATCCCTCTACTGTGAATACAGGGGAAGGGCTAAGACGTTCTCTCTCGGTGGTGAGACGGCTTATCTCCGGGCAGAGAAGGGAGGGGGAAGAGAGAATTCCTCCTGGGTTTGATTCAAGCAGTTTGAATCAGGTATCTCTTTCCAGTGGCTAGGAGAGAGGGAGGGGGGAGGTTTCCCTCCTGTGAGTGGATCTGTATTTCCCCAGGGAACGTCTCTGGAAAGAGGAGTGGGAGGGGGAATACAGGGGTGTCCCGGCCCACGTAATTGACCGAGGTGGTGGCAGCGACAAGGAGACCTACCCTAGGATTTTGGGGTGGGGGAAGACATGCGGGTCCTCACTTTGAAACCACCCAGTTTCAAGTGAGGGTAGACTCTGACATGGTGGCAGCGGAGTTTCGAACCCATTGATAGAGGCAGTTTTTTTTCAACTGGGCTACGCTGAATACAGCTATTCTCTAGAGGTGTGTCCTTCCTTTGTGATATCAGGTATCACTCAGGATTCCTAAGGTGGGGGGAAGTGCTCGTCAAAGTACATTCCCATCCAGCGGGAAAAACAGGTTTGGGGGGGGAGAGAGAAACCCTCCAGCCAGGTTTTTTTCTTCCTGTGTCTTTTGAAAGGATCAGGAGGCAGGAGAACACAGATCCGTGAGGAAATAGACCAGATTTTTCTCAGGGGTATTGTTAGCAGCAGCCTTTCAGCTGGGCTGCTGAGTACAGCAACTCAGAGCAGAGGGAGACAGAGAATTTTTTTTACTCTTTCCCTCTTTCTCAGTACAAAACAGTAACAGTACACAAACCACAATTTGCTATACAAAGGATTGATTTCTCTTTCTTTACTCAAGTTATCATAGCCAGGGTTAGGGACTGTCAGACACCACAGACAGTTCACTGACTGCATAGGGGTGTGGCCAGCACCAGAAGGCACACAATCATGAGTACTGGTGAAACAATTAGCAAACTCGACCTGGCCAGGCTGCAGGCTGAAGAAAAACAAAAAGAACATCAAAGACAGATGGAACTAATTATTGCAGAAAGGGCCAGGGAAGAAGCTAACCACAAGAGGGAGCTGGAGAAACAAGAGGCTGAGCACAAGAGACAAATGGAAATCCTGAGGGAGACCCACCAGCAGGCTCTGGAATTAGCAAAGACTAAGCAGCAGGAGCCAACCAATCCAACCCCTTTTCAACCTACTGATCAACCTTCTCAGAGAAAATTTCCCGCCTACAGGGCAGGTGAAGATGTTTAGGCCTTCTTAGAAAACTTTGAAAGGGTCTGCCTTGGGTACAAGATCCCTGAATACCAATACATGGTAGAGCTGAGGTCACAGCTCTGCGGAGACTTATTACAGGTGGCAACTGAAATGCCTAGGGGCAACATGAACGACTATAAACTGTTTCTAACCAAGGCCAAGTACAGAATGGGCATAACCCCTGATCACGCCTGTCAGCGTTTCAGAGAGCAGAAATGGAAACCAGAGGAGTCATTTCCAAAACACGCCTCCTACATTGAAAAGCATTATTCTTCCTGGTTATCAGGAGCCAATGTTACAACCATGGACGAGCTAAACCTCCTGATAATGATGGAGCAGTTCTTGGATGGTGTTCCTGAGGACATTACACGCTACATACGAGATGGAAAACCAAAAAATATCACTGAGGCAGGGGAGATTAGAGCCAAATGGATGGCAGTTACACCGAACAAGAAAACTGCTGCCAAGGGGAGCGAATCCCACAAGGTACCCACCGAGACTAAACCCTACCATCGAGGGCCAATCAAGCCCACACCTACAACCCAAGGACAGTCACACCCTACTTCTTCTTCTACCCCACCAGTCTCCAGTAGACCAACACAAACCGGTGACCCATCAAGTGGGCGATGTTTTCGATGCAATGAACTGGGGCATATCAAAGCCAAATGCCCAAAGAACTTAAACCGAGTGCAACTCCTTGCACCTTCACACCAAGGAAAGCCGGACATAGATGTATCTCAAATACCCTTAGAACATAGGGAAACTTTGAGAGTGGACGAAAAGGAGATCATCGCATGGAGTGACACTGCAGCGCATGTGTCAGCTATCCACCGAACCTTCGTGGACCCCAAATTCATCAACCAGAAAACCAAAGTGACAATTCGACCCTTCATGTCAAAACCTGTAACATTACCTACAGTGCGTTTACCTGTCCAGTACAAGGGCTGGTCAGGGAAGTGGACTTTTGCTGTCTATGACAACCATGCGATTCCCATGCTACTGGGGAACGACTTGGCCCGACACGTTGAACAGCAAAAAAACGGAGGGAGTGGTTACACGCAGCCAAGCCAGACTAGCTGCCGGACCCATCCCTGTTCCTGAGCCAACCACCAGGACCCCGTCTGTGTTACCAGAGACCCAGACAGAGGTGGTGGAGCCGGCTCCCATACCAACAACTACAGCAGCCATAGTACTTCCAGTCCCGGAACTGGAAGAGCAACCGACGCCAGCGCTTACAACACCATCGCCAGAGGGCGTGGTGTATGTGAGCAATAGTGTGGCTTTAAAGGCAATCTTTTTTTGTTACACCTTCAGCTTGCCACTTACACTGGTGAAGGAGATGGCATAAAACATGCATATTTAGTTTCACACTAGTTGGGAATCTCCCTGTGCAAAGAGAATTCCCACCAGCCTTTTAAAGGTAGATATTTGTTGTCTTTGTGGTGATACAATGGTGCAAATAGTCCTGAGCAGGAGCCAATGATCTGGTCCATATTTTCGGAATGCCTATTAAAAACTGGCTAAAGCGCCTTCATTATAAATTAAAGAATGTTTAAGAATGCAGATTGTCCAACTGGATGACCAAATGGTCTCTCCTCGTCATATCTGTGATTAGAAGTTGTATCCCTCAAGTTGTTTTATTCTCAGATAAACGGGGTGACCAAAGTCATATAGTCACTTATGAAAAATTTACCCTATATCTCTACATTGCCAAAGTGGAAACATTCCACTGATATCAAGAGAAATTCTCAGTTTGATTTATCCGTTCTTGACACTGATTTTATGCAAGCAATCTTTTAGTTGGTTCTTTAGATTGAAAGATGAGGTACAGATCTACTAAGATGGAGATGACTCTGACATAAAATATATTTTGTAAGATCTAGAGCCCATGTTTGTGGCAAATAATAAACATTGACTTGTTCCTCTCTTTCTGTTGCTCTAAGTATTGAATAAAAATTCCTTTTTTAAGTTTATACTCTACAACTATTTGGTTACCCTAGCTCAGAGGTTCTCAAACTGTGGTCTGCAATCTCCATTCAGGTGGTCCCTCTAAGATGCACGCCTGCGCAGCTGCACACAAGAGAATGAAAGGCTACCCACTTAATTAGTGGAGCCGCGCAAGTGTGGCTCCACTAATTAGGTGCCTGGACCTTGGAGAAGATGCACATGTAAAGTGAGGTGGTAGCCTTGGGGGGAATGGGGGCAGTGGGGTGAGAAGAGAGGGTGGGGGGAATTTGGGATGTGCAGGGTTGTGGCGGCCAAAGAGGTGATTTTCCCCAGCTTCAGGGCTGTGGCTACTGGGGAGAGACCCCCTCCCTTCCTTCCCAGCCCCAACAGGGGGTGAGAGGCCAGATCCATCACATTAGAAAGGTAAGACTACTGATATTAAAATGAGTTGTGTGCTTTTATTTGTAGAACAAAAAAGTTAATTAAGGTTTTTTTAATATAGCGCTTTTATCCAAAGCGCATTACGATAGCTAGCTAATGGTGCAAACAACATTTGGAAAGATCATTAAGTGGTCCCCCGAGCAATTTTCAAGTGGGCTGTGAAAAAAAATTTTTTTGAGACCCACTGCCCTAGCTACTTCTGTTTTATCTGTGAAAAGCAGTATCTTGCATACATGCATGATTTTAATATTTCCAGTTTTCTTGTTCTGAAGTTTTTTGTGTTGTCACGATTAATTTCAGGTGTGAATGTTACTTTAAATTGCAAAAGCTTAGTTAAAAGGCCACACCAGTTAGAGCTCAGCAGCAAACTCAAGACTTTCTACAGAGCGCACATACAATTTACATAATTTGATCATATAATAGACATTTTTTTTTCTTTGCGAAGCCATACTGGGTTCCAATATACTACAAAGATGAAAAATCTTGACTGAGTTATTTCATGCACTATGATAGGATTTTGTTCTTGGGGCTTCATTTATTCAATACTTATATGGCACTAAAAATCTCAGCTTTGCCTGAGTTAGACTGGAGTGAATCTTGTTATGCTGATGTTAGCTTTGTTGTCATAAATAAATATATATATATATTTTCCTGTTCTGCTTTTAAAATGGGGGTATGTCTTTCATATAAATGTCAGTGAAATAACTTTAATAAACTGTTTTGTGCTTATTTTTCAGTCCTATTGTTTGATCTGTATCTGAAGATTTCCCCACTTTGTCATGTTCATGACTGCATAGTTTAGTTTGTAGTCTTTTTAGTTTCAACTGTCGCCTTTCCTCAGGGACTCCAGTGACTCCAATGACTAAACTAGAAGCCTATTCTTAAACATATAGGTTTGGCAGAATTATATTTGTAATTGTTCATAATTTCCACAAATATCAATGTTTATTTTTAAGCATATTTTCAATTTTCTATATAAATGTTCATGTTTGTGCAAAAACTTTTTTAATTTTATCAATTTAAATTTTCACAGTTGTGGGAACTTGAGGAGGTAAGAATTATTTAATGACAGTAGATGTTGAAATTTAAAAAGTTAAGTTCATAACCATTAAAATACAAATTGGCAACATCACATGTCAAAATATACAAATTAAATATTCTTAAATCAAACCAAGTTCTCAAGCAGCATTTTTCTTATTTTGCCTATCGGTAAATTTCTGTTATTGGAGGAGAGGAGAGGGGTGTGTGTGTGTGTGTGAGAGAGAGAGAGAGAGAGAGAGAGAGAGAGAGAGAGGTGAAATCGCTGCTTGTTGACATTTCCAATAAAAAACAATCCTTCCAAGCCTAAAAATACTGCATTTATTGGATTTGGAAAACTTACAAAATTTCAATTCTGAAGTAAAAAAAAAAACATTCTCTACTCTGAAGTTTTTACTCTTCATAAGCTAAATATAAAGGATTTTGTATTTTATAGAGTATTACTTTTTTTCATCACTTTTGAGAAATGCCTTTAGCTGATGGACCTACTTAATTTCTGTCAACCCTTTTTAAAACTGGAGAACAGTTTTCAACAACTTATGTAACCCACATCTGAAGTACCTTATCAGTTACTTTTAAATATTGAATTATGATTTCGTCTTTGGCAAATTAAACATGGCTATAAAATCTTTGGAGGACATAAAACCCTTTTTCATATTGTATGACCTACAATATCAGAAAAGTAACATTTAATTTCTTATGACATTCTGTTACTCATAGTTTCCTATTGTAGTTGACATCACAGAACACTGCTAGTTAGTTAATATTACTTTTCTGAAACATTTTCCATCTCTCTAGGTTTTTATACTGTATTAATCACTGTACTAACTAACACTTGCTGTATAGACGCCAAATGCATGCAGTGTTGTTGTAGCCATGCTGGTCCCAGGATTTAGAGAGACAAGGTGGGTGAGGTAATATCTGTTGTTAAACCAACTGTTAACAGAAGTTGGTTCAATAAAAGAGATTACCTCATCCTCCTGCATGTCAAATGTCAGTTACCATCTTTCCAAGTCTGTATAGATAGGATCAAATTCTTTAATAGCTGAAGGGGACATTGTTGAACCAAGTAAGTCACTCTCTCTAGAGACTAAACAAGCTTTCTCTCCATTTCTTTCATCTTGTGCCAAAAGGAAGAGTTATGGCAAGGTGGCTTCTAGCCCCTTTGGTGTCCATGCAAAATAAGCGATTTAAGGGAAGTAATTTGGGCTCAGTTTGACCATTTGAAATATTTTTACTTAACTCTTTAAGTCTGGAAGGCATATACTTTACTTTCTCCTTTGTTGTCTGTTAGGCTGATGACTTTGTCACTCTGTTTTTTAATAAGGACTATTGAATTGTCAAATCCCCTTCTACAAAAAGGAAGAATATAAACTTCTTCTACTTGCTGAAGCCCCAGTAAAACACTGCTTCCTAATGCTACTGTCTGGCCTAACTGCAGGATTTTTAAGAGGCAGAGCAGTGCATGTATTAGAGGCAGTGGTTATTAGTTTAATGGCATCATGGTTATTGAGGGCATAATTTAGTGTCTTGTGGTAATTCAGAATTATTTATTTGCAATTGTAAGTGACAATGTAAAGATATGGCTGAACTTAAGAGCCAAACATTCTGAAAAAGCCAAGATCAAGGGCTAAAAGGACAGTTTCGTTCAACTGTCACTTTGAGAATTAGTTGTGGGATGTATAGATCTAAACTTGAACTTAAATTGAATAGTTGTTATAAATGTCTCACTTTGAATTAAAATGAATGTGTTCCTTTAATATTGGAGAATGGAGTTGAGTCTTGGAGCATGTCTTTTAGTCTTTGCTTATTTTAATGCCTGTTCATTTGAGGGGAAAAAAAAACCTGGAGGAAAGTGTTCAAAAGTGACTATTAGTATTTGTATTACAGTAGTACGGAGCTGTCCCAAATGAGAACAGAGCCCCACTGTGCCAGGGGCTATACAAACATACAGTTCCTGTCCTAAAGAACTTACAGTCTACATAGACAAGATGGATAAAGCATAGGCAGGGGGTAACACAGGCATACAGAGAGGACCATCCCACGGTCACACAGCAGGTCAGTAACAGAACTGGGAGTAGAACCTAGATCTATTGATTCCCAGTCAATTGATATTTCATTTTGAAAGATAAAGAAATTAACCATTTGCGTTGTAATTCACACTACTATCATGAGCTGAAAAGGGTAACCCACAAAGTCTTTAACTAGTATAACTAAGCTTGCTGGAATTTTACTTTTTAAAAAATTGATGGACAATATCAGTGTTTTTTAAAGCATTTTTTAATTTTTATCAATTTGAATGTTCATAGTTGTGGGAAATTATAGGTGTCAAAAGGGGGCAGATCAGTTATTTAATGTCAGACATTGAGATAGAAAAAGTTGAAGATTTATAACAATTAAAACAATTGTTTATATATTGATAGTAAGTACATTAACTGTTATATTGACATGCTATTGATTATTCTTTGAGTCCAGTAAAAATAACATCCTTAAATGTTCTTTTTTGTCTTTCTGTAAATTTAGATTATCAATGGAAATATCTTTTCATTGGTTTCCATGTGTCCACAGAAATTGACGTTATCTGTAATTCACTGGTTTAAAAAAAAATCTAATTCCAAGCCTAAATATAACTGACAATGTAAGTGAACTAAGTCAATGTAGTTGTTACATAAGAATCTAAACTGAAAGGCTAGAAGAAAGGGCTGGATGTTACAGGTGATTGACAAAGGGCATCCATAGTCTTTTCACATTTGTTCATTGTCTTTAATCCATTCCAGATCAGTTATTCATTATTTTTCTTTTTAAAGCCAGAAAGGACCATTGTGATTGTCTAGTCTGACCTCCTACAACCATAAGATTTCCCTGTATTAATTCCTGCTTCAAGTCCAAAGCAGTGTTTCTACTAAAGCATATCTGCAGCACATCCAATCTTGAGAGTTATGCTTGAAAATCATCACTATCTGGATGTTATTTTTACTGGTCTCTAAGATGAGTTAGTGGTCTCATTCTGGTATTCCCATCACAACTGATACTTGAATCGGCATGAGTGCAAGATTACACAGAAACACACAGCTTTTATGTAAAAGGAAATAAAGGCGGAAATAATGCCAAAGCAAACTCATCTAGTTTAAAATAACAGGCAGTTATTTCAAATAACCTTTGATTGGTAAGGGGTATCACTTATAATTTACATTGCAAGTGCAAGTAATTAGTTACCAGGTTCCAATTCTGGTACTTTTTTCTCAGCTGAAAAAATATTGGGAAAAGCATGTACTGTGCACAAGTTGTGAAAAACCTTTATATAACAACAATAATTCTGATTATTGAAAAAGTCCAATAGTGGGTATGTCATGGAGGTCACAGGTCTATGTGCTCTGGAACTGCTCTGTATGAGGCTCAGCCAGGTCTCTGGTTCAGTGTAACTTCTCCTCAGGTCACTCTTTCATCAGCATAAGGAGCCTTCTTGGCTTCAGAACTTCCTGGGTCTGACCTTGGAGTGTTCAGCACCCCGTTCACCCCATGACCTCTCCGTTGCGAGAAGGGACATCTTGGGAAGCCTTATAGAACCCGAGAAGGCCACGCACCTCAACTTTGCAGTCAGCAGTGATTCTCAGCCAGTGTTGAAAAACAGAAGGGTTTATTAGTTGACAGAAACACAGCGTAGGACAGATTCTGATAGCACAGAAATCAAGAATTTTCAGCGAAGTCCATCTTGGGGCGAGGGGAGAGTCTAAAGCCCCAACCTTGGGCTCTGTTCCCCGAGACCCAAAACCCCAGACTGAACCAGTTCCAGCTGCCTGGTGGCCATCACACCTGTTGCCCCTCCTCCTCCCTTTGTCTTTTTCCTGGGCCAGCAGGTCATCTGATCTGCATCAACACCTCCAGCTGATTCCTGCAGAGGAGGAGGGCCTGTCCATCAATTGTCAGCTATTCTCTATCCCTGGCAGCCAATCAGCAGTCACATCTTTCTGCTAGGGTCACTGCAGTGATCACACAGCTTTATCCCACCACCTGAATACTTGAGTAACACACGGGAAACTGAGGCACACAGTATTCTGAGAAAACATTAAGAAAATGCCCACTTTGTCACAGGGTGGTACTTACTGAATGAGCCTGAAGTGTCAGTCTGTGAAATATACATTCTAAATTACAATGCTACTGACTTTCAACCTGGTTTTCTTGCCACTCTTCCTGGTCAAATAACTATTATACCCATACCCACTTAAGCAAGTGTCTGGTAGGTATCTAATGAATATTACCTTGACCATATGCCCCAGATCAGCCAACTTGATTCTTCTTGTAAGGATTTCTTTTGAATGTACCACAGTGAAGTTACCCTTAGAAATGGTCTAACTTAAAAGTGGCTTTAAAAATTGATTCAGCAAGCAGTAATATATATTAATACTGCAGTCCAAAAACAATATTTAAAGAAATGTCAAGCACTCAAATTTAGGAAATGCCAGCATTTATAGGTTTTCTGTGCAACCTTAATTCAGCACCTTCCGAGTGTACGTTATGGTGCAGTCTTTAATTACAAGATCACATACTACTTTTTTCTGCAGGACTCCTGCCTCATGGTCCATGATGGGTGATGCTCAATGAATGGGTAATAATCTAATATATTTACCCTCATTCAGTGTGCAACATGTATTTACTGCACGCCATCCAAACTGTGCACAGAATAAAGAAATACTAATTTTCTCCTGGGCTTTTCTATGGTGCTCATCACCATAGTATCTGAGTGCTTTATTAATGTTAATGAATTTATCTTCACAATGCCCCTGTAGCGAGCAATTTAACGGAATTCCCATTTTAGAGATGGGGAACTGCAGAACAGAGATTAAGACCAAAATGTCAGAAGCGTTCACCAATTTTGGCTGCTCGGTTTGAGACACCTAGGGACTGATTTTTGAGTAGTTGGCATTTTTATAGCACTTCATATGTTCAAAGCACAGCTCCAGTGGACTTGAATTTTGCAGCTCAGTGGTCAGCACTAATGCAAATTAGACCCCAAGTGTCTCAAGTTGGGTGCCCAGAAAATGAGGAACGCTCAGGTGAAAAGTTTAGTTTGTGACTTGCCCAGAATCACACGTGAATATATTTGCACAATTTAACTGCCAAACTCTGAAAACTTGTGCATTTGATACTTAGTGGAGGCTCCTAACTCAGCCACATTTGAGTGAATTTTTACAGGAATGGTAAGACACATTGTTGTCACCAGGATAGCAGTCTGCCAAACTTCAAATTTCGGCTCTTAAGTATGGAGCTACAGCTAGAGCATCTCCAAATAAATGTTTAACATAGGAGAAAAAATGATTTGCTCAACTCTTTTTTTTTTTTTTTTTTTTTTGTCAGAAAAGGCTGAACAATTTTTGTTCACACTTTAAAAAACCAAAACTTGCATCTGACTGAGGCAGATACCTGCCGTGGAAAATTTCAGCATAAATGATTAAAGTTCGGCAAAGTTGTAAGCAGTGGGAAAAAAAGATTGCCCAACACTTTCCATTTCAGGACCTTAAGTGAAACCATAGCTCTCAATTTCAACTGTAATAAAATTGTAACACTTCAGACCCAAACCTTCCATTAAGTGAGAGAAACTTTCTAACCCTGAGGGAAATGGGAGATGAGATCACATCTGGCAATTTGCCACCAGATCAGAACTGAACACTTATGCTATGCTCAGTTATAGTTAGACTATAGAAATAGTGTGAAGACCCTTTCTGGGCAGATTATAACTGTCTCTGACAAATATGTGAGGTTTTTCTCATATTTTGGGTACCACATTTGTCATGCAACTAGAGTATTATTGAATTGACTACGGTCACCTCAAACCTCATTGGATCAAATGATTTTGTTACTGATAATGTTCAGTTTTGAAAATGGTGACCACAATATGGTTGTCAAATATGCTTGAAAGGAAGGATTATACCAAATACTCATTCTGTGAATAAAATTTAAAAGTAAGGATATTTTTATGAGTAATTTAGTTCAAGTCAAGTGAGTATACTAAAATTCTTAGACCATGTTTGAGACACAGATGACATGATCCTCCCAAATAAAAGGAAGCTAGAAGGGTGGAAAAAACGATGATTAAATATCAAGGCCCAAGAGGTTATTTGCACAGAAAATGTATCCTTCAGAAGTTGGAAATATGGCCAAAGTGAATCCATTAGAAAGGCGCATAAAGTATGGCAGGTAAATTATAAAATGAAAATGTCATATTACGGTTTTGAAGAACACATAGCCAAAGGTAACCTTAAAAATGATTTTTTTATATATGTAGTTGTGCCGCTGTGCAGGATGATGAGGGAGCAACTAAAGCAGATAAATATACTGCAGAGAAAATAAACTTCATCAGGGTAGGGATTGTCTCTCTGTTTTTTCTAAATTGCTGTGCATAATGGGTTTCCTATCCTGACTGGCTTTTTTTGGTACTACCAGAATATAAATGTATTGTTTTACTTAGTAGGCTGTAAGCTGTCTGAAGCAGGGACCATTTTTGTTGTATGTTTATACTGTGCACAGCACAGTGGGACCCATATGCCCCAATACAAATAATTTGTGGAAATACGCGTTGCTTTAGGTAATAAAAATGAAACAGACAGATATCGGTATTTAAACATACAGATGCTGAACAAATGAATAAAGTATAGACCATCACGTGGCCAGGACCAGATATGATGGCTCGCTAAGAGACCGGCAGAGTAGGGATAAATGGTCAACTTTCATCATGGCAAACTGATAATTGTTAACCACACAGTTCTGTTCTTAGGACTGGTGGTGGTTAGTAAGTTTAATGGTGTGGGAGTAAAATTTGTAAGTAGTTCCAAGTTCCTGAGGTTAGTCAAATCCAAAGAAGATGATAAGCACCTCAAGCTCCTAACCAAGCTAAGTAAATAGGAAGCATGATATCAGGTGAAATTCAATGTCGATAAATGTAAAGTATTGCACATTGGAGGGAAAACTTCAAATTACTTAGACCTTACTGGGTTCAAAGTTAACTTAAATCACCTTGGAAAAAGGACCTTGGCATCGGATAGATCAATTAATCACAAAACCTTAAAAGTGTAGTACTGGAAAGGACCTTGATAGTGCAGGGCATTGGACTAGATGACCTGAGACAGGACTAAGTATTTTCTTGACCGTTCCTGACAGGTGTTTGTTTAACCTGTTCTTAAAAACCTCCAATAATGGAAGTTATACAACCTCCCTAGGTAATTTGTTCCAGTGCTTAACTATCCTTACAGTTAGGAAGTTCTTCCTGATGTTTAAACTAAATCTTCTGTGCTGCAATTTAAGTCTATTACATCTTGCCCTGTCCTCAGTGGATAAAGAGAACAATTTATCACCCTTTGCTTTATAACAACCTTCTACATACTTAGACTGTTATGTCCCCCTTCAATCTTCTCTTCTCCAGACTAAACAATCACATTTTTTCATTTTTTAAATCTTTCCTCATAGGTCATGATTTCTAAATGCTTAATGTTGGGGTTTTTTGTGTTTTTTCTTCTCTCCTCTGGACTTTCTCCACTTTGTCTATATATTTCCCAAAGTATGGTGCCTTACTCCACTTATTCCTTCCTAAGAGGAGTACTTTGCATTTGTCCTTGTTCACGTTCCTCGTCTTTAATTCAGACTTTCTCCAGTTTGTGCAGATCATTATGAATTCTATTCTTGTCCTCCAAAGCGTTTGCAACCCCTCCCAGCTTGGTGTCAACCAGTCTTTATAATTGTACTCTTTATGCCATTATCCAAATCACCTATGAAGAAATTGAATAGAATCAGATTGATTCCTGCAGGACCCCCCTCGATATGCCCTTCCAACTTAATTGTGAATCTTTTCCAGCTAGTTGTGTACGAACTTTAAGGTAGGTTTGTTTTTAGGCTATATTTCTCTGGTTTATGAGAAAGTCATGTGAGACTATATCAAAGTGAAGTCTAGATATATTGCATCTAGTGCTTCCCCTCTCTCCACAAGGCTTGTTACCCTGTCAAAGAAAGATAGTAGGTTGGCTAGACATGATTTATTCTTGACAAATCCATGTTGACTGTTAATTACTTATCTTCTAGAGGCTTACAAATTGATTGTTTGACTATTTTCCTCTGGGTTCCAAACTTAAGCTGATTGGTCTATAATTCTCTGGGTTGTCTTTATTCCCTTTTTTACAGATATGTACTATATTTGCCCTCTTCCTCTGCCCTTGGGTATATCTTCCATCTTCTGAGTTCTTAAAGGTGATCACTAATGGCTCAGAGATCTCTTCAGCCAGTTCCTTAAATATTCTAGGATATATTTCATCAGGCCCTGTTAACGTGAAGACAACTAAGGTGTCTAAATAATTCTTAACTTGTTCTTTTGTATTTTTAGTCTCAGATCATATCCCATTTATACTGATATTCACTATATTAATCATTCAACCACTACTAACTTTTTGGTGAAAACAAACAAAAAGAGCATTTAACATGTTAGTCATTGCTGCATTTTCTGTTGTTGTCTTTCCCTCCTCATTGAGCAATGAGCATACCCTGCCCTTGGTCTTTCTCTTATAATGTACTTGTGAAATGTTTTCTTGTTACCTTTATTATGCCTCTGGTCAGTGCATAGCTGCTGTCAAAAAAAGCTAACAAAATGTTAGGCAGCATGAGGAACAGAATGGAAATAAAAAAGCTATTATATAAATATGTACAGGCCTCATCTGGAATACTGTATGCTGTACTGGTCACCCCACAACTAAAATAATATTGTATATAGAGAATTGGGTTGGAGATAAATTATGTGTGGAACAACTATTTTCATCACCTATCTTCATAAGACAGTGAAAAGACTGGGATTGTTTACTCTAGGAAGATGATGAACAAGAGGGGACATCATACAAGATAATGAATAGTGTAGAGAATTTGGATTTGGAATTTGTTCTCCTTGCCTCATAAAAAACAAACAGAATGAAATTGAAAAGTGGCAAAATCAAAACTGATAAAATGACCACACTGCATGGTAGGTGGTGGGGGCTGTCTGGCTTGTTGGAAAAGTGTGTGCCCCTAGAGAGCAAGGTAGTGACTTTCCGTTGCAGACCAGGTCAGTGTGGGGATGCTGACCCATATCCCCAGGTGACCAGAAGAGAGCAGGGACTATGTCAGTCCATGCCAGTGCTGGAAAAGCCGCCTTTTACCTGCACCAGGTGGCACAGCACCTACTCTCCCACCCATGGAACTGGTGAAATATTGGGATTTTTCAGGCTCCACTGTGGACATTGTGCTGGTCATTCGTTTCTCTGGAGCTAGGAAGGAATTTTTCCTTGACTGCCAGACTGGCCAAGGTGAGGTGGGGGCTTTTTCACTTTTGCCACAGCTGGGGGCTTAGTTGAGGAGAACATGAAATGGGAATTAGGTGATGTCACAACTCATTATGTAAATGTAGGGCGGATGTTGAGTGCAGGTACTCTGTAGGGAAGGGTTACAGTGATCAGATAAAATGCATTGGTAAAGGATTTAAAGGAGGTATTCTTTTAAAGGAGTGGAAACAGGGTGGTTCAGGGCTCTTATGGCTGATCTGGCAGGCAGCCAACCCCCTTCCTTTATAGGCCTTCTTTAGTCCTCATTCAAGGAGGTGGGGATGCTGAGGTCCCAGCAGTGGGTTGGCTGGGGACCAGGATGAGTAAGAGAGAGGGCTGATGGAAGCAGCCCAGGTATAGATTCAAATGATTAAGGAATTTTCTGCACTGTACACTTTTATCTGCTGGCTATTCCCAGACATTTAAAAATAAAGCCACATTCAGTGTCTTCTGTCCTTGCCACACAATGCATAATTAGATTGTGGAACTTATTTCCACAGAATGTCATTGAGGGGAACAGCTTATCAGGATTCAAAGAGGGATTGACCATTTGTATGGATAATAAGAATTACAGTAAATATAGTGAAAATTTTTTTTTGATGCTATATAAAATCCTGTGCTTCAGGGCTTACCCCAGTCGTCCTAATTTAGGGGTTAGGAAGAGACTCTTCTCTAGGGCAGACAATCCCACATCTGATTACCACATACTTTTACACCTTCCTATGAAACATCTGGTGCTGACCACTGTTGGAGATGCTATGCTGAACTAAATGGACGCTCAGGTCTAATCCGAGATGGCAGTTCCAGTGTACCCATGATATTCATCCTACAGTTATGGAAGAGTTGAAGAAGGAAGTAGCTGAACTGCTGATGAAATATGCCATTTTACATGCTACTAACTGGGGAATTTGATGGGAGCAAATATGCTAGTGTTTTAATAATGCAAAGGTTGGTCCTGGGAATTTGACCAATCATGCTTATTTTAGTACTAGGCCAATGGGCTGAAATAACTAAATTTTTTAACGTGGAAAAACACTAACAGGAAAAGGTCCCAGAGAGTCATACTAGGACCAGAGTGTAATTCATACTGATATAGAAAAGGAAGAGGAACAATAGGTGGCAAAACTTGATAAATGTTATGAAATCTGCCTTGTCAAGACTAGAGAAGACAGAGGACCTAATAAAATTAGCAATTGTGCCGCACCATGGCAAATTACATTGTGTTGAAAAACATAAGTTAGTTCACACTGGAAGGAATAATTTTAACTACTTCTACACAATGCTGGTTTGTAAACTAACTGTAGCCACTAAGACATGGAAGGGACAAGTTGAAGTGAAGAAAGTGTTAGACAGTTGAAACCTGCTGAATCTTTTGTTTTTTTGTTTTTTTTTCAGAGTTTGGCAAAATATTATAAAATCAAATATTTGTGTGTGGGATTAGGAGTCTTGAATGGTGGACATGGAATTGTGCTCAGGTGAAAGGAATAATTTATATTGCATAAAACAAAACTCAAAAAAAAATTTTAAATCAATGTTGACACAGGTTTTAAAATGTTTTAGTTTTTGTTTGAGAATGAAATGAGCGTTTCAGCACAGGTGTTCTTCTGTATAGATTTTTTTATTTGCCATCAAACAAATTTTTTATTTTTTTATAGAATTCTAGAATAAAAGTAGAACCAATGTTTGGAAGCTGAAGCCAGACAAATCAAAATGATAAATTAGGCAGAATTTTTTAGCAGAAAGGGTGATTAACCATTGGAACAAACTACCAAGAGAAGTGGTGGTTCTCTGACCTGTGATGTCTTCAGCTCAAGACTGTCTGCCCTTCTGGAAGATATGCTTTATTCAAACCCAGTTATTTGGCTCGATATAGGGATAACTGAGAGATACAGAGAGGTCAGACTAGATAATCCAGTGGTCCCTTCTGGCATTAATCTCTCAATATATACTGCTGCCCATGAGTGATAACTCTTTGCCTCCAAACAAGAAACTGTCTGAGGATCACTCTGTTTTTGCGACTTGTGTAATGGTGGTTTTTCACATCAGCAGAATAGATCTTTTTCCTATCCCTTTCTAGTTCTTAAAGGAGAAGAAAATCAACAAGGCTCAAAATATGCATTATTATAGTTGTAGAAATACCATTTACATGAAAATTTCTCACTACTCTATCAAATTGATTTATACTCCTTCTCTTACTTAGAAATGTATTTGAGTGTTTGTGTCTTCCCCTTAACACATTGAATACTGTGCATTGTTAAACAGTCATCTTTAAAATGTGCATATTTAATGTTTATTTGAAATGAAGACACATTTAGTCTAGATCCAGCATATGAACACTGTCTCCTCTCTCCCCCTTCTCTCTTTTCCCCCTCTCCCCACCACATCAAATCCTTACTGAGCAGCTGCTAGTCAAAAGATGGATTTCAGGGTATTCATTTCTTAACATATATTTATATGATGCTGTCAAGGCTGAATCCCCACTCTAGCACTTTGAGTACAGAAGGTGGGGGCCCGCAAAGATTCTAAACATTAATACTTGCCACTCCAGGCTTGTATTAAACTCCCAAGGTTACAGCCTTTCCCAGACCTTGGCTTGGTAAACACTGCCACCACCCACATGCCAAAAACCAACCAACCAACCCTTGGACCCAAGAAGGAACAAATGGGAATTCCTCCCTGTGGGGTACCCTCAAGCTGAGAAAGAAAACAAAGGAAATTAGCTGTGGCCACCGGCTAATCAAACAGCATATGCACAAACCTCTTAGGACACAAAAATCCAAATCCTCCTTAAAAAGGGTAATTTTTTTTCAAACAAAAAGAGAAAATACATCTGGAACTTAGGCATTTGCTAGATTTTTAAAAGACCAATTCCAAAAATTAAGCACCCAAACTAGCTTTCTTGGAGGTTCAGTTTAAAGATTACAAGCAAACAAAAGTATCAGGGGTTAGCACAGAGGAGATACAGAAGCCAAATTAAGAAATAAACCTGATAGTGTCTGTCTAAACGTTCCGTATCCAAATTATTTCTTCTAGGTATGGAAGATACTTTTTTATACCTGGTTCAAACCTTACACAGCATTCCTGTTTATAGCATTGCTGCT
The DNA here is from genome assembly GCF_020497125.1 of Mauremys mutica. NCBI lineage: Eukaryota > Metazoa > Chordata > Testudines > Geoemydidae > Mauremys > Mauremys mutica. Next base: position 314,469,556 of record NC_059072.1, on the reverse strand, counting down.
CCATGTCCGTGCAGCCCAGAGAACAACAGACAAAGGGAAAGTTTCTTTCCCCACTTAAAAAAGTTCTAGCCTTCCCATTGGCTCTTTTGTTCAGATGCCCATTTTTTTCTTTAACCGGGGGGGACTTTTTAACCCTTTACAGGTAAAGCAAGTAAAGAATAGCTACCAAGAGGGATTTTACAGCCAGCTGGCTGGCTGGGTGTCCATCAAAGGGTGCTGTCCCCCCTCCACTTTATTTTTCACAGGTGCCCAATGCCTGATGGCCTGTAGTTGCCTAATAGAAATGTTACAAAAATAGAACTTTATAGTAACACTTCCAGCAATGCTGACACTCTATCACTGATTACCTAACAAACACTAGACCCTTTATTCCACTTTCCGTACCCAAACCAATTCTAAATAGGCAAAATGACCCTATTAAAATAACACACATTTTGAGTGTTGGCCAGAAGGATGCCACAGCTATATCCTGGTTGATGATTGTTCCAGAGAGGACAATGCTTGGAGATTTTGGTAAATGCAAGTGTGATGATTATTTAATGGACAGCTCATCAGTAGATAAGTCTGTATGCATGTTTCTGTAAGATTCTGGAGAAACTAAAGGGTCAGCATTAGCTGAACATATGATTTACTGATATTAACTTAAATTAGCAAGGGCCACCACTTTTAGTCTGATCTTCTGAGTATCGCAGCGCCTGTACACTAAACTCAACAATCGAAATTAGACCAAAGTACTACAGCCCACAGGAGACTAGACTATTATGTGCCACAGGCAGAAAATAGGAGGGACTGAGATGGACTAGTGCCTGAGGCCCCCACAGTGGCAGGGAAATAATAAAGTGAAATATACCTTTATAATGCTGGAAGTGATCTGCACTCTCATGCTACAGAGGAAGGCAACCACAGCACAGGTCACTGCCAGTGTAACCTGGGGGAAGATTCCTTCCCAGCTCCACATATGGCAATGAGACCCTGAGCGTAAGTGCAAGAACCAGCCAGCCAAGCACCTGCAAGAAAGCATGTGTGGTGCCAACTCAGAGCCCTGGTTCTCCCCATCCAGTGTTCCAACTGCAACCACAACCATCCCTGATGCATCAAAGGAAGGAATTAACAAACACACACCCACCTTTCCGAAGATATTCCTGACCCCTGCAGGTGGCTGGCTGAAACCTGAAGCATTAGCTTTTAGGAACCTAAAACAAACTGGAAGTGAGCTCCAGGGCTGTTGAGGCCTGTCCCCTGATAAACTTTCTGCTTACTCCTAATAATAGTCTTTATTGAGGTGGTCATTCATTCAGCTGAGTCTGGAGCTGTTCTCTTCAATTTTTGACCCTTGCCTGGGATGCAAATTTCAGACTTTGTACAGTTCATTTTTAAAAAAATCTAAGCCTCTTCCACATTGAAGGACTTGCACTCTTCAGTCCAGTTGACTTCTTCAACTAGTTCCCTTAATTTCCCAAAGCCTGCCCTTTTGAAATGAAAAGTCATAGTTGACTACCAGGTTTTGATTATCCTTCCATTTAATTTAAATTAAATCAACTTGTGATCACTCAATCCAAGATTTCCTGTGACCAGCTCTTCTATGATGTCCTCACTAGTTACCAAAACCAAGTCTGAAATTGCATCTCCTCTGGTTGGCTTGGTGAGAATTTGATGAAAATGGTCATCTCTCACCTCCAAGAATAACTGGGCCTTGCCACTATTAACCCGCATTTATTTTCAAGTCTGTGTCCAGGAAGTTAGTCTTCTGTGATGACACAATTCACAAAATAATTTCTCTTGCTAATAGTATTAAAGAGAGCTCTCTCCATATTTGCTTGTAACCCTGGGGCCTATAACAGACCTAGCACTATCCCAATAAAACTTTTTATAATCCTTGCCCAAAGTGACTTTGACTCAAACAGATTTTGTCCATACTATTGCTTCTGATTTCTTTACAGTTGACTGCTTCGTTGATGTATGATGCTAACCGTCCACCTTTATTCCTATTTTTCCTAAATTGCACATAGGCTTCAATACCCATATTCATGTCATGAGTGCTAGTCCACCATATTTGTGTGATCCTTATAATATCTGGTTTGACCTCCTTCATCAGTAGTTTGTTACTCCATTTTATTGTCCAGTTTCCTTCCATTCACATACAAACATTTGAGTTATTTCCCTCTGACCTCACCCAGTTTTCTAGATGGGTGTGATTACTAGAAATCTAGATATCCACCATTAATACTGTATTGATAACTGTGTGGAAATTTCTGTGTGCCTATTTCCCTAACTCAGTATTCATAACTAAAAGGTTACAAAGATCCCATTAAAATGAAAATTCAGGTGTAGTCTTAACTTTGATCATACACGTGTGCCATCACTGTTAGATTTCATCTTGGAGTGATCAGCCTCTTTCCTTCATCTCTGTATTTGACCTCAGTGTTCAAATAATTTTGCTTCCTCTCTTTGAACTTTTCCATATAGTCCACTATTCATCTGTCCTTTGGTAATTAGCTGTGGATGTTTGCTGACCTGGTATTGTATTTAGGGTTGGCAGTTTTTGATTTAAATTGTTAGTTATCAGTAACGACTGATTTCACCCGACACACGAACTGACAAAAAAATCCCTTGATAATAGTCAAGGGCAGCCTGCCCTGCATATACCAGCCATACAGGGAGCCCTCTGCAGTTTCGCTGTCATGGGTCACTCACTCATGAGGGGGTGTGTGTGTGTGGGGGGGGGTTGTGCCCAGGCAGAAGCCATTCAGTAGTGGGTGGCCTCCCCCTTGGCTGGTGGCTCATCATCATCCTTGCACCCCTTACTGAGAGGTCTGTGCTCTGCTGGGGCATGACCTAAGCCTCCCCTGCACCTTGCAGCCAGGTTCTCGGGGCCTTCGGCAGCGCTACAGCAGTACCCTAGACCTTCCCCCATAATCTCCTGAAATTGTGGAAATTAAAATACATTAAAATATGCTTAATAAAAATTGAATTCTGCCAAGCCTATTATTATTATTATAAAACCCCTCTCCCACCCCCCTCTTCTCTGTTTAAGGTGCAAAGTTAGGTACTAAACATTTAGATAATGAAAGAATTAAAGTTGCTTTTGCAACCGTAATTTTGTCCTCTTATATGTATGAACTGTGATATGGTCTTCAGCTATGTGATCCTGTAGTACTTTTTACACACACATCCCTGTCTCATTCAGTGCACAGGATGGATGGTGCTAATGTAATGAGCAGCTATTCAAGATTTTTTTCTGCTTTTGCTTATTTACTTCCCACTGTTCAATCCCTGCTTTGAAGACATAATTACTAATTTCCTCATTCAACCTTAGTAATGTTCTTTTAACATACTTGTTTTGTGTGTGTAATTTCCATGATTTATAAACAGGCAAACAGAAAAAACACATTCCATTATGTGGTGGCATATTGATACCCCCTCTGGTTCATCAACAGGGTTGATATCTACAGATACACCCCATGGGCTTCTGCCACTTGAGCTCATGGAGTAACTGATAGTAGTAGTAGGTTGTCATCCCCTCTGTGGACCAGCACTAGAGGGGAACATGGCACTTTGCCAGTGCATTTCACGGATAGCAATGTTGAGACTCAAGAATATGGGGTTCCATTCCATTCATTTGCTGATTTCACCCCTCTCCCAAGGTTTGACCCCTTCTGCTCCATCCCCCTCCAACTTGTCCTTGTCTCAAACTTTTCTCTTCCTTGCCCATGACTCTTCATCTCAGCCTCATTTTCCTTGCCTACCCAGTTCTAGTCTCCATTCCTCAAGTTTCTCCTTCAAGTCCCCCTTTCTGAATGACTCCTCCTGGACCCCTTCCCCTTTCCAGGTCCCTTGCTCAGCCAATTCCATTCTGAATTTCTATCCAATCAGTTACCTCTGCTGTCCACATTCCCTATTCCTACTGTCCCCCAGCACCAGTCTCCCTGAGCTCCCTATCCCATGTCAATGTACCCCAGTCTGCCCTAGCTCTTTGTCCCAGTCTCTTTTGCCAACTCATTCCTATTTTCCTCCCTATACTCGGACTTCTCACCATCTGTATCCTCTCCCACTGCTTCCTTTCTCCCCCACCCCCCAGTAATTCCCAGTTCCAGTTTCTGTTCCCACAACTCTGTCCATCTCCTTGTCCAGACAGTCCCAGTCTCCCCACTCCCCACAACTTTCTTCTCCCCACCCCTGCCAGGCCAGTGTTCAACCCTAGTTTCTCCATCCTCCCCAGGTTCCTTGTCCTAGTCTATTCTCCCTACCTGCCCCCAGAGATTCTGTTAATTTTTCCTCTGTATTTGAATCAGGGCGCTTCCTCCTCCATGCTGTCTGGCTCCAGCAGGGGGCACACGGAAAGTGAACTAGGGTTTCCAACCCTCCGGGTTTTGCTGGGAGTCTCCTGGAATTGGGCTCTATTTCCCAGAGGCTACTGAAGTCAAACCAGGAGATTTTAGGCGATAAAAGTCTGGCGGCGCAGTGGGGCTAAGGCAGGCTCTTTGCCTGCCCTGGTCCTGCACCGCTCCCAGAAGTGATTGGCATGTCCCTGTGGCCCCGGGGGTGGGGCAGAGGGTCTCCGTGTGCTGCTCTCGCCTTGGGTGCCATCTCCGCAGCTCCCATTGGCCAGGAAATGAGGCCAAGGGGATCTGCAGGGGCAGTGCCTGCAGGCAGAGGCAGTGCACATAGCCCCATGTCTCTTCCCCCACCCCACCCCCGAGGCTGCAGGGACACGCCAGCTGCTTCCGGGAGTGGTGCGGGGCCAGCGCAGGCAGGGAGTCTGCCTTAGCCCTGCTGTGCTGCTAACCGGGAGCCTCCCAATGTAAATGCTGACTGGCCGGAGCCCTCATCCCCTCCAGAACCCCAGCCCCCTGCCCGAGCTCTGAGCCCCCTCCTGGAGCCAGCATCCCAACCCCCTACCCCAGCCCTGCCTATAACTTTTCATCAAAATGAATGTTTTCTGTGGTGACTGAATTCTTACTAATTTCACTTGGCCTTCATTCAAAGGTAACTCTAAATGGGCGTACATTTTAACCTAAGAAATGAAATGGTAGAATCATGACTGGATATGGTTTATACAGAGGAGGGAGAAAAAGAGCAAATTTGAATAACAGGTGACATGTCCTGGGTTACTTTTGAAGTGGGGGGAAATGTTAAGGTGCAAAGAGGGTTATGGTTTGCTAGGGGATTTAAAAATAGTTCCAAATCATTTTAAACATTTTTCTAAAATTATCATGGGCACACAGCCTGTTTGAAATGTGATCTTATTAATATTAATTCTTTCCATCCATCTTCCCTTCCTTCCTATTTTTGTTACCCTCACTTGTGTTTTTATTAGATAATAATCTCTATCAGGGTATAAGCAGGGATATGTTTACCTATGATTTTTGTACTGCACCTAGCCCAATGGGGTGGCTTACAGTAATTTAAATAACACTGGTCCTTGTCATGAGGGCTGAAATCCATTTGTTACTTTGTCAAAAAACTGCTAGCTCTCAACATTTGGCGAATACCTATTTCGATTGGGATTTCTCTGACTCTAGAGCTCAATTATGCATCTATCACAATACCCAAATACAATACTTGTAAATTAGGCCTACAAATCTGAACTCTTGTTTAAAAGCATTATCAAGTGAAAGCTTTTGGAACCAAATTAATCTGAGCGCCTGTGTAGTTAAATAAAGCGGCTACATCATCATTTAGCCACACTTCCACTATACATTAAAGACTATAGACTGGAAACTTTTTCATTTAGCTGCTTATTTTCTTAGGCTTTGCATATTTGAAAGTCTAAACCAATTATTTGCTGCACACTATCACAGTATTTTTTTTTGGCTATGCTTTACAATAAGAGGTACAGACTTAGTTATGCCTTCAAGTAAAGCTATGTGTGTATTGTACTTAAGTGTGACATTAAGCACCCCCCGCCCCCTTTCTTCCATCTAGTAAACTAAAGACTAGGTTGACAAATTATAGATGATAAATGTCATGGTATTTCCGTTTTTTGAATGCTGAATGTTGGAAGCAGGAGTCAGAAAAAATGTTCATAACAAATATTTCTGTCTTAATCTTCTGTCATTTCATTTCAGATGGGAGCAAGCCTTAATATTGGAAAAAGTCAGTCTCTAAAGTAGAGGAAAACAGGAGTAGCACCTTAGCACTCTATCTGGTGAAGAGGAGAAAATGAGTGGGAGGGAGTGAGCTGCTGAAACTAGGCTCCTTTGTTGGGGAATAGTGTGAATTTAATGTCCACAGCCAGCATTGTTTAACACACTGCTGTTAGGCACTCGAATGCTAGCGTAAGGAGAGCTTGTGAGAGCCAGAGGGTTAATTTAAGGGAGGAGCTATCTTGGCTCTGAGATGGATCAGCTGATCGACTCTGGTTTTCTGACCCAAATTGGTTATAGAAGAAAAAATGACTCAATATGCCTTTTTCATAATTTTTATTAAAGTAACGTTTTGTTTTGGGTTGAACACAGTGTTTTGGCTGATCTGAAATAGTTTTCCCAACTTTTTCAATTTGCCAAAAATTCCATAAAATTTTGGTTTCTGTTCAAGTGATTTTTTTCTCTGAACTGTCAGTGAACCAAAACCAAAAAATCAGTTATTCTCACAGTTCTGTTCTAATTGGGCCTACCAATTACCTTAATTTTGTGGTCACTGTAAAAGTGAAAGTTCATACAGCATCACAATAACCCATAACAATAAATCTTGATCAGAAAAGGTAAAAGGAATACAGGCCCACCAAATTAGAATTAGCCTGAATTTAAGATGAAATTCAATAAAGATAAGTGCAAATTGCTACACTAAGGAAGGAAAAATCATATGAACACCTACAAAATGGGGAATAACTGGCTAGGTAGTAGTACTGACTCAAAGGATCCAGAGGTTGAGTAAGAGTTTACAATGTGATGCATTTGCAAAAAAGGCTAATGTCATTCAGGCGTGTTAACAGTCTTGAGTGTAAGACAGGGAGGTAATTGTCCTACTCTGCTTAGCCATGGTGAGGCCTCAACTGGAGGACGGTGTCAAGTTCTGGGCACCAAACCTTAAGAAAGATGTGGACAAATTAGAAAGAGTCCAGAAGAGACCCACAAAAATGGTTAGAAAACCTGACCTATGAGGAACAATTAAATAAAACTGGGCATGTTTAGTCTTGAGAAAAGCTTAAAATAGTCTTCAGATATGTTCAGGGCTGTGTCACCGTGCCTCAGTGGGTCACATTCAAGACAAACTGCTGAGAAACAGGGCATACTCACCCCAGACTGTTGGTTATTCTATCATTAGATATACCAAGCCAGTGAAGGAACAAAATAGATGCCGTGTAGAATCAAGCACATGGGTTTATTACGCGCAGCGCTGGCGGAGTGTCACTTTGCTTATTAGGCTCAGAGTCACTGCCAAACAATTGATTACAGTGGATTATATGGATTTTCCATGGGCGGAGGGAAGTGATGGGGTGGGTGGTCCCGAGCCCCTGGATAGGTCTAGCAGCAAGACAAGATAAGCACAGTATCCAATAGTCAAAGATTATGTAATGTTTCCGCCCATGGTTTCAGGTTAATAAGTAACATATAATTAGTATACAGGTTTGTTTTTTTTAAACAATGTATAAAGTATATTAGTATAAAATATATATGTTGAATTCTGATAGGAATGAAGTAGCTCCTCTGATTGTCCAGCAGGTACATAACCTGGGGCATAAAGCAAAAAGACATTGAAAAGTACATGGCAATAGAAATTGTTTTTCAATTGTGTTTCTAAAGGCAGACACTGGTATCTGGAAGAGAGGAGGGGTATGCAGGGCTGGCTCCAGACCCCAGCGCCCCAAGCGCGCGCTTGGGGCGGCATTTTGCCGGCAGGGCGGCAGACGGCTCCGGCGGACCTTCCGCAGTCATGCCTCCGGATGCTCCACCGGAGCTGCGGGACCAGTGGACCTCCCGCAGGCATGACTGCGGAGGGTTCGCTGGTCCCGCGGCTCCGGCGGACCTCCCGCAGGCATGCCTCCGGATGCTCCACCGGAGCTGCGGGACCAGCGGAACCTCCGCAGGCACGTCTGCAAGAGGTCCCCTGGAGCCGCGGGACCAGCGACCGCCAGAGCGCGCTCTGCGGCGCACCGCCCTGCTTGGGGCGGCGGGATTCCTAGAGCCGCCCCTGGGGGTTTGCATCTGTGAGAGGGAGGATGTCATATCTCATACTAACATGCTTGAACCTCTTCCATGAACTCAAGGTTGGTGTGTGGGGAGAGCATGGCAGACATGGTGCCCCTTTCATTCCTTTGGTCTGTTTTGCAGCTTCAGATAAGAGTGCCAATTACTGCTCCCCATCTGACGTTTTGCTGACCATGCTTATTTTAGTAAAAAGCAAGGCTGTCTCTTGTTTGTTCTGATTTTCTTAACTAATATTGTTACTGTTAGCTAAGCCTCTTGGCCTCTTGACCAAACTCTGGACTTTGGGCCTGTAAAAAGTTGTTGACATAGCCTGTTTCAGGATTTTACATAGCTCATGGATTTTGGCCCTTCACCAGTAACAAAAGTAAACTTCTGTCTCAACACATTGGTTAACAAGAAGTAAAAAATGCAATCTCCTTAGGCATTCCAGTCCTTATTTCATCACCCAGCCACTAGAGTTTGATGAGTGGTTATTGAAAACTGATTTAATCAAAGAGACCACTCACATAGCCAGGTCAAGATATAACTCAGATCTTAACCACTGATCGCGCTGCTTGCAGTCCTTTAGTAACTAAAATCTAAAGGTTTATTAATAAAGAAAAGGAGAAGACAGTTAAAATGGTTAATGGATTATATACATACTTTGATTGCAAAATCCTTATCAGGTTTGTACTGGTGATGTTATAGACTGGTGGCTTGTAAAGTATCTCTGGTAACTTCCAAAAGGTTTGAAGGTCTTCAGTCCATAGTTCAGAATGCTCCTTTTAGTTATAAGTCCATAGTCCAGCGAATTAGAAAAGGAAAGGGGCAACATGGAGATGTTTCAGGGTCTTTTATATCCTCTGCCATGTGCTTGGATTTTTACTATCCCAAGCAAAGCTCACAGTCCCTGTCTGTGGAAAGTTACTGGCACAAAATGGAGTCCAGGGTCACATGAGCAGGTCACATACCCTTACATGGCTTGCTGACTCACAGAAAGATTTATGTGGGCAGAATGAGTTTCTTCTATGGCCCGTTATGAGAGTGAAGTCCATATTGGGCAAACAATATGCTGCCTAGACTGAATCTAAACTACCTTGGGTGTGTTACCCTGGGATTAAACACAATGGTGATACAGGTATATAGCCAATAGTCATAATTTCAGATATAGTGAAGATGCATGCATATAAACAAGATAATCATACTTATCAAATCATAACTTTTACATTGACACCTTACATGACATGATTTGTACAAGATTTGTTGCAGTTTTCTCACAGTGGCAATATTAATGATATACTTGGTCATATTTCTATCATACAGCATCACAGGCTGTTATAAAGAGGACTGTGGTCACGTCTCTGTTTCTGCTGAAGGTAGGACAAGAAGTAATGGGTGTATTCTGCAACAAGAGAGATTTATGGTAGATACTAGGGAAAACTTTCTAGGTAAAGAGGTAGTTCACTTCTGGAATAGGATTCCAGGGGAGGTTGTGGAATCCCCATCATTGGGGGGTTTTCAGACCATTTTGGATAAACACCGGCAAGGGACTGTGGAGATTTCCTGGGCCTTGTGTCAGTGCTGAGGGTTGGGCTTCTCAAGATCCTTTCCAACCGCACATTTTTATGATTGTGTCACAACCTGTGGTGTGGTGTCTTCTAAATAATCTTTTGAAAGTAACTCACTTGAATGAAATTTCTCTTTAGAAATTGATAAGTGTATGGGGATGGACCTAAAATAATAATTTTCTGGGACTTAATGTGGCGGTAAAAGAAACTACTTTAAATGGATGATAATCAGTATTTAACAGTGAGTTGGTAAATCCACATGTGTTTGCTTTTTAATTCCAGTAGAGCAGTTACAGTTTTTTGTCAGGTATGCATTTTCTGTATGTACTTTCAAATCATAATCTCAGATTGGTAATGACTAATCTGGTCCAGACGTAAGATTGCTATTAGACATTCATTTTGTGGTTAAATCTCAACAGCCTTTCAGTGCTGTGTGACGCATGTGTTATTGTTCCTAAATATATCATATCAATTTGAGCTTTATTACACATATCATATATCATATCAATGTTAGCTTTATTTGCTGTCATCCTTTTATAATAATTTCTCTGCAATATTTATTTGCAAAGCGGGACAATTAAGTAGTTAGAAGGAAAAATAGCAGGTTATAATACTTCCATGTTAATCGTTAATAAACTATATAACCATTTGGGCAGCAACAATATTTATTGTAAAATGGGATAGATGAGCAGCTCAGTCATCCATGTCTTGTTATATAATTCCTTGTCTTGTCTTACTATGATACATATGTCTTATGTTTACTTGACTCTGATTATGTACAGCTTAGAGAGAGCTTTTAGACATCTTCCTTTAACTTTTTTTTGACAGTGTAGCCTTTAAATTTACAAGTTTTAAGTAATTCAGCTATTTTTAGGAAACGCTGTTGTATATAAAAACAACTGTGGAGGTGAGTATTTATGGGTCTTGTGCTTAGTGTTGAAATTAAGATGGTAGTTCTGTAATATGTGAAGTAACTTACTACTACTTAATAAAATAAACCCCAAAAACTTCTGTGTGGTAAATCAGAATTTCTCTTTCACATTGCTTTGACAGAAGGAGCATTTTACTATTTGTGTGAAGTCTATAAAACAGGTTGAAATAACTGAATAAAGAAAGAAGGTTGGAGTAGTTACACTTGAATGTTTTACTTCTTTTGGAACTTTGGGCAATTTGTGTCAATATTTGTACATTACATAATCAGTCTTCAAAAGTTGAAGAAAGCACTTGATTTAGTGAAGCCTGTGATGGATTCTTAAAAAGGAAAACTGTTAAAAGGTTTACACTGACACTGAATGAGGAGATCTTTCTTGAGAAGTAATGGGTGAAGTCTGATGTAAAAAAATAGGTGCATGAATAAGTTGATGATCTAATTCTAGAAATACTGAATATTGAAAGGTAACAGCTGCTGTGAGCATGTAATATGTTACTTCTAGTTTTATTTCAATACGTATATTTTTATATAAAACCAATTATCTCAGAATTAAACTAATTTCAAATTACTGTACTGAAAAAAAGCAATACTGATGTCTTAATGCTCTGTACTAGGGAGTGCTTTTAATACATATTCATTAGTTTAGATATAATCAATTTTGATTAGCTTCATTGCAGTTTTGCATTTGAATATGCAAAGAATTATGTTAAAAAAATTACTGGAAATGACCAACTATAAATTCTTGCACATTTTTGTTTCTTTATTATACATTTGGTTCCGGTCCTTCAGAAGAGGTTGTATGAGTGTGAACTTAAAGGTAAACAGAAGTGAGATTTAAAAAAAATAAGCTGTTTAGAACTCTAAATCACTGATGTGTAGTTGAAAAATATAAAGAAATACAGTTTTATGTGAAAGCTTACCTCCCAAGATTTTATTTATCCAGTAATTATAGTAAGAGAAAAACAATCAACCTTTCTAGTAAAGTAGAGTAAGACATAGAATATTGTATACTATTTCATATATACTGTAAAAAGAGTAATTGCATTTCTATATCAACTTTCATTAAGGAATCTCAAATCAGTTTAGAATGAAATAAGTCTCAGTGCAGCCTTGAAGTAGCTAAATATCTCCGTTTTATATACAGGGGAATTGAGGCACAGAGAAGTAACTCAATGGAATGGTTATTCCACTGATAGGCACTATCTGATTTAACATAAACCAATGAAAAGCCAGCAGGTTAAGCCCAGTCTTGAAACTGTGAACTGGTAAGTATACTAGTCAGAGGTGTATGTGACGGACAAGGATAGCACTCCCATATCTCCTGACTCCATTATTTGATATAATCACGGACTATCCTACCTCTCTGCTTTAGCTCTTTTAAATATCAGTGAAGTTATCTGCTCTTGCAAGGGAATCACAGAAGCTTAAATGTAAGTATTGGCAGATAAATTATGGAAACAGATATTTTCATCTATAGTTTTAAAATGCAGTTACCGTACTTATCTTAAAACCTTCATACATAGTCTGTTCATGACTCCATACCTTGTCATTTTATGATCACTTTTTATATAAAGACCAGTCTCTGGAAGTATGCACAATATTTTTAAACAATAGACAGAATGTTGTACAATGTCAAGGACAACGTCTCCCACCTAAAAATAGCCTAAACCCCCATTCCCTTCTATAGAAGCTTGGAGAAAAAAGATGGGTCTTACATTGTCTTCAAGTTCTGCAGACTCAGGCTCTATCAAATGAGAAAAGGGGGAAAATTCAAGAATTAAGGAAACAGCCAGCATATTAATACTAGGATTCAAAATGTGGACTATTAAATATACTACTCAGAGGTATATATGAAAGATAAGAATGGGGTCCTACTAGTGAGGTCTGTTGGCAATGAACTGACGAGAAACCGATAGCTATCGGCCCCCTACCATTTGTAGATGCTAGAAATGCAGAAAGTAGTGGGATTTCTACTTGTATACTGTCAGTGGACCCTGTTTGGGGCTGTATACGGGATTTTTTCCAGTTAATCTCTGGCTAATAGATCTCTTACAAATTGGAAACCCATTGTTCTTGCTTCTGGTAGGGAGAAGCAATTTCATTCTTTTTTTTTCTGCTTCCAGATCCATCTAGGGACAGAGAAGGAGAGGGATTTTCGCTACTCTGTCCTTATTTCAGAGCCTTCTGATAGCTTTGAAAGGCAGGGATTAATCTCTGCTTCTCTGTTCCTCAGTTTTTTTCAGTCCCCTTCACCTATGAATAATCTCAGTGCCTGCCTTTCCTGTTGCTTGTAGTTTTGTCAGATGGCACTAGCATGAAATTTACATGATTTCTGATTTTTTTTCTCTGCTGTCCAAAGGGTAAATAACTGTAATAAAACTGATCAGTGTCATCTTAATTTCACTTGCTTACTATCAAAGCTATTGAGCAACAGTAGAGGCATTGGAATGCCTACTGTAGGCTTCTGAAGATAACAGTGCACTGGTTTACACTTAGTTGGAAGGTTATCGTTTGAACCCTATTGGCCAAAAATAGAGGTTGAAATGCTGAGATCTGCAGTTCCTGCTGTACGTCTCTTCACTTAGCAGGGCAAGCTTCACTTGCTTATGGGAAGTAGTTGTTTTCAAGCTCTGGTGATCTCTACCAAACTGAGCTGTATTTGAACTAACAACTTAGAGGTGAAAGTTACATATCCAACTTCCAGTCTTCTGAACCTCTCTGTAGGTCCTTGCATCCAAGTTATGTCTAACACTTGCAGATTTTTCCTGTATAACATCGCTAAGATAAGGCTTTTCATATTCATCCACACTGAAAAACTCTCATGCAATATCTTTCTCTCTGGCCTTGACACATGTAACCTTCGCTGCTCATCCATTCAAAATGCAAAAACCTGAAGAACTCTGTAGCTTGAAAGCATGTCTCTTATACCAACAGCAGTTGGTCCAATAAAAGATACTACATCACCCACTTTGTCTAATTTTCATAATCTGTCACTTTGACAATGTTGCCCCTTTCTTTGCATCCACTTCTCTATCACCTAAAACATGTAAGCTTGTCTTCACTTTGAAGGCCTTTCATGCCTTATCTGTACCCTATGTATTGCTTCTCATTTGTTATTGAAATGTTGACTGTCCCCTCCAATTGGCCATGATACCAGCCTCCAACTTGTTAACGTTTCAAACAAGCAAAGTTGTGCTTTCTCCCATGGTTCCCTTCATGCTTGGAAGCCACTCCTTGTAAACTTCCTCAAAGCTACCTCATTATCCACTTTCAGATCCCCCCTTAAAACTCTCCTTTGCCATGATGCCTACAAAAACATGACAGTGGTTAAGCCACTGGTGTGTGCCAAATTCATGGACTATCATGCTGACCAATAGTGTTACACTGTTTTTCTTTTACTCTCGTGTCTTTGTGAATCCATCTGTCTCATATTTAGATAGGTTCAGGGACAATCCTTTTGTTCTGTTTGTACAGCACCTAGCACAGTGGTGTCCTGTTCCTTTACTAGGCTCCCTAGTATTATAATACAAATTAATAATTCTCAGATCATACTTAACTGACCCTCTATTTTTGGCCTCTTGTCATACAAGTCATACTAAAAAGTACAATGTTTTCTCTGAAAAAATAGATTTAAATAACCTGTATAGATTAATGGATTGAAGTACTAAAACTTGAAAACATAAATTAAAAAGGAATTTTCTCAATTCATTATAAAGTGAATTCTAAAATGTCAGTATCTCTGAAGTCATGTGCCAATAGTTGTATTACTTCATGGTAGCATTTTCAGTAGAGTGGCCAATTACTGAACGGGCCATGGAAATTTAATTACTCTCAAAGTGGACAAGACGAAGTAGGGAACTGTGAGTTCAATACCTGTTTTATGGACTTCAGGCTCCAAGACAAGATTTTTCATGAACATGAAACGCAAAATTTAATTAGAAGAGCATGCCATAGCCACCACTTATTCTTGGCTACTTAAGTGTCCCTACCAGACTGTGTGATCAGTTGTCTAAGTATTTGTACGATCCCTATTGCTATAGTAATTGAGAGGCTCTCAGACATTAATGAGTCTGTGTGCTGTACATACAGCTCTAAGCACACTGGGGATGCTTAATACATAACATTGAGTAAGATATTTGTAACATTTTAAACTCCTTTTAAAACTGGAGCTAAATAGATCTCATGAATGTAATTGTAGTTGAAATTGTTTGTGGAAGTGAAATTAGAGAGCTGAAAGGAGATGTCTACTGTGTTTGAGAAATATTCTAGTATTGTAACTTGGTCTGGAATCCGAAAAGTGAGTTAGATGAAGGTACTCCAGAGAGATTGCTGCTCATAACTTTAAAATACTGTGTTGTGTGAGGAATGCCAGTAGGGTGTAGGTTTGATTTTTTTTTTCAATAACAATAGGACATTTTATTATTTTTTTTCTCTCCAAGTCCTTTTCATATGTTTGTCATGTTGTCCTGAATTACATAATGCCAACATATACTCTAACTGGTAAAAATTGTTCTGTCTCCTTTTAGTAAAATTATTATTTTAGACTCCAAAGTCACCTAAAACGGCATACAACTGGGACATCAATGTACAAAACATACAAAAAGCAAAGACTTTGCTGCTACGGAAACAGAGTAGCCTTTTAAGTGAAACCAAAATGAATATGAATAAGGTTTATTAAGTGAGCGGTTGTGTTCCGACAGTATTTTTAGATTTGCCAGTTCTACAATACTTTTACTTAAATAATACTTAAAAGTATTTAATAGCTTGTTTGTTTCATTAAGACAAAAGTATTTTTTAAAAATATGATAAACTTTATAATCAGCTATGATCACTGGTATTGAACTACTATATATTTACAGTTAAACTTTAAAAGAAAATTGCTGAGATCCTACCTAATTTGATCTTTAAGGAAACATAATTAGTTAAATATGCATATGAAATAGGACATGGTAGTTTATTTAAACATCTATCTTTACATATTTTTAGTTTTTTAAAAAAAATCTGCGCTCCTTTTAGATGAGGCCTTTATCTGGTAATCCATTGTTCTTCTTCGAGTGATTGCTCATATCCATTCCATGTAGGTATGTGCGCGCCGCGTGCACGTTCGTCGGAGACTTTTACCCTAGCAACTCAGTGGGTCGGCTGGGCGCCCCCTGGAGTGGCGCCACCATGGCGCCGGATATATACACCAGCCGACCCACCCACTCCTCAGTTCCTTCTTACCGCCCGTGTCGGTCGTTGGAACAGTGGAGCGCGGCTTAGCTGACCTCCACTTCCCTAGTTACTCGTAGTTTCTCTCGTTAAGTATATAGTTCAGATGTTATAGTTGTAGTTAACTTTCTTTGTTTTGTAGTATAGTATAGTGTATTTATTTCACAGGGACTCGGGGTTTATCTCCTTCCCCTCACCCGGTGCCGGGTCCGATGCCCGGTCCACAGGGTTTCTAATGTTCACAACAGATCCTCTCTTAAGTGCCTCGAGGAATCTCACCTCACAGATAAGTACCGCATTTGTGAGGCCTTTAATCCGAGAACAAAGGGGAGCGGGGCTTTCGTCTCAAACAGCTCCTGAGGGAGGCAGCTCTTGCTCCTCCACTCTCGGCACCAAGCGCTCGTTGGTCTTCAAGGAGCGCTCCCTCGGCACCGGATTGCCGGTACCGCCAAGGCCTCTTGGCACCGGCCGTTGCTGGCTCCGACGTCCACTCAGCATGGATCCCTCTCTTGGAGGATGAAGAGGCTCAATATCCTTGCTGCGTCCGAGCCGCCCGCTCCGCAGCCGAGCGCTATGCTCAGTCAGATCGACCGGCACCGATGTCTGCCGCGACACCGACAATATCCGCACCATTAACTCCGGCCAGGCAAGAGCCGTCAAGTCCGGTGCTGGAAAGCTCCCCGGTACGAACCGTGGTCGAGCTCGCTATGAAGCTGCGACCGAGCCGCCTGCTCCGCAGCCGAGCGCTATACTCAGTCGGATCGCCCGGCACCGATGTCTGCGCAGCACCGTCAATATCCGCACCATTAACTCCGGCCAGGCAAGAGCGTCGAGTCCGGTGCTGGAAAGCTCCCCGGTACGGACCGTGGTCGAGCTCGCTATGAAGCTGCGTCCGAGCCGCCTGCTCCGCAGCCGAGCGCTACGCTCAGTCGGTTCGCCCGGCACCGATGTCTGCCGTGGCACCGACAGTATCCACACCGTTAACTCCGGCCAGGCAACAGCCGTCGAGTCCGGTGCTGGAAAGCTCCCCGGTACGAACCGTGGTCGAGCTCGCTATTAAGCTGCGTCCGAGCCGCCTGCTCCGCAGCCCGAGTGCTCTACTACGTCGCACTGCCCGGCACCTGTACCTGCTGCGGCACCGACAGTATCAGCACCGTAGACTCCGGCCACGCAAGGGCCGTCGAGTCCAGCACCTGAACGCTCCCCGGTGCGAGCTGTGGTTGAGCTCACTATTCCCTCAATGCCGGAAACATTTCTACGGCGAGAGAGCTGATGGTAAAGGCAGAGCCTGCGCTGCTTTAACCCCCGACACTGCCGGTGCGGGTTATATTGTCTATCGGCGAGCCTGTCTTGCTCACGCCGCCCTGCGTCGGCACCGCAGAGCGGCACCGTTCACGATCGCACGGTCCTGCCACCGTTCCCCATATCGGTACCGTTCATACCCGCGGCACCGATCAGCGTCCCGTCCCCCGACCTGGTACACTCGGTGCCGATTCAGCTTCCGGCACCGCTCCAGGCACTGGACTCACGTAGCCACTCCCGGCGTCGAGCCTCGAGATCTCGGTCAGCCTCCCGGCATCGCTCCGGTTGCAGGTCCCACTCTCGCTCCCAGTACCGGTAGGCCTCACGGTACCGATCCCCGGTGCCGCGTCGAGCGCCATGAGATGGGGAGAGAGTCCCTGCCCAGGGCTATAACTTCTCCATGGCCATCCATTCGGATGTGCACACCAGAGTCTTCCCGGTACTCCAGGCCAGGACCCTGACCCCCTATCAGTGGCTGCCCTGTACATCTTGGGCATGCCATCAGGCCAAAGGCCTACCTGTGGTCCCATCACGTTCTGTTCCGTCAGAGCACTGGGTACCAGGGGTGACAGTTACCCGTCCCCCCCCCCCCGACCGGTACGGAGGGAGTCCGGTTCTGCCACCGGATTCCCACATCCCACCGGATCAGCAGGTCGTCCAGGAGCGTGAGCCCACACATCCCGCCCATAGGCACGGGAGTCGAATGCATCTGCATGGTATCCTCCAGGGGCGACGGGCACCTATATGTACGTCTTTCCCCTGCTCCCTTGTCATCTAGTCCGTCAATCAGACGCAATGCCATGACCTACAGGTACCAGCCCCTATGTCCAAGGGGGCTAGGCGACGTGGCTTCCTGGGCCATAAGATGTACGCGGCAGGCGCCTTGCAACTTCGCTCCAGCAAGCCCTGCTTAGCTGTTACTATGAGCGGTGTGCGACAATTTACGGAGTCGGTTGCTCAGATCTCCTGTCACGAGTTTGATGCCCTCCCGGAGAAAGGACCGGAAGTGGCGAGAGCTTCCCTCCACACCTTGTTGGATGTAGCGAAACTCCACAGCCACGACTCTGGCCTCCGGTGTTGCCACGAGGTGCATTTCAGAGCTCCAGTTATTGAGCCTTCCCTCGCAGCTCCTGCACACTATACAGGACTCGTCCTTCCATGACAAAGGCCTGTTCTCAAAACTGACCCTAGGCTGCAAGGCCCAAAGGACAGCGAGGTCGCTATGCACTCCCTCTCGGCATGTATATGCAGATGTCTCACCGCCGACCTTTCCGCCCAGCCTCGCCACCCTTACCCTGCGCCTAGACAAAGACAGGGCTTTGCCAGCAGGTGACGCTGAGGCAGCCGTAGGCGTTGGTCGGGACCCCTAAGGGGCTAAAATCAGGGTCCTCCTAACCACCAATCGGGCAACGCTTAGCCCTCCTCGCCCCTCTTAGGAACCCCTCTCACGAGCAATTCCTCTTGCAAGAGGTGCGGGCGCTCCTCGCCATCGGAGCTATGGAGGAGGTTCCTCGGTCTCCAGGGGGGAACAAGGTTCTAGCCCCACTAGTTCCTGATCCCCAAGGTAAAGGGTGGTCTCAGACCTATCCTAGACCTGCGGGAGCTCAACCAGTTATGATATACCTGGAATTCCGCATGGTATCCATGGGGACCGTCATTCCATCCTTGGTTCCTGGAGACTGGTATGCCGCCCTCGATATGAAGGGCGCGTATTTTCACGTCACTATTTATCCTCCGCTCAGAAGGTACCTCCGGTTTGTGACCAACCGTCATTTCCAGTTTATGGTCCTCCCGGCCGGCCTCTCTACAGCCCCCTGTGTATTCACAGGGTCTGGCTGTAGTCGCCGCCCACTCCGCCACCGTCGGATACACGTTCTCCGTATCTGGACGATTGGATCATTCCAGGGGCCACCGAGGCCCAAGTTACCACTCGTGTGGGCGGCGATGAGGTCTTATTCCTGCGTTTCGGCCTGAGAATCCACATAGCGAAATCCACCCGGATTCCCACTCAGGGAATAGACTTAACTGAGGCCACCCTGCACTTCAGTGTCGCCCAGCCTGCTTACCTACGCCTTGCGTTCACGCGATGGTAACCATTGTACAAGGTCTACGGACCTTCCCGGCAACTTTGGCTTGAACTTGCCTAGGTTTTCTGGGCCACATGGCTGCCTGCACGTGCATAACCGAACATGCCAGGCTTCGCCTCTGTACACTCTATCGTGACTCACGTCAGTGTACCACCCGGCCACAGGCAGCATGGTCATGGTCGCCTCGATCCCCCCGAGCGTCCTAGGCTCCCTCGGCTGGGAGTCAACGCCCTCCCTGATGTGTGCAGGGGTACTGTTCCATCCTCCTCACCCTCGGTGTCCCTCAGGATGGACGCCCCCCTCTCTTGACTGCGGTGCTCACTTGGGTCAGTTTCCCACTCCAGACCTTTGGTTGGCTCGGCAGCTGCCCTTGCACGTCAATGTCCGGGAGTTGAGAGCAGCCTGCCTTGTGTACCAGGCGCGTCAGCAGCGCCTACAAGGTTTTTGTGTCTTGGTGTTCACAAACACCACAACCGACACCCGTTGCATAAACAAGCACGGAGGAGCATGGTCCTCCTCTCTTTGCAGGTACCTAGCTAGCTCCGAGACTCCTGCACAGCTCAATTGACGTACCTGGTAGCGCCCTTTCTCCTAAGGGTCCGTAACACTCTGGCGGATCGCCTCAGCAGTTCCTTCCGGTCTCATAAGTGGTTGATTCCTCCGGATGTTATACATTACGTTTCCGGAACTTCACTCTCGCGGGAACGGAACAAGGGAGAAGTTCTGCTCATGCCAAGGCCTCTCCCCGGGCTCAATCTTGGCTACTTTCTGATGCCGTGGACGAGCCGTCTACCGTCCACTTTCCCACCGCTCCTGCTGGTTCGCAAGGTCCTGCAAACACTCCGCAGGGACAGAGCGCATCTGATCATGATCGCTCCAGTGTGGTTCAGGCACCACTGGTACACCAGGTTGGTAGCCAACCGATTCCCCTGCCTCTTTGCCAGACCTCATAACGCTGGATCACGGCAAACTTTACCACCTAGACCTGCAATCCCTGCACATCTCCGCATACCTGCTGCGGGCCTAAACCGATCCGAGTTACATTGTCCTGCCTCGGTTCTACAGGATTCTCCTGGGTGGTAGGAAGCCTTCCACTCGGTTAACGTATCTGCCCAACTGGCAGTTTTTCTTCTGCTGCTACGAAACACAAGGTTTCCCCCACAGAGGTTCCGATCCATTTCCTCTTGGATTGCCTATGATCTTCAAACAGCAGCGCCTGGCGCAGTTCATCATTAAGGGTGCACTTGGCAGCCGTCTCTACCTTCCTCCCAGGGGGGAGTGGCCGCTTCATATTCTCACACTCTGTGGTTTCTAGGTCCCTCAAGGGCTTGGGGCATTTATGCCCACAGGTTCGCCGCCCACCAACTCCTGGGTCTTCAACCTGGTTATAAGCAGACTTATGCCTGCTCCATTCGACCCACTGACAACATGCTCGCTGAGATTCCTGTCCTGAGAGGCAGTTTTTTCCTTGTAGCCTTTGCATCGGCTAGACAAGTCTCCGAGCTTCAGGCTCTCACAGTGGACCCACGGTACACTATGTGGCGTAAGGACGAGGAGCGGTTGTGACCACGTCCAGCCTTCCTCCCTAAGGTGCTGTTGACCTTTCATATCATCCGGGATATCTTCCTTCTGGTCTTCTTTCCGAAGCCCCATTCATTGCGACGGGAGCACATTTGCCCTCCCTAGACTCCGTAGGGCGCTCGCTTTTTATGTCAAGCGGACAAGCCTTTTGGTACGCCCCCAACTCTTCGTTGTATTGGCAGACCGGATGAACGGCCTACCTGTCTCCTCCCAGAGCCTTTCATCTTGGATGATGTCATGCATTCGCACCTCCTGTGACTTGGCCCATGTTCCGTCGACCCACCTTACTGCTCGTTTCACTAGGGCTCAGGCTTCTTCTCCTGCCTTTCCGACTCACATACCCTTCCAGGGGCTATGTCATGCTACTACCTGGTCCTCTATCCGGACCTTTGCCTCTTTGGTCTAACTGTCCAGAGATGATGCAGCCTTTGGCTCAGCAGTTTGCATTCTGCAACATCTCACTCCGACCCCACCGCCTACGTAAGGCTTGGGAATCACCTACATGGAATGGATATGAGCAATCACTCGAAGAAGAAAAAACAGTTACTTACCTTTGTAACTGTTGTTCTTCGAGATGTGTTGCTCATATCCATTCCAAACCCACCCTCCTTCCCCACTGTCGGAGTAGCCGGCAAGAAGGAACTGAGGAGTGGGTGGGTCGGCTGCTGTATATATCTGGCGCTATAGCGGCGCCACTCCAGGGGGCGCCCAGCCGACCCACTGAGTTGCTAGGGTAAAAGTCTCCGACGAACGTGCACGCGGCGCACGCACACACCTACATGGAATGGATATGAGCAACACATCTCGAAGAACAACAGTTACAAAGGTAAGTAACCGTTTTTACTGTATGTTCAAACTGTGCTGTCTAATTTCAGGTAAAGTTCTGTCGTGCAGGGATTTAGTACCTTCTCCTCTTCTGTTCACTCCAAGCATAATTATGGCACTTAATAAATACTGTGTAGTGATGTCTGTTCCAGAAGCAGCATTTGGTACTGCTGAGGCACTTTTGTTTTATACCCCTGTCATATAGTTATGCTGGTAGTTTTTTGGGAAAAAAAATTCCGATATTGCTTTTGTTTGTATTTAACTCAAAGGTGATTATTCTGGATACATTTAGAAAACATTTAGATCTACTTGAAATGTAGCTCCCATTTTTTGAGTATACATTGTGTATTGGTATGCATTAAGCCTTATTAAATAGCTGTCACTCTTAAAAGTTCAATGGTTAGCCACAGTTACTACATAGCACTTATCACATGCTGCACTATTTTCCTATCTTCACTATAGAGAAATACTGTGGTTTTTCAAATATTACTAAACAGTAACTGCGATAAAGTGCTGACCTTTTAAGGGTGACCACTGTAAGATAAACCATAAAATGATCCATTTTAGAGACAATCTGCTGTGTTTTATATCAGTTGTATTTTCTTCATCCCACTGTGGTTTGACTGTCTTGGGGCACCACCCACATGACTTTTGTTGTACGACAGATCCAAGAGAAGTGTAGAGAACAATACCAGCCATTGTTTGGCATTTATTGACATAATTGATGGAATCAAAGGCCTTAATCTTGAAGCATTATAGAAGGTGCTGTCTGGGTTCCATTTTTCATTGAAGTTGATTCCTATTCTCAGGCTACTTCATGAGGGGATGACTGCCACTGTCCTCTGTAATGGGTTGGAGACGGACCCGTTCACCAACCGTACTGCTGTTACGTAGGGCTGTGTTATTGCCTCAACCTTTTTTTCCATCTATCTTGCTGTAATCTTGGTTCTTATTTATGACTGCCTTTCTTCTGGAATTGGGATTGAGTATCACATGGATGGCCAGCTCTTCAATCTGCGGTGTCTTCATTCTAAAACTAAAATCACCAGGACTGTTACTAACTTTCAGGATGCTGATGACTGTGCTGTCCTCATGCACACTGAGACTGACCTGCAATCCACCCTAGTTCTCTTCTCAGGCACCTATCATAACCTGGAACTTTCCCTCAACATTGGAAAGACTAAGGTTCTCCACCAGGCCTGTCCCAGTACAAGTTGCCCCTGTTCTCCCACAAATTGTGATTGGTGTTGAATTCCTGGAAAATGTTGAGCATTTCTCTTACCTGGGTAGCCTCCTCTCCCAGACAGCCAAGCTTGATGTGGTGATTGACTGTAAAATCCGTTTTGCCAGTGTATTCTTCAGAAAGTTGTTCCATCGTGTATTTATTGACAGAGATCTGGAGATGGAAACAATCCTGGTCTAAAATGCAGTAGTCATCTCCACTCTTCTTTATTGGTGTGACACATGGGTGACATACTGAAGCCATCTTAAGCATCTGTAGTAGTACCAATAGTGCTGCATTAGGAAGATTTTCCATATCAGATGGGAAGACTATCACAACAATACCAGTGTTCTTTCTGCAGCTAATGTCACCAATGGTGAGGCAAAGATTATGAAACATCTTTGCTGTGATTGTCATTGTGTGCGGATGGCTGATGCTTCAGAAGATGAGTAAGTTCTCTTTTCTCAACATCATCATGGTAAGAGGACCATGGGGGACAGAGGGAAATGCTAGAAGGACACCTTGAAAGTATATCTTAAGGAAGGGAGTCAATGACCCCATTAATTAGGAAGAGCTGGCTGGCAATAGACTGTAGTAGTGTCACATCATACATCAAGCCTCAACCTGTTTTGAAGAGAATCGTCTTGCTCAAGAGGCTGAGTGGACAATGTAGCTGGAGTAGGAATTCGGGTGTAACGTGATGGCCTGAACGAGAGCCTTGGCAGAACAGACAGAAAAGGTTAAGGGAAGACAGAGGACAATAGGGGCCAGGTACGCAGCCTTGAGGGAACTACCAGTGGAAAAAAGACAATGGGAAGAGGACATTTGATATTAAGACAGTAACTTTTTCAGTTTTACAATAATATTAGCTCACAACCAGCATTCCCTATTAGACTGTGGGGGTAACGGCATGGAATGGTTTCTGACGTCTGCTCAGCCAGTCATTGTTCATTGCTGTACATCCTCTCATGTTTTGCTATGTTTCCCAAATATATCCTGAACTGGCAAGCAGACAGTTTGTTCTATGATTTAGCCCACCAGAACCAGAGTGAGGAAATGTGTGTTTATAAATGATACAAACAGAACATTTATTCTACCTGTTGAAATTGGAAAAATCCAGTTGGTGCTGTGGACATTGGTATAATGCAAAAGATGCTTTTTTCTTGTTGATGCACATGTGTAACTTCCATTAATGTTAATGAGATTTGTGTGTGCATTGATAGGGAAAATAGACCCTGAAGCCCTGAACTTTTGAAATTGAAATATCATTATTATGGTAGAACTAGATGAATAGTGAGCTGTTTGGTCATTTGGTAAGATAATTGGAAACCGTCTGCACAGTACAGTCTTGATTATACCAATATTATGGTGTATATGCTATAAAGCATGGATAAAAGGAGGTTTATTCTCTAATAAAAATTGGAGGACATGATCCTATTTAGAGGAATCATTCATGTAACTGAAGTGCTGTTGATCAAGATTGTTTGGAAATTTTTAATGCCTTTACATCCTTGAAATATTTTACTTGTATACTCATTTTCAAAACTGTTAGGTAAAAGAATGTTAGTTTTTCATTGTCAGCAATTATATATTAAAAAAAAAAAGAGCAGCTGAATAAATTTTATTCTTAGGCTGGTTAATATTGATTTCTCCAAAGCTTATTTATTAAGTAGCTTTTTTTTTTTGGGTGGTGTCAGTTGTTGCATAACGACACTTAGTTTCCAGTGGAATTTTTAATTGACCCTTCTAATCACTCTGAAACCTTTGGGGGGAATTTTTTCTGAATGTTAATACCATATAAACAAACAATTATTGTTAAATTTTGTGATATTTCAGATTGTTTTTTAAAATTAAATAGTAAGTTCAAATAAAAAATGTGCATTTTTAAAGTAGAAAATAATTTTGCAATGCAAATTTAGTTCTTACAAATCACTTTTGCCAACTCAGTGGCTCTTCTTACTTTTGGCTCTTCATATGAAATGTGCTGATACGAAGTTGGATGGCAATGTCAATTCAGTGGAGAATCAGAATATTATACAGGAATAACTGGATAACCTTGAGGACTGGCTTAATAGAAATGGGATGACATTTTATAATATGAAGTGCAAGCTCATACACTTAGACTAACAAGAATTTCTGCTGTAAGCTGCGTGCTTATCAGTTGAAAGATACAGAGGAGGGGGGAAATTTGGGGTGTGCTGGTCAATCACAGCATGACTATGAGCCACCAATGTGATTCGGCTGCAAAAAAAGGCAATTAGGATCCTAGGATGTATCAGATGAGGTATTTCCAGTAAAAATAAAGAAGTAATAATACCATTGTATAAGGCACTGGTTGATAAGATCTTACCTGGAAAACTGTGTACTGTTCTCAAGAAAGATGAATTCAAACTGAAACAGATGCAGAGAACAGCTACTAGGATGATCAGAGGAACGGAGAGCCTCTCTTACGAGAAGAAACAGTTTAATCTCTTTTAAGCTTAGCAAAACAAAGGCTGAGAGGGGATATTACTGATGTTTGTAGATACATCAGGGACAGTAACATCAGGTAAGGTGAAGAGCTATTTAAGCTAAAGGACAGTGTTGCCCCAAGAACAAATTGGTAAAAATTGGCCATGAATAAATGTAGCCTGGAAATTAGAAGAGATTTTTAACCCTCAGAGGAGTGAGGTGCTGGAACAACCTCCTAGTAGGAGTTGTGGAGGCAAACAACTAGTTTTAAGATGGAACTTGACAAATGTCTGAGTGAGATTGTATGATGGGGTTTCCTGTGGTGTTGGGAGGCTGGGCTTGAGATCTTTGTGATTACCTTATAATTCATGTTTCATGTTCATAATATCTCATGCTTCAGTGCTTTAGCCAGTCACCAGTAGGTGGTCAGGAAAGGCATGTATTCTTTGTTTGTATGGTTTTGTCTTCTTCCTTTGAAGTATCAGATGGAGCCACCACTGGAGAGGGAGGCATTGGATGGGACGGGCTGGTGCTCTGAGGTAGCACTGAGAATTTTCTCTCTCAGGTGCTTAGTTGGCTGTTTTTGCTCACATGCTCAGGTCTGACTGATCACTATGTAAGGCATTTGGAAGGAATTTTCCTGCAGATTTGCAGTGACCTTGGGGGTTCTTTGTCTTTCTCTGCAGCATGGAGTGTGGTTCACTTATTAGGATCATCTGAGTATATCTCACTTAATTAGTACCATGCCATTGCAAAGGCATTGGGCATGGTTGCATCTCGTACCTCCTGTTCTCTGCCTGTGGCATGTAATAGTTAAAGCTCCTGAGATCTGTACTATTTTGGTTTAGTTCTGATTGTTGGGCTTGGCATGGGGATGTCTGGGTGGTGTTGGCATCCTGTGATATATAGGAGGTTAGACTAGATGATCTGGTAGTCCCCTCTGGTCTTAAACTCTGAGTATTTCAAATATTCCAGGTTGGGACCTATTTTATCCAATGTATGAAGAGTAGAAAAATATTTTTATGGCATTTCTTCCTATTTTACATTACTAAAACATTTCTGATAAAAGAATGCAGTACTGCTGAAATTACTTTAAAAACCTTTATTACACTGTGTAATAACTGGTTTGAAAGTGAAATGAGAAGACACCTAATCATCCTCTTGAGTGCTTGGAGTTATATCTTGATGTGGCTATTTATGTAGTTTTGATTGTTTGATTCAAGAGAAAAAAGTATAGAAAATTGAAGTGGATTTTAGAAGCTTTAAGGAGAAGCAAGGCTGATACACTGCCGATTTCACCTCATGCACCGCATGCGCCTTTCTGTAATTCCACTAATTTTGTTTTGCCTTCAGATTTTATTTAGTTGTATAGAATGATGGGCAAACTTCAAGTAATGAAGAATAAAGTTTTAGGTGACTTTTGGTCCTTTCACATCATCTCACCTTCCCATTCTTCCTTTTCATGGACCAGCAAAGCATGTGTCAACCCAATAATGCATTTAAAAATTTAAGTGGGAGAGAGAAGCTAGGTGCCAGTAAATGTAAACAATCCAAACAAAAATGATGGTTATTTTAGAGATGAGGCTCTTAAGACTAGAGAAGAGAGGTGTAGAAATGTAATGAGTCAGAAAGGGAGATAGTAGTTTAAACTTGTGTACAAATTCCCTTTCAGTCATATAATATCCCCATTTTCTTTGTTTTTATATGTTTGTATAGAACTTCTGAAGTCAAAAGCAGAGGCAGCATCCTTTCTGCTAATAAACATGAAGCCAGTCAGTGCAGTAGTCAGAGTTGAGATCTCAGCCAGAGAGAAGCAAAAGGAATTTGCATTTCTGGGAAAACTATACATTTATAGATGGATAACAGTAAAACATCTGAAATATTTTGATTTTCAGTATAGTGAATAATAACAATTTCCTATTGTCTGATATATGCCCTTGTAAATAATATATTTTGCCATAATTTTGTCATCATATTTAAAGATGTATCATCATAGAATCTTCCAGACACACGATACCCTAAAGAGAATATGTCCAGTACAGATGGAGCTGTCTGATCTCATTAGTTCAGGCAATAGGAGTGTTTAAAGTTCTTATCCTGAACACAGCAAAATCCTTGTTAAATTCAAGCCCAGCCATGGAAACTATAACATACAGGTGCATTGTTGGGGGATGTCCTTTAGAGTTTCAGACAGTATAAGATGGGTGAATGCTGAATGGACACAACATCAAAGTATCTTGGAGAGATGTCAGTCTGTGAAATGTTGAGATTAATTTGCTGAAATGAAATATTACCTTTCTTTAATCCTAGTCTTAACGAACACATATTATGTTAATTAAGGAAACCAAATGAGGAACAGATTATATGTTTTAAGAAACAATTTGTATTGTACTTGTTTAAAATTAGTTGGGAAAAAGATATCTTAACTCTTCACCAGTAGAATTATGCTCTCTTGAAATAGTTAAGTTTTACTGATCATGCCTCCTGAGAATGAAGATATAAGCAACTCACTGTTTACTTGTGTCCTCCTTCATAAAGGAATGTAACTGCTCATTCCAAGTTTGCTCTATTCCTACATAGGTACTTTCAAATGTGGACATAGGGTGCATGGAATAAGTGGCATATTTTGGGGCATGATGAAAAACTAGGTGTATTGTCCACTGTGAATTAGTAATAAAGTACTTTACCCCATTTTACAGCTCCTACCGTGTATTAACCCTGCTTATTCAAAGATGAGCCCCTTCTCAGTGATCTCATGGTACATACTACTTAAAGCAAAAGGCACATGAAAACTGGAGAACTCCTGAGATAATCAGAGCACCTTTGGTAATATGTACTTCATTACAGCACAAGTGTACGAAATGGTGGTTGTGTTCGGTCTTTTCCAGGGCAATAGTTCATTTAAATTTCTGCATAGCTCTGAGCTTCAGAAAGGTTGGGTATACTTTTTTCAGTTGGTAATATTCTATATGTAGTTGATAAAATGCAATCCCACCATAATATATTTTTGGAGCAAAAGTTAAGCATCTACCAGATGAGTTTATTAGTATGAGGGAATGATGAGCAAATTTGCTAAACCCTATTACTCCTGGTATGTAGCTGCATAAGTACTTTTAGCTTGAAGTACGCTGCTTCTCCTGCTGTGTCACATCTTGGAAGAAGGGACAGGAAATAGTAGTAGTAGTAAATGTTGAGAGTCCAGGCTGGATAAGTAGGTTAGCTTTCTGTTTAGGAAGGTGGGCCAATTAAAAGTCACTGCAGATGAGTTCCAACTAGTTCCACCTTGCAAAAACACTCTCTAATGTACTCTCATGCACACGTACTCTCCTCTGTTAATTCCCTTCTCAAAATTCACTTCTTCTGGCTAGCTTTGCATCATTGACCTCCACTACTTTACGACTTTTTCCTGTCTTTGTGCTTAATTGTATTTTAGCAAATTGGAAAAAGATGAGTGAAAGGGGGAATTAAATGCAGAATAAATATAATATAAGCTGAATAAATAGGGTGCAACTCTTATCACGTTTATTACAACCCTATGGATCTATGCACATCCTTTTTGCAGGGTTATGGTGTTAGGGCAGGGATGGGCAAACATTTTGGCCCGAGGGCCACATCAGGGTGGGGAAATTGCATGTAGGGCCATGAATGTAGGGCAGGGGGTTGGGGTGTGGGGGAGAGTGTGGGAGATTGGAGGGGGTGCGGTGTGCAGGAAGGGGCTCAGGGCAAGGGGTTGGGGTGCAGGAAGGGGTGCATAGTACGGCAGAGGCTCAGGGCAGTGGGTTGAGGTGCAGGAGGGACGTGGCAAGGGGCTCGGTGCAGGGAGGGGGCTCAGGACACGGGGTTAGGGTGCAGGAGGAGTGTAGGGTGTGGCAGAGGGCTCAGGGGGTTGGGGTGCATGAGGAGCTTGGGGTGCAGGCTCCGGCCTGGCGCCACTTACCTTGAGTGGCTCCAGGGTGGCAGCAACAGCATGCAGTGGGGCTAAGGCAGGCTCTCTGCCTGCTCTTGCCTTGTGCTGCTCCCGGAAGCGGCCAGCACCACATCTCTGCCGCCCCTGGGGGATCGGGGGGCAGAGGGCTCCGTGCGCTCCCCTTGCTTGCTGGCACCTTCCCCGAAGCTCCCATTGGCCGTGGTTCCCCGTTTCCAGCCAATGGGAGTTGCGGTGGGTAGTGCCTGCAGGTGAGGGCAGTGTGCAGAGTCCTGTGTCTCTCCCCCCCCACGCCCCTAAGGGCCACAGGGACCTGGTGTTGGCCACTTCCGGAAGTGGTGCGGGGCCTGTGGTGCCATGAGGATGGCAATCCCATGGGCTGGATTCAAAGCCCTGATGGCCTGAATCCGGCCTGTGGGCCGTAGTTTGCCCACCCATGTGTTAGGGTCTTGTCTTTACTGCAAAGAAAAAAAGCGTTAACTCAAATTAACTAACTTGAGTCAGCTGAATCCAGGTAAAATCCTGATGAAGATTAGGCAAATTGTAATTTTCACATGAGTTTAGATAATCAAGGTAAAGACTAGATTCCCCCCCTTGGCTGCTACAACTACAACATGTGGCAGACCATGGCCAAATTCGAGGTCTCGCTGTCTGAAGGGACCAGGAAGGATTTCCATGTGATCCTTGAAGAGGGCACGGCGGTGGCCAGAACTGCCCTCCAGGCTTGTATCGTGGCTTCGGCCACTTCCAGGCGGAGGGCATCCTGGCTGCTCCTCATGGGTCCGGTGACTGAGGCCCAGCAGTCAATGCAGGACCTCCCCTTCGGCCAGGTACTGTTCACAGAGCAGATGGAAAGTAAACTGAATGGACTCAAGACTTACCTGAGTACCTGTGTGGTGCTAAATAGGCTGGCGCGTGGCTGCACAGCTCACAGGGAACTTAGTTGAGCACTTGTTAAGAATTCTCTCTCCCCTGGGTCATATGGCTTCATGCACTTACGCCATGCCATTTACCAGGCTTCACCTTCATTGCCAGTAGGCATGACTTCAAATAGTGTCCTCTCCAAACCAGCATCATCAGAGAGACTATTCCCACCAAAGTAATACCACCTTGATGTGCATCCTGTATGGTGGAAGAACCCCCACCAGGTATGTTTGGGTGTTCCCTTCCTTGACTCTCCACCAGACAGAACTATCATTACAGATGCCTCCCTATTGGGTTGAGGAGCTCACGTCATCTGAACATCTCAAAAGTCCAGGATACACATCAATATTTTGGAACAGTGAGCAATTTGAAGGGCTTGCAAAGCCTTTCTCACGTTCATTGAAGGTCACCTACCCTCATGATGTCGGACAACATCATGACCATCTTTTACATCAACAAACAGGGAGGAGTGAGAGCTATGCCCCTGTATGCAGAAGCAGTCTGTTTGTGGAACTGATGCATTGACAATCATACCACCTTATCGGCAGTCTACCTTCCAGAGAGTGTGCTATTGGACTGTCTCAGAAGACATTTTGCCATAGACCAGGAATGGGAGTTACACGACTCTGGTGAACAATATTTTCACTCTGTGGAAGATCCCCACCAGGAACCTGTTCGCTTCCCAAACAAACAGGAAATGTGGCATATACTGTATTTTGCTCTATCAGCTCTTCCATCCCCTCATCAGATAAAGGCTAATTCCACAAGAGCACAAGCGATATCTATGGCATTGCTTCAAGAAGTGCTTGTACTTGCTATGAGCAGGTTTTAAAAATTTGTCTTAAATATTAGAAACATTAAAAAAATAGAATCCTTCTCCTCCCTCAAGGTGTTAAGAAATTTTCTGCTGAAGTCCTAATCAGATTTCAGGTGCAAAAAAATTTGAAGATTAATATACATTTACTGGTTTTGGAAAGAAAATGTATGGATTGGTTTTGCATGAAAATGTGAATTTTGTTTAACAATAATTCCTAGAAACTTCTGTTATTTACAGAGAATACCTTAACTGAGGAGTTACATTACAGTTGCAGTGGAGCCTTGCTAATTTGAGTTTTGCTTAACTTCACCTTCTGTAATTCACTTTATACACACAATCTGGTGGTTCCTCCACTTCTGATCAGAGACCAAATAGAATTATACTGCAGTGTTGTATTGTGTTACTAAGATACAGTTACCTTAGTTGTAGAAAAGATATCACATTTACTAGCATGCTATCAATTAAAAATGCATTTATCAGCTGAACAAAGTAAACTTAGAGATGCCTTATGCTTTTTTTGTGTATTTGCGTCCTCACTAATTCACAAAATTCAGAAATGTACAATGGGTCTTCCAGTCACTAATGAGAATTAGCAAGGTTCTGTTGTAACGTCTTTTTCTAAAAGCTTTGAATGAGTTTACTTCAGTTACAGAAATGTTGGTGCTTTCTGGAATTCTTATAAAAGCTTTGTTATAGAAGGAATGCTGGCTAAGGATTTTTTTTCTCATCAACCTGTAATTGGCTGTTGCTTAATGAAGTCAGCTGCACAGAATTAAATAGAATTGTTTCATATGCCAACATTTTATTTGTAATCTGTAAAGTAGTTAAATTTAGATGGAACAAGGTTCTTTCCCCCTGCTCTAAAAGTCTTGTTGCAGTTTTTCCTCCTATGGCAGCATACTGTCAGGGCCAACTTCATGAAAAGAATCTGTGAAAAAAGCCCCTGTCTGGATAGTTCATCTTCATAGCACTGGAAGAGGATATAGACCAAGCTCAAGGGTGTACCAGCTGTTGAAACAGCCCTATTTCTTTCTCGTCATTACAAGTAAACCCAAACTACCTTATTCTAGCTGCCAAATCTTCCTGCTTTCCTCTGTTACAGAAGCCCCAATTTCTTTGTCCTCTCTCAACTGCAGTGTACTCCTTTGCTGAAGAGACCGGAACTGTCAGATGTTTCCAGAACACCCCCCCCACCCCCGGCTCTGATTAGGTTTCTGTTTCTTGTATTTCTCATTAATCAGGGTCCACACAATCCCATTCCCAAATTCTTCTCCATAACTAAACGCTTCTCCATCACCAAATTCCAACTCGCTTCCCAAATGCCAAACTAAGTATCGCTCTCCTTTAGAGACAAGTGACTGCAGATCTTTAAGTTTCATACATTCAAAATTCTGCACTTGCAGTGTCTGAGCTGCTATCCCTCACTTCTTCAGCATGGGCAGGAATGGAAAACTGACTAAAGGGATGGATGAATGTGTATACCTACAGCCTTGTGTATAATGTGATTGTGCAGTTGTGAAAATGGCTGTATAATTTAGTGTTGCTAGTAGGCCACATAACTCACTCTGTGCAGCATAGAAAAAACACATTTATCTTCTATTTACCAATTTCTGAGCCTGTCCCCTTCTGTTTTAGGAATTCTCTAGGAGGAATGAGTGACCACTGGGAGAACTGCAGGAGTACGAGAATTTTAAACTAAAACCGGGCTTGGTGGAAACTGGCAAAGGCTTTCACGAGGAGGTGGCTGGCATTTGGGACTTCTAAACTGCACAGGAGAAGTCCCACATGGCAAGTGCATTCCTCTGTTGCACAATTTATCTACATTTTGAGGTATTTGTCACTGATATTTAGGTCTTTCAATAGTAGAGCAGTAAACTCATGAGGCTTAGGAGCCCCAAATAGCAGCTGCTGCTTCCTGCAAGCCTTTTTGCCCGCTACCCCCCACCCAGTGCTTCAGTTTTTTTCTGCCTAATTCAGTTGGCTAACTGATAGCAATAACTTTCCATTGAAATCCATGCTTTTGTCACTTCCCCACCCGACCTCTCTTCTCATTTTTAATAACAATAATAATGTACTTAAAATACACTGCTACCTCGATATAACGCCACCCGATATGACATGAATTTGGATATAACATGGTAAAGCAGTGCTCTGGTGGGGAGGGGGCTGCGCACTCTGGTGGATCAAAGCAAGTTCAATATAACACGATTTCACCTATAAAGTGGTAAGATTTTTTGGCTCCCAAGGACAGCGTTGTATTGGGGTAGAGGTGTACTGACTTTGCTGAGCACACAGATGCTCCATTTTTTTCTGAAAATCAGGCCACTTAGTCCTGTTTGTAGGAGGCTAACTATAGGCACACATTTGTGAAAATCTTGACTCTAGTCTCGTTGTGAAAGTGCACAAATTGATCAGATAAATTCTGTAAGACATATTCCAATTTCAATTCAGTGCCTGTAGAAGCAAAATTTCATGGATCAGGAATAATACTTGGAGTATGTATTCCTTGATTGACAGCCCTAGGGTCTGCTGAAAGGACAACAGTAGAGGAAAGAACATAGATACTTCAATGGTTGTCACTGTATAAATACCTAAGATACCGTCTGAAAACAGGAAATAACAAAGCAATTGCTTATGTATTCATGGACAGCAATGCTTTTCAATCAGGATGGTTGTGACAGCCATGGAATACCCAAGGATGCTCAGTGAAGTTCTTAATGTCGGTAGTGACTGCAAATGCTAAACATACATTAGGGAGGTGAGTTCTTAGGCCTATCTGCACTTGGATATATTTTTGGCCAAACCATTACAATATTACAGCTATTTTCATCAGTTAAAGCAGAACCCTGCAACAGTAGCACAGTTTCTTCTAACAGTTTATATACTGGTTTTAGTGATGTAATCATCTTTTAAGCAAGATGAGCTAGAAGTGACAATAATGGAAAGCATGATCAGTGGGCATAACTGAAGTTTGGTGGGATGATTACGAGATCTTACATGTTTACGAGATCTTACATGTTGACTATATAGGATTGGAAGGACTGAGGGCAAGAATTTACACCAAAAGTGATACAAAATTTGATAGTGTAGAAAAGCATAGAAATATATTGGGTCAGTGTAGAAGAAAAGCAAAGCAAATGGGAAACTGCAGTACAGCTCCTTTGACCTAGAATGAGATCAAGAACAAGAAATTCCTGGGTCTATTATAAATAAAAAAAGACAGAATATTTTAACAACCTGATTATTTCTGGGGGACAAACACAACTAAACATGGATCATCTCAGATTCTTAAATTATGTACATTACTCCATGAACAAGAAAAGTAAAGAGGCCACCCAGGATC
The DNA here is from genome assembly GCF_020497125.1 of Mauremys mutica. Classification (NCBI taxonomy): domain Eukaryota; kingdom Metazoa; phylum Chordata; order Testudines; family Geoemydidae; genus Mauremys; species Mauremys mutica. The sequence goes on along the minus strand of NC_059072.1, from coordinate 314,435,240 downwards.
ATGTATTTCCCAACAGGGAGAAAAGTGAGAAGAATACAGTCATCTAATCTTAAAGGCTTCAAACCTACCTATTATTAGAGGATGACACATTGAAAGCCAAATTTCAGAGGGTGTCTAGACATACTCTGTGTACTTCAGTAATAATTACCTCTGCTTTTGATAGTCACAGTTGATAGCCAGCAAGACAGTTGAAAAATTGTTCGTTAACTTGACTATAACATAAAAACTGTATTGGCTAAACACCTTATTGTTTATATTAAAATGCTTGTGTCCTTCACAATTCCATAATTTCTTGTTCCTTTTTCATCAGCCCTCCTATATCTCAGATGATCTTATTCAGCTAGTTAATATGAAACAGCCAGGTCAATAGATTATTTTTTTGGTCTGCAAAGCTCTTGAGGATGCATGACATCAATAAAACCTTAATCATATTAAACTGGATTTTGTTGCACAGAAACCGGCTTTGTCATTAAAATGAATCAAGTGACATGTTACATTGCATGTGTTTAAAAGAGCTGTAGAACAAAAGGTTTAAATATTTTGAAAAACTGTCCAAATCTTATAAACTTTTGTAAGTGGATTTGTTTGAAAATCTGAATTTTTAATTGCAGGTAAATTAAATAGTTTATTCAAAGACACAATCTTTGTTGTTATAGTTCTTACTGCAATCATTAAGTACTATGTTAAACTCAAAGGTCATAATATTCAGTAAAATCTTCAGCATTAGCAGTGTGTGTGTGTGAAAATACACTATTTTAAATAATATTGCTCTCAAAAAAACCCAGCCTGTGTTAAAAGAACATTATTATGCTTGCAAAATCAAGCATTCAAAATATTTAATATTAAAGTTGTATAGTCTCCTTGGACTGGAGCATGCTCCCTTCCGGTAGGGAGGTAGTGTTACCAGATTTGCCCATTACTTTGGGGGAGGCTCATTTATTAGGGTTACTCTTCTGGGGGAGGGGTTTCTATAATTCTATCAATGTAATGCTTGTCACTTGTGTTTTCATATGGAGCTCTACTTTTCCCTTCTGTAAGTCCCCTAAGAGAAGATGAGAAGCGTTTCTGCAGAGTAAATGGGGAAGCTAAAAACAACAGAGTAAAGTTCGGGGGGGGGAAGCAACCAGCTTAACCATGAAAGTTATTTATTGAATAATAGTGATAACTACACGAGGAGAGCCTAAGCCAATATAACAGTTACACTATTAAAGGTTACAAAATCATATATAGAAAATTATATCTGATTAAACAAGTCAGGGTTAGAAAGTTATACCTGAGGTAGAAAAGAAAACAGAGAGGGGGATCTCACCACTTCCATGAAGCTTGAACTAGTCAGGATTCCCAGGTGATGGTGGTAGCTCAGGGTCCTGAGTGCTGGAGACAGGCAGAGCCCCCAGCACGATCAGTCAGGAGAAGATGAAATCCTGGTGGAAGGGATGCAGAGTTTGGATCCATGCATCAGAACACTTACTGGAGTGTGAGTAGGGATTTTTGTAGGGAAAATTCAACGGTTCAAGGGAGAACACTAGATTTGTTTATGGGTAAACTGATGACTCAAGGGTTTTCTTTAGGCTAGACAATAGGAGCTGATCACTTTTGGCTATGGGTGATGATTCTTCCAGAGAGCTCACAATGCAATTAGACAGCTTCAGTGTTTTGGATATCAATCAAGGATTTATTACTAGAATTGGTCTGATAACTGCTGAGCTGGGTGTGTGCAGGCATAGGTTCATTAACATCTGGAGCAGAGATCCCCCAGGCTGCAATGCTTCCCTGCTTTTCTGATCCCAGAGTTCAGTGTGGTTCTTGCTTTGGAATCTCTGTTCTCTCTTCTATATGCTAATGGAGATGCCTCCCTGTCCCATCTTTGATGCAGATGAGGCTAGGGGAGTTGCCTTAATCTTGTCACCCTTGTCAGGAGGGGTCTAGGTGTCTCCCCACCGCCCTTCACTGCTCTCTGCAAGTCTTTTCTCTGATTGGTTTTGGTTTCAGCAGAGGCTGTGTGTGTGTGTGTGTCCTTTCATGAGTCAGACAGGCTGGATACTGTGCCCTGGTTCCCCAGGGACACAGTGCTGACTGGTATCAGTGGTGCATGCACAGTCCAGTCACAAATAGGAGCCATAATGATGGAATGGATCATGCTCAGTTTTGTAAGACGCCACCGGTATGGTGCTCTGCTCTATTCAATGTTGATATCAGTCGGCTGTGTGCATGTGTTCCCTCTGTGTGCTGCCCTGGCTCTGCAGATCGCTGGCACAGCAGACCCCGAGAGAACCCCCAATGACCACAGACTCTGATAAGGTACGAAGGCATCCAGCCAGGTTTATTGTCAAACGAAGCACAGTCTCTAGCTCCCTGGATCAGATGTCTACAGTTCTGAGAGTACATATGTGCTCCCTGACAATGGACCGGCTCAGTCAGTGGCAGGACTCTTCACTGCCCCGTAGGCCAGACAAAGACACTGCCCCAGTGATAGATTTTTATACACAGGTACAAACAAGTTATACAATACTCCTGATGTATTGAGTTGCAACCTCTCTACGTAGCAAGGTACAACCCCTCTACACAATAAGATTCGAACAAAACAACTCTATCCATTGTATTACCCTTTTGACCCTGTCTTTAGGATGGGTCAGCCTGTTCCTTGTTATCTGTGTGGAATGTGCAAGTATGCAAATGTTCTGATATCTAGTGTCCAGTACCTTTTAAGTATGTCTCTTTTTGCAGCATCAGCCCTTTCCTTGCCAGCGTCTGTGACCAGGGCCTGCCTCTGGCTCAGAGCTTAACTTTGCTTTATGTTAGCAAAGCCTTGACCATTACTTTAGTTCAGGCCTTAGGCCTCATACCGGGCCTCTGATATAAGGGTTTATGTTTTAGGGCCTCATCGTACTACAGTCAGTTGCTCTGGTGGGAGATGGTGTGCACAGTCTGGTCACAAGTATGAGCTGGGCAACTTAAACGTGCTCAGTGAGGACAGATTTTTTTTGAGATTTTAGCTGTTACATTCTAGCAAGTCTGTACTGAGCATGTGTGAACTGTGGTTTCTCAAAGCCTTATAACTGGATTTTCATGGGATGGTGAAAGGCCAGCACCTGCCAATTTCTCATTCCTGCGCCAAAGCATGAGGGCATTAATCTTTTTTTTTAAACCCACTTTCTTTTTTAACATGGGCAAAACAACCATTTCCCCTCTAGCCTTGTTCTCCAAAAAAGCTGAACCATTTTGGGTGAAATCTTTAAAAAACTTTTAGCCTGAGGCAGACGCACAGCATGGAAAATTTCAGCACATTTGAGCACATAGTTTGGTAAAGTTATAAACAACATAATGAGAAGAATCAGACAACCCCTTAATAGGTGTTGCTATCAGTCCTGTCTATAATAAGGGCAGCATAGGACATTATTATTTACATATATAGTATTGCTTCTTTTGAGATGATCTACATCCCAAATTAAGTCAGACTGAAAGCTGCTATTATGTGTCTGAGGTTCTAGGTCAGTGGTTCTCAAACTGTGGGGCACACCCCCTAGGGGATCATTGAGGATTGTCTGGGTGAGCCTGTGTCAACACCCACAAGGAGGTGAGGAGAGTGTGCCATCTGGCCACAGCTTTGGCCCCTGCTCCACTCTCGGCCCTTTATTATTCCATTATTGGCAAGAGGAGGTGTGATAGAAAAGTTTGGGCATCACTGTTCTAGGTGGTGTGAAAAGATAGAAATAATTGTTTCCTGTGAACTCTTAGGCATTTAGTGCTATGATTACTGAGGTGCTTATAAGCTGTCTGGGAAGGATTAGATTTTTATTGGTTAAATGTCAGTAAATGTTGATTTCACTGAACACGAATAAGCTGATGAAAAAATATTTCAATCTACAATAATCAAAATATGTGGATAAAGTAAAAAAAATGCTGCTTGAGAACTTGAGTTTGATTTAAGGATATTTAATTTGTATATTTTGACATGTGATGTTGACAGTTTGTGTTTTTAATGGTTATAAAGCTACATATTTTTGAATCTCAACATCTGTCTTGAAATAATTTTCTGAGCCCCCCTCTTAATTTCCCACAACTGTGGAAAATTTAAATTAATAAAAATTAAAACATGCTTAAAACCCATACATTTGTGCACTTGTGAAAATTTAAATAGAAATAGAGGAAATGCTTAAAAATAAATGTCAATATTATCCATCAAAATTATTAAAAAAATCAAATTCTGCCAAGTCTACTCATATGTAACTGCAAAATGTATTCAGAGTGTTTATTAAATAAACTAACCAGAGTACAGAATCCCTATACATTATGCCATATGTCGTCGTATCCTCATGACTAACTTCGTCTTTCATATCTTCAGTCTCCTCTGTAAACCATGTGATCACCTACACCTGGAAAACACTCCCTGACCCCCTCTGAAATAAAATCCAATCTCTTTGTAAAGGGTTGGGGGCTAAAGAGGATTGGTGAGGGAAGTGAAGATGATTTCATTAATGATCTGGATGATGGGATGGATTGCACCCTCAGCAAGTTTGCAGATGACACTAAAATGGGGGGAGAGGTAGATACGCTGGAGAGTAGAGATAGGGTCCAGAGTGACCTAGATAAATTGGAGGATTGGAACAAAAGAAATCTGAAGAGGTTTAACAAGGATGAGTGCAGAGTCCTGCACTTAGAATGGAAGAATCCCATGCACTGCTACAGGCTGGGGACCGACTGGCTAAGCAGCAGTTCGGCAGAAAAGGACCTGGGGATTACAGTGGATGAGGAGCTGGATATAAGTCAACAGTGTGCCCGTGTTGCCAAGAAGGTTGACAATATATTGGGCTGCATTAGTAGGAGCATTGCCAGAAGATGGAGGGAAGTGATTATCCCTTCTATTTGGCACAGGTGAGGCCAGATCTGGAGTATTGTCTTATTTTGGGCCCCACAGTACAGAAAGGATGTGGACAAATAGAGAGTCCAGTGGAGGGCAACAAAAATGATTAGGGGGCTGGGGCACATGATTTATGAGGAGAGGCTGAGGGAACTGGGCTTACTAAGTCTGCAGAAGAGAAGCGTGAAGTGGGATTTGATAGCAGCCTTCAACTACCTGAACGGGGGTTCCAAAGAGGATGGAGCTCGGCTGTTCTTAGTGGTGGCAGATGACAGAACAAGGAGCAATGATCTCAAGTTGCAGTGGGGGAGGTCTAGGTTGGATATTAGGAAACACTATTTCACTAGGAGGGTGGTGAAGCACTGAAATGGGTTACGTAGGGAGGCGGTGGAATCTCCATCCTTAGAGGTTTTTAATGCCTGGCTTGACAGAGCCCTGGCTGGGATGATTTAGTTGGGATTGGTCCTGCTTTGAGCAGGGGTTTGGACTAGATGACTTCCTGAGGTCTCATCCAACCCTAATCTTCTATGATTCTATGTGATCTAGCTTGCAGGTTTGAATGATCCCATTAGTTTTTCGGGGCTGAAAGTTATAAGGCCATGTAGCAAGCTGATGCTCTCAGCCCAGTTACTAATAGAAGAATCTACATTACAAAACAATTATCTTAACTGGCACATTGTTTACAATCTTATTGGAGAAGCCAAAATTTGTATAAACAGAAACTACCTTTCTCTCCTTGAGGCAATACTTCTTAGCTCAGGATTGGAAATGTTAGTAGGGGAGCTTGAAGTTTCTAGCAAGCAGTGTTTGTTGGGGCTGTTCTGGTATATCTATACTGCAGTTAAAAACGTGCAGCTGGCCTGTACCAGTTGATTTGGGCTCGCGGGGCTTGGGCTAAGGGGCTGTTTAATTGTCAAAGTAGGCGTTTTGGCTCAGGCTGCAGCCTAAGTTCTGGGACCTTGTGAGGTGGGAGGGTCCCAGGGCCTGGGCTGCCACCTGAGCCTGAATGCCAAGACTGCATTTTAACAGCATCTTAGCCTGAGCCCCATGAGCTTAAGTCGGATGCCATGGGCCAGCAGCGGGTGTCTAATCGGAATGTAGACATACCTTCTTTTTCTAACCACCTCTCTCACATTGGGATTGGAGGATACAAAAAGATGTGGTTCCAATGGCTCTTCAGTTATTTCTAACTACCCGAAGGAGCAGTGGGCGCACACTCTTTTTATAACACTACCGTAGTCTGTTTTTATCTCCCTTCCCTGTTCCCATTCCTTTATAACAGTCATTACTACTAATTAAGAAGAAAAAAGTTAGGTTTGTGCATGGCTGCAGGCAGCATCTGTGACTCAGCCCTCATGGGTTCCTTCCCCTTCTGTTGTGTGTTGGTCCTTTCCAGAGTGTCTTTTATTTATTATCTATCTGTTTTGGGGCTGTTGGGACTGATATCAAGCTCTGTGGTTCCTGCAACTATCTGAGGTCTGTTACCGATGCCCTGATGGTAATGGAAGGACAGCATTTTTCAAACTCTTTTGAAGATGTGGCAAGTCTCAGATCATTTTGCCACCAAGGAAAATGCCTGGTTTCTTTTCCTCTGTCTAGAGGCAGGCAGGACCCAGTATATGACAGTCCTCTCTCTTTAGATTGGGTTCAGAATCAGAAGGAATGTATAAGAGAAACTATTAAGTCACATAGGATAGAGACAAGATGTTGAGCCAGTCTAGGGTTACTAACCACAATTGTGGTTCTCCATCCTGGAACTGATAACATAAATGCAAGTCCTTATTACTAGTCTTACAGGTTTCTTGTTTCAGGGTCAGGTAAGAGTCTCTGTTCAGATCTGAAGTCTCACAAAGTAATAGCTTGAGTAAACATGTTCTACTGGGGTCCAAAAAAATTCTGTTGTGAAACAGGAAGCCTTTACCAGAAAGTGTTCTAATGAAATGGGAAGGGATTGTCCTTTGTGCAGCTGAGAAAGGGTTAAACCCAAGTAGACAATCATCTTATTTTAATTTTGCGTATATACTTGCAAGTAAAACAGTCATATAACTCTTTGAGCTCTGTCAGAGTTGAACTGGGTGTATTTCCAACCTTCCAGCTTCTAGTGCATGGGTGGTTGTTCTAGGTTTATCTTTATTGACATTTCTTAAATATATGTTGGGTATTCCCTCTGGTGGATGACCATCTCTGTCATGGGATCTGAACCTCATGCTAATGCAGTTATGTACTATCTCTATGTAAAACAAGTGTTCTTCATAGTTAAGTAGCCTGAACAATTCGTGAGATTCATGCCATTAGCTCTTTTTTCTTTCTCTAAGCCTCAGTGACAATCAGCAGACGTAAGACTTCAAGTTTTATATGTAAAAGAGACCCTTTGTTAACAAAACAAGACCAGAACAAACCAGAAGTCTGACAGACTTTTTGGCATATGCGACTAAAACCAGAGGTCAGTCCAAATAGATAATGATATGTATACTAAACTTCTTTGATCTGGCAGTTCTCCCTCTCTTTCCCCCGCCCCAAACTGTGGGGATTAGTGCACACTCATCTAAGTACTAGGCAGCCTCCAGGATATAATATTGCAGTGTATCTATAATGGAAATGTCTAGAGATGCTTGTTTGGAGTTCTGAATACACCCTCAAACAGCATTATTCTCTTTACCTAAGCTTTAGATCTAATGCCCAGTTCAGAGGAGCAGTCCTGTAATAGCTTTTCAGTTAATACTTCTGAGATCCCCCAGTAGATCCCCCACAGATGATGCCTAATCTTCCAGGGGAGGAGGGGATCCATGCAGGCAGATCTTAAAGGAAGAACCAGTGGTTACTTACCAAAATAAATGTGGGTCCATCTACACTGCAAAACAAAAACAACCCTGTGGCACCAAGTCTTGGAGCCTGGGTCAACTGACTTGGGCTTGCAGGGCTTATGTTACAAGACTAAAAATAGCAGTGTAGACATTAGTGCTCAGGCTAGATCCTGAGCTCTGATATTCTCTCCCTTTTCTGAGTGTTTTAAAGCCCAAGCTCCAGCCCAGGTGGGAGTGTCTACATTGCTATTTTTAGTCCTGTAGTGTGAGCCTGAATCAGTTGGCCCCAGGCCCTGAAATTGGCTACTGCGGGGTAGTTTTTGCAGTGTAGATGTACCCTGTGATTACCCATCTTGATGCACACTTCCTGTCCATCCACTTCTTTGCAGTCTAAGGACTTGCCTTTCATATTCAGGACCTGGTGGTCCACTGGAGCAAGGCAGAGGTGAATAGATTCAATGGACATTCCTTTACTGCAGCTTCAGCATTGAGAGCCCAGGGCACACATTCTCCAAGAGTTTTGGGACAATCCCCTTAAAGATTCATACTTATTTGTTATCTTTTAATTATTATTTAAGCATTGGTAGTAATTGTTTTACAGGCTTAAACACAATGGGCCAAATTAATTTCTTTTGTGACTATACTGACTTAATTGAAGTGTCAGATATGTTTGGCCTGGTCTGTTAATTGAAACAATATTATTCTATTCCAGATTAACAGTGATTTTTAAAAAAAATAACCCTATAGTAGCCTTTTGCACTAGGTAGAGTTTCTGGTTTGCCCATTTCTCGTGTTGGGAAAATCAGACTCCTGGTCCTGGAGACGTTAGTGAGAAATGATCTTCTTCCTTAGGGAAATTAGTAGAAAGCAGACAGCTGTTGTAGTAATTGTTACAGTTTCTTCTGTTATGGTTTCTGTCCCAGAAAAGCTAATGTCCTGAGGCAGATAAGTATAACAGGAGGTCATTGATAATTACAATGTTTTGTTGCTTATAAAATCTGTGTTCTTTTATGACTTCTTATATTCTCTTCAAATTATTTCAAATACATATTTGAAGACAAAAAGAATATATTTTAGCTGTCCCATTGTGCTCAAATGACTCTTTAAAAAACCTAAAATCTAAAAAAAAATGCCACCCTCCCTTGACTTATGTACATATGGCCAAACCTGTTGGTTTATATTTAATTTTTATGGGATGGCGAAAGGGCGACAAAAGCACTGTCTTCCCTGATTGATGTAATAAATATGTAACACACAGGCTTTGTCCAGAACAAGGAATATATATGTTAAATCATAGTAGCTAAATTCAAAGCTCTGGTCTTTTAGAACAAACACAGACAAATAAAGGTTTTGTGCTGTTTTATGAGAACTCAGCAGGCCATAGTCAATGCTGGCTGGATACAGGTGGCTTTGGTTGAGGTTTGCCATATCTCTCTATCCAAGTAATTTGATATAATTCAATTTACAAACTTTGGACCCCAAGAGGGACCCCCCCCCCAACCCACATAGAGGCCTGTTGAATTCAGTGGGGTGCAACTATCTATGTGTAACAAGTTGGAGGGAATAGGGCCTACACTTATAATTTTTTGTAAACTAGCAGGGCTTGAGAGCTCTGAAAACATGAATACTGATCCACTTTTTCTTAAAGAAAACCTAAGAAATTAATTTCAAAGCCTATGTCAATGCAATTTTAAGGTACATTTAAATGCTAGATAAGAAAATCCCAAATTTAAGGCTGAACATGCAACGTGATCTATATACTCCATGCATGACATTTGCTTAAACAAAGTAATGTAGGTTGTTCTACAAAGTCATTACGTAATATCTGTGTAGTACTGTACTATTTTATTCATGCCAAACACAGTGAAAGTTATTTCTATAAAAAAGTACCATAAGCTAAAACTTTTAGAGAGAGTACAGTAATAGCATAATAGTATGAAGAATTATGTGCTGTCATATGGATTTACACTTAGATCTTTCAAGAACAATGTTGTTTGCCATGTTGTAGTCATGTTAGTCCCAGGATATTAGCGAGATGAGGTAATTTTTATTGGACCAACTTTTGTTGGTAAAAGCCTTGCCACAATGAATGTTACCTCCCTGTACACCAACATTCCTCAAAATGATAGCATCGCTGCCTGCTCAAATACCTACAAGACAGTGGACAACATTGATATCCACCCAAACACATTGCTAAACTCATCCATTTCATCCTCACCCATAACAATTTTACATTCAACAATACTTTGTCGCAATCATGGAAACAACCATGGGTACTAGGATGGCTCTCCAATATGCCAAACTCTTTCTGGGCCACCTTTTGGAAGAATTTCTGGACAAGTGCACCACAAAACCAATTGTATACTTGAGTACATTCATATTTTCATTCTCTGGACTGAGGACCTAGACTCCCTAATAGGTTTTTATCGCAACTTCAGCAGCCATCAAACTCTCTAGAACACTCCTGCACAAGTATCAACTTCCTAGACACCATGATCAGCTTTAACAATGGAACTTGACAGGCAACTACATGCAAGAAGCCCACAGATCACCACACTTACCTTCACAGATCCAGTAATCACCCTAAACACACCAAAAAATTTGTTAGCTACAGCCAAGTACTCAGATACCACAGAAGGTTCTCTGAGGACAAAGTCTGGGTAGACACTTAAAATCACCTTCACCAAATGACACTCCATGAGAGAAGAGGACCACATCACAGGCCACCCAAATACCCTAAGAGAACCTGCTTCAATACAGGAGAAAAAAATCCCCTCTGACTGCACACTCCAATTATTTCTCAATGTGGGTTCCAGTGTGGGGTGGTAGATGACAACTTGAACAGTTACAACCCATACTCAATGGGGACCACATCCTGAAGGAAATCTTTGCTGAACCCCTCAGCCTCTCCAAGCTCATCACCAGAAGCAAGCTCCCCACAGACCAGGACCCATGAATACAAAGTGGCACTAGATTCTTACATAACAACCGACGCAAAACCTGCAGATACATCTCCACTGTTGTGGTGATCAATACCCTCTACAACACATGTTTCAAGATCCATAGGTCCTACACATGCCTACCACAACGTGTCTGTCTCATTCAGTGCACTAAATATTCCAATATATGGGTGAAAGCAGACAATCACTATTCTCTTGAATGTACTCTCAGAAAAATAAGGCAAAACACTGTATCACCAGTCAGCCAATATTTTTCACAAAACAATCACTCCATACAGAACCTCTGTCCTCATCCTCAAAGGAAACCTGCACAGCACCTTCAAAAGACAAGCCTGGGCACTTAAATTCATAACTTTGTAAGACACTAAGAATCATTGTCTTAATAAAGACACTGGATTTATGCCTTATTACAATAATCTGTAACCTACTAACTCCCTTTTTGGACCTATGGTTGCTGGGGTGTTAATGGGTCAGTATAGTGTGAATGGAGTCTTAAAACGTGCGTTAACTGCTTATGCTATACAATTGGTTCTTCCTTGTATTTAGGTGTGACAGTCTTGAGTACCTTTCCCAGACCTGAAGAAGAGCTCTACATAGCTCAAAAGTTTGACTCTTTCACCAATTAAAAGTTGGTCCAATAACCGGTATTACCTCATCTGCATTGTCTTTCAAGAAAAATGTCACTGAGTTGGGCATTGTTCCGACCACACTGGAAGAAAGACTATAAAGGCAATAAATGTGGTTTAATTAAGGCATAACTTTATTCAATTATCATATCTCGGAATACCCAGCAATAAATTGTATAGTGCATGTAATAATATATAATAAGATTCCAGAAATGTCACTCATTGTGTCACTGAGGCCAAAAATGGAAATAGCTACAGGAATGATTAAGAGCTCTTTTTGTGCAGTATATCGCCAAGTTGAATCATCATGAGGTTTCATTGTATGTTGCCATACAATTTTTAACTTCTAAGCCATTTTGTTTTTACAAGATTATACCTCCATAGTGTACAGCTACAGTAATCTGTCATGCCAAAAGTCCTAGACCATTGTGATATCAGAGGTCACTTAACAAATGAACTACCCTTATTCTGCAACTAATTGGTATGCAAAAATTGTATTGGCTATATGAGGGAGACTGCACACATGGTGGATTACTTCAACCAACTGCCACAGTTCTTCAAAACCATGTGTACAACACATCCAGCACACAAACTTACACAGCACATACCCCTCATTTGCCACTTGCTCAAATCTTCCAGGATTGTCATTGTCTTCAGTGAGCCTTGTGATAACATGTTGGGTTAACCAGATGGAATGTTGGAGTCTAAAGGTTCTGTGGCAGTTGGAATGTGATAGTTGATCAGCGAAGGTGAAGGTAACAGCTATTTGAGATGAGGTGGTTGTAGCTCCAGCCAGGGGGCAGCTGTGTGAACATATTTTGAGAAACATGTACAAACAGCAACATTGCTCACTACAACATCGCACATGGAAACATGAGTCCCCATTTTCAAGTTTTTTCACACATGATGAATTACAGCAGAGGCTTAAGCTACTAGATATTTCCTTAATTGTTTCCACCTATTCAGAAGGACTGCTGTCAGTCCTTCTCCTTTCTAGCCTGGTCCCATCCCAGTGATGGGACCCTGCCATTCTTCCTTCATATAAGGGTTGAAGGAAGCTGAAGGGAAAAAAAAAGGTGTGTTGTCTCCTTGCTGTACCTGACTTTACAACCCCCAGACTCCTTTCCCCAGCTTTCTTAGGGGTTGCTTTCCCCTAAATCCCCAGCCAAATCAGGTTTATCAGAGAATGATGTTCTTTCAGTAACGAGTACCTGTCCTGGACATCTGCCACAAGGAAGCACCAACAGTTGTCTTGGCTGCCTCCTCTGCACCTCTAGCCTGGTTCCCAAATATTTACCAATTTCTTTCTTAATATCAGCCAAAAACATATTTGCTCCTGGTTGGATAGGTATACTTCATCCTTCCATAGCCCTGGTCTACACTAAGCTCGGGGGTCGAACTAGGGTACGCGAATTCAGCTACGTGAATAACGTAGCTGAATTCGAACTACCCTAGTTCGACTTACTTACCGTCCAGACGCCGCGGAAGCGAACTCCGCGGCTCCAGGGTCGACTCCGGCAACTCCTCCTGCCGCGGTGGAGTACCGGAGTTCGAACTAGCGCTTCCGGGGTTCGAACTATCGCGTCTAGATCAGACGCGATAGTTCGAACTCCGAGCAGTCGAACTCGCCGCGTCGACCGTCCCGGTAAGTGTAAACGTACCCTAAGTAACTTTGGTTGCTGGGTATGAATGAGTACCAGTCCCACTGGGTAGTGGATGAATTTACCCAACTCCCTCATCATATACCTATTGACCTCATCTGCGAAATAGTTATATAATAGGAGTTTAAAGAGTTGGTATTGACTTATAAAATGCTCAGGGCTTATCTACACTGCAATAAAAGACCTATGGCATGGCTGGGCCAGTCAGCTGACTCAGGCTTGCAGGGCTCAGGCTGTGGGGCTAAAACTTTCAGTGTGGACACTCAGGCTCAGGCGGGAGCCCAAGCTCTGAAACCCTGTGTGAGAGGGTAGGTCTCAGACTCTGGGCTCCAGTCCAAGCCCAAATGTCTACACTGCAATTTTTAGCTTTACAGCTGGAGTCCTGAGTCAATTGACCCAGGCTCTGAGACTTGGTGCCACAGGTTTTTTACTGCAGTGTTAGGTAGGCCAGTTAACGTACATCTATCTGAAACCACCCTTTCCTATCTTAGTTTGCCATAAGACACATGAGCGGGAGCCCTCTTTGTATAAAAGAGCTTTTGACCACATAGTAAGGGCCCTGCCAAATTCACGGTCCATTTTGGTCAATTTAATGCTAATAGAATTTTACAAATTGTCAGTTTTATGGTTTCAGATGTTTACATCTGAAATTTCATGGTGTTATAACCATGGCAGTCCTGTCCCAAAAAAGGGTTGTGGAAGGGTCACAAGGCTGTTGTAGGGGGATTGCGGTATTCCCACCCTTACTTCTGTGCTGCTGTTGAGAGAAGCACTGCCTTCAGAACTGGGCAGCTGGAGAGCAGCGGGCAGCGCAGACGTGAGGATTGCATGATGGGGGGGAAGTCATCACTTTTTGACTGTCCAGGGTCCTGTGGTCAGTGTGTGTGTGCTGTGGTTCCACCCTCACAGCCAGCCCAACTCCCCTCTAGTTCCTGAGTTCTGAGCCTGGAACCAGAGAGGGGCAGGGCTGGGGGCAAGGGCACCAGAACCTTTGTAGAAGTGTGTGTGTGGTGGGGGCACTGGTGCCTGACCACTTTTTAATGTGGGCATAGTTGGGAGATGGGGTTGCATTGCCCCCCACAAACTGCAAGTTTCAGGCCGATGGTACTGATGGGGCTGCGCTTTGTGGTGGCAGAGCTGATAATGGTGATCAGCTTCCTCACTGCAAAGTGCAACCCCTGCCGGCACTTCTCTATATCTGCCCAAGGCTTGCAGTTTGTGGGGGCAATGCCCCTGCTCCCAAACTATGACCATGTTAAAAATGGGAGGGGTGGGGTAATGGCTCTCTAAGCCCTCCCCAGTTGCAGTGATGCCCCGTGCTCCTACTATTTACTGGGCTCCAGTTGCTGGTCCTGGTTGGGCTGGAGAGAGATGGGACTTCCTCTTCTCCTGCAGGGGCTGCTCACAGGGCCAGGTCAGATCTACCTCCAGGAATCTCCCCTGGCTCCAAGAAGCTCCACAGCTGCTCCCTCTACAGTAACCCCTCCTCCCACTGCTGAGGCGTGATGTGGGTAGGAAGCGGGGTGGGGGTATGGAGCTTCCTGCAGCTGGGGGAGGTGTGTCTGACCTGGCCCCGGGACTGGTCCGTGCAGGTGAAGAGGAAGTCCTGTTCTTCTGCCGCCCTTCCAGTACTAATAGCTGGAGCCCGGTGCATGGTACGAGCTACCCCGCTTCCCTCCCCGCCAGCAGATTTCATAGTGGAGACCAGATTTCATGGTCTGTGACACATTTTTCATGGCCATGAATTCGGCAGGGCCCTATGTATGGTTCTTCAACTGTGGGACTTGTTCTTCCCATACTACTACTTAATAGGTAAAATTTTCAGTGTGCCTTATCTATTTTTGGCTTTTGAGGCAGTGGGAAACTTAACAGAGGTTACTAGTAGAAGGGAAAGCTTGTCCGATATCTATTTTGCCTGGCTACTGTTGGATCTATAGTAATTATAGGGTTGTGATCAGTCTATTTCTAAAATATGCTGCAGGTGCCCAGAGTAATAAAATAGGTCTTCTCGTTTCCTTTTTCTTTTTTACATCAAAATAAATATAGTCACTAAAGAGACATAGATTCAAAGGCCAGAAAGGACAATTGTGATCTAGTCTAACCACCTGTATAACACAGACCATAGAACTTCCCCAAAATAATTCCTAGAGCATGGGTAGGCAAACTTTTTGGCCCAAGGGCCACATCTGGGAATAGAAATTGTATGGCAGACCATGAATGTTCACAAAATTGGGGTTTGGGTGTGGGAGGGGGTGAGGGCTCTGGTTGGGGGTGTGGGCTCTGAGGTGGGGCCAGAAATGAGTTCAGAGTGTGGGAGAGGGCTCTGGGATGGGGCAGGGGAATGGGGTATGGGGGCGGGGTGAGAGCTCCAGCTGGGGGTGCAGGCTCTGGGATGGGGCTGGGGATGAGGAGTTGGGGGTGTAGGATGGTGCTCTAGGCTAGGACCAAGGGGTTCGTGGGGCAGGAGGGGGATGAGGGCTGGGGCAGGGAGTTGGGGTGCGGGAAGAGATGCAGGCTCCGGTTTGGGGTGCATGCTCTGGGGTGGGGCTGGGGATGAGGAATTTGGTGTGTAGGAGGGTGTTCTGGGCTGGTATCGAGGGATTCAGAGGGCAGGAGGGGGATCAGGGCTGGAGTAGGGGATTGGGGCATAGGGAGAGACTCAGGTGCACGCTCTGGGTGGCGCTTACCTCAAGCGGCTCCCAGAAGCAGCGGCATGACCCTTCTCCAGCTCCTACATGGAGGCACAGCCAATGGGAGCTGCAGGGGTGGCGCTTGGGGCAGGGGCAGCATGCAGAGCGGGAGGCCCCTGGCTGCTCCTACACATAGGAGCCGGAGTGGGACCATGTAGCTGCTTCTGGGAGCTGTGTGGAGTGGCCCCTGACCTTACCCCCTGGCTGGAGTGCTGGAGCAGGGCAAACCCCAGACCCCGCTCCCCAGTGGGAGCTCGAGGGCTGGATTAAAACAGCTTATGGGCCGGATCCAGCCTGCAGGCTGTAGTTTGCCCATCCCTATCCTAGAGCATACCTTTTAGGAAAACATCCAACCCCGATTTTAAAAATTGCCAGCGATTGAGAATCCATCACAACTATTGATAAGTTGTTGCAATTGTTAATTACACTCAGTTAAAAATTTAACCCGTATTTTCAATCTTAAATTGTTTAGCTTCAGCTTCCAGCCATTGGACCATGTTAAACTTTTTTTCTGCTGGACTGAAGAGCCCATTATTAATTATTTGTTCCTCGTGTACATACTTATAAATTGTAATCAAAGCACCGCATAACAAATAAAATATTAAGCTAAATACATTGAGTTCCTTGAGTCTATCGCTAAAAGGCAAGGTTTTGATCAATCTTTTAATCAATCTCACTGCTTTTCTCTGAACTCTCTCCAATTTATCAACATTCTTGAATTGTGGACTCCAGACCTGGATCTGGACTCCAGACCTGGACACAGTATGCAAGCAATAGTCATACCAGTGCAAATGCCCCATATCTCTCTGCACTAAAGAGGCACAGAACAGATCACTGGTGTATGCTTTGTATACTAATGAACACATTGTTCAGTTCTTCAGAAATAATAAATAACATTGGTTGAGTAGCGTAGCCAAAGAGTTCTGAATTGTGTGATTTTAAGGTTATCTGTCTCAGAACCACAATCTGGGAATTAGTTTGCGTCCTCATTTATTACTATTTTATAGAGTACGATAAGAGACTATTAAACAGTGATACATGACCTTGATAGACTTCAAGAGGCTTGTTAGTAGATGCTAAAGCACTGGCTCAAATTGGATATTGACTATTCAGTCAAGAATCAAAAGTAAAATTGTAAGTTTGACATAGGAGGAGGAATTTATTACATATATGATACAAAAACAGGAATGATTTATAGTAGTACCATTTGATCTTCTATAAGGGTTTATGTCCCAGCCTTTTTGGTTATACTTTAAGATATTTGGTTTACTGCAGAAATTCTCTTCTGGAGCATGTGAAAAATGAGGATTACTTTGTAGGTTTGACTAATAGTTATTTGTCTCTGAGCTTTTTGTTTAGATTAATGGAGATTTCTTTGATTGGGAGGGAAGGATATTTGGTTTCATATAAACTCTTTGTTTTGATATAAACCTGGAATAAATATAAAAAATGTTTGGAAACCCTAAAAATCTGGAAACTGGTATTTCAAGGCAAATTAAAACTGGTTGGTTTTTTTTAGTTATTTTGTTAATCTAATCTAGTATCCTGTGTTGAAATGGCCAGTACCAGGCACTTCAGAGTAACAAACAAAAAACTCTGCAGTAGGCAGTTATGATGTAACTTGCACTAAAAAAGTTTTTCTGACCCCTATAGGTTGGCTTATGTCCCTCAGTGAAGGGTTTATATCTTCCAAAATTCAGGTTTTGTTATTTACCACTGTAACTCTGGGTATTTATAGAGATAATGAGACTATCCAATCTTAACTCTTTCTCCTTACACATTGCCTTTTGTGGTTAATGTTCCTTTTTATTGGCTTCCCTAGGGTTGAATCTCCATGTTCTGAAGGATGTCTCTCTGGCAACAATTACCTCATGATCCTTACCATTTTAGCCATACTAGTTTACTTTTTGGGTTACCCCCGTAGAGTTATGTTTTGTCTCTTGAGACTTTTCTCCCCCTCTTAGCTCACATTGATGCCAAATCTCAGGATTTTTTTCTTTTGACTTTAGGACTTCTTAAAATTCTCTCTTCTCCCCCCCCCCCTTTTTTTTTAAATGCCCCATTTATAAATTTTTAGCGTTGCTAGTTTTTTTGGTATCTTTCCTCTGTCGACTGGAATGGATTGATTTAAATCACCAAGCAGGGAAACTTTGATCTAAATTATCAATTTTTATCTTGTTTTGCATTCATGCTTTATTTTCCTAAAGAAAGGTTGATTCTCATTGGTTGGCAACAATTAAATATGTTGATTTGTAATTAAATATAGCCTTTACACAAAGTGGTACTTCTTTTTGCTAACGAGGAGGGATACACTCACTGTATCTATGCACATTTAAGTAACTATGTACCTTAACATACATTTATTCATATTCTTAATTTTTTATGTTAGTTAATGGTGAATGATACATTTCTTATTTGCTAGATGATTTTTTTTTTACTTATTTGTTTAGCTCTCTTTGGATGGAAATTGCTGTCTTTGTGCATTTTAATTTAATTTCATTTAAAATTGCTTTTATTAAATAAAACTACCTTAAATGTATGTACATAAGAAAATAAATGTATCAAAACAAGTTTTACTTTTAAAACATTTAAAAAGGGAATATCTGCAGTTAGTGAATTAGACAGACTGCTTCTGTCATGTCCTTCAGGGTTTTAGAATTAGTAGATCTGATCCTTTCACACCTAGATTTTGTCCAGAAATTGGAAGAGGAAAACAAGCTTTCTTGCTTTTTCAACTCCTAATTGGTTTCTCAACTGTGAATGAGCTAATCATTGAACTGAATGAATTGAATAAACTGAAATGAAGAATACATTTTCTCTGCATCTGTAGAAGAGGTTACCAGTGTCAAATGTTAGTTTAGCATTTCAGTAAACTCTGGTTTCAGGTGCTTGGTCAACTATTTCCAGTTCAGTAGTTTTACTTTCTTTAACATTTTGATGGCAAACATACTGCTTAATATTTATTTAATTTAAGTAATTCTAATATTTAAGTTTAGGCCTTAGTATAAGTTTTCATAATTTCATAACAGAAAAATTTGTTTATTTTACACTTAAAAATAATTTTAAAAAATCTCCATTTAAATTTTATTTTTATCTACCCTGTTATTGTTACTTAGTGATTCAGGTATGTTTACCTCTTGAACCAATTCCCACATACTTATCGATTTGTCCAATAAAATGATCATGTGCATATTTTTCAATAAAAAAGTTGTATGGCAACTTATAATGTATGCATCTTTTCATAGCTAAATAATGTATATTTATATATCCAGTTTATATGACAAACTGTAATAGTACTTAAAAAGTTATTGTGGGAATACTAAATTATTACTGCCCTTTGGAAAAATAGAAAAATATTTGTATTAGCATTGATATTTGAGGAAGAAGCAAGCAAGTTAAACCATCTGCTGCCTTTTACACAAATAAATACACAAATCTGCAGTCTTCTGTCCCAAAAGGTCTTCCTTTCCGGTGTAATCTGTACATCAGCTAAAAGAATTTCTTGCCTTAATAATTGTAGTGCATAGTTCAAATTATGTTTAGCCCAATAGAAGCCTTTACATTACCTGCCTTGTCAATACTTTAAAATACAGCACATTTACTAAATCCTTGTCTCTAAGATGTTGCATGAACAGAAATAATTTGGTTTTTTATAAGTGAAACTGTGTTTAAATGCTAGGGATTAAAGTTATGTGGGAGCACTGTTGCCCCTTCTGCTGAAAATAAAGCAAAAGAGCCCTCTCTTCTCCTTTGCTTCTACCTCCTAAGCAGTACCTCCACCCCCAGCCCCTCTTCCTTCATGCAGTGAGAATTTTCCCTCTTATTGCAGTTTATTTTAACTTCTGTGTACAGTATTGCTATGCTGAGTAGAAATTAGCAGGCAAAAACTGTTTAGTAGTGTTTGGTGTGCTGAGAAAATTTGAATCGATGTGAACAGTACAAAGCTATTTGTTCAAAAAGAATGTTAATGACACTCATTATTGTAAGTTACTCTAATACACAACTCTAATTTACTGAAAAAATTCTCCACATAGAATAAGCATGTGTTACTACTAAGTCAGAAATCGCAAAACAAACCCAGTTTTTTGAGAAGTGCACTTTAGTCTTTTGCATGACTGTCTCCAGAAAAGTGCTTCAGTTTTTTCTTTGGAAAAATATGGTTACCCAAGGCATCTATTATAAATGACTGCTTAAATTCTAAGTAATTACATTTTTCACATTCATTTAAATCTCATAATAAACCTAAAATTCAAATACTGCTAATAATTGAAGCAACAGATTGATTTGAATGTAACTAGGATATCTCTAGAGTCCAAATTGGTAGTCAACTGATTTATCATTTAGTAAATTCTGAACTACATCATTAGAATATTTTAAATTGGTTGTTAGTGATTAATTGGTAAGGTGAGATGAATCCTTAAGTTAATGGAAACCTGAGTTGATCACTTTCAGTAGTTTTAGTCAGGTCTGAGGATTAACAACTGTGAATGTTGGGGCCAAAAGTAAAGGAAAGAATACCGAATGTGCAGGCTGGTCTACCTATGTGAAAAAGGTGTACCTATTGTTTCATACTGGCCACTTTAATTATCGTATAGTCCAGTGGTTCCCAAACTCGTTCCGCCGCTTGTGCGGTGGGCTCATTTGTTTACCTGCCGCATCCGCAGGTTCAGCCGATCGCGGCTCCCAGTGGCCGCGGTTTACTGCTCCAGGCCAATGGGAGCTGCTGGAAGTGACGCGGGCTGAGGGATGTACTGGATGCTGCTTCCAGCAGGTCCCATTGACCTGGAGCAGTGAACTGTGGCCACTGGGAGCCGCCATCAGCCAAACCTGTGAACATGGCAGATAAACAAACCGGCCCGGCCCCCCAGGGGCTTTCCCTGCACAAGCAGCGGAACAAGTTTGGGAACCACTGGTATAGTGTATAGACTGTGGAAAGTGAAGACTTTTCTCAATTAAACTATGAAAAGTTAGGTTGTCATAAAGTTATTCCCTATCAACATGTATTCACTGAAAGTAAGCACACAGCACATACTTTTAAAAATATCTTTCATTTAACATATAGTATTATGCCTTAAGATTTTTTGTTTTTTCTTAGCAAATTATAGACTATATTTGGAGTCTTTATAGGAAATATTTGTATTTTCAAATATCTTTATCGTTACTGGGTATAAGGTAATATGTCTAATATTCTGATCTCTGCGTAGTTTTGTTCCTGGATTGAATGAAATTTTCTGCTGCTATAAAGGAGGAGAAAAATTCTGAAAAAAATAACAAGTGTTCGTCATTTGAGTAAGATCTCTTGCATGGATTGCCTCTCTTCAGTTACGTAGGCAGATATTTGCAGGTTGGGGTGAATGCACTTTCTTTTGGCTGTATTTGGAGCCCAATAGGCTCTGGTTTTTTTGGTTATTCAGTTTTACCTACATGCCAAGTAATTTTGGGATCTGTTCAGAAAGAAAGCTCACTGGATTGGAATTTTCTACTTCAGGGAGTCTCAGAAGTAATACATTGAGTTGACATATCTCCAGCTTTATCCTTTGAGTAGGCAACTTTCTTTTCCAAGAGCTGCAGATAGGTGTGTGCTATTATTTGAGCCAATTCTAATGCTGCTACTAGAGCACTTGTTTGCTGGAGTCAGCCTGTGCTTTGAGTGAGTTGGTCTAAAGAGGATTGCAAAGATATTTTGATTTCTGAGCCAATTCAGATGCTGCTATTCCTGTATTCATTGGAGTCAATCTGCCCTTTGAATTAGTTGGCGTAAGGAGGACTGCAGAGAGATTTTTATTTCTGAAAGTGTGCTATCCAATACTGAGGGAAAATTTAAGTTAATTTCTTATATGATCTTAGTGGCCACTGTGCTTTTGCCATCCTGATTGTCTTCCTGATTTGTTGCAATATTGGTTGAAATAAGGACCTGAAAAGGTGCCAGCCAGTTCAGATTCACTGCTCAACTCTAGTAATACTCAAATTATACATTACACATACTAACATTTGGTTTTTTTTTTCTTTTTAGCTGGTTGGTGGAGAGTTTGATCTAGAGATGAACTTTATAATCCAGGATGCAGAGAGCATAACGTGTATGTCAGAGCTTTTAGAACACTGTGATGTAACATGCCAAGCAGAAATCTGGAGTATGTTCACAGCCATTCTACGAAAGAGTGTCCGTAATTTACAGACCAGCACGGAAGTTGGCTTAATTGAACAGGTACTGCTGAAGATGAGTACAGTGGACGACATGATTGCAGGTATAAATTACTGATTGATATGTATAAATTCAGTGTTCTTGAACACTCAAGCATTGCAAGCATAGTCATTATTTACATTTCAAAAACAGTAAATTTCATTAGTATTGATACTGAGTCAACAGTACTAAATCAACTTTATCGAAATATAATGGGCAAAGATTGTAAAATACTCTGGTTTTAGAACTAATGTTGAAATAATTTACTGGTAGTTAGTATGCACAATTCTTTTAAAAAGAAAATAGATGACTGCCTGATCTTAGTGATTAAAATAAGACAACTTTCAATATCTCATAAGAGCATCTCTGACACTTATTCTC
The DNA here is from genome assembly GCF_020497125.1 of Mauremys mutica. Classification (NCBI taxonomy): domain Eukaryota; kingdom Metazoa; phylum Chordata; order Testudines; family Geoemydidae; genus Mauremys; species Mauremys mutica. The sequence goes on along the minus strand of NC_059072.1, from coordinate 314,413,076 downwards.
AGTTTCTAAAAACAATATTAATTGCTATGAATTATTATATTGTAAAACAATTGAACCATTATTATTGCCCACTTAAATAATAGTACAATATTATTTGTGATAAAAACCAAGAGAACGCTAGAAATGTTCATATTTATTGAATATTGTATTTTTGGACTGTATTAAGCATTTTTATTTTAGTTTCTGTACTTCAATTTTTGCCTGTCTGTTAAAATGTCTGTGCTCTTTATAGCCTCTCTTTAATTTTCATGTCAAATGGCTTTAATCTTGTCTATTTTTTTTGAGTATTCCCTATGTTTCCTTCTACTAAAACATAGCATACTTTATTTGCACATCTATGAGAGTCTGGGATTACAGAAGATGTTGCCTGTCTGAGGCTTGCAATTTATTCATACTCTCAATATCTGGAGATTGTTCTGTTTTCTTAGTTGAAAGTAATCTGAGATACTCTGCTTAGAAGGGTAGGCTAAGCTTCCACTTTTAGAATGTGATCAGTAGGATTTACAGAACTAATTTTTCACTCATTACAGTTGTTGGGGAGGTGCAGGAGAAATTCAAAAGGCCATCTTGTCTTCATCAGCTTAGGGTTCAGTAACTTACTTTTTGATCTTATGTATTTTAGTACTGTGTTTGAGAGTAAAGTACTTGATCTAAAAAATTAGTGAAATTTTTGAAGGGTTGAATAATTTTTCTTTGCATAAATTCTAGCTGATTTACAAATAGTTGTTAAGCGAAAAGATATATAGGTGATTATTTTATTTTTAGTGCCCAGATATGTGCTAGTGGCTTTACAGAAGAAGTAAAAATATGGTACCTGCCAAAAGGAATTTTGATTCTAAATTTAGATGAGTCCTTAAGTGAAGACGCTATAATCAAGAGAGGAGTTGGAGAAAGGATGATGTTAACCGCAGTGTGAAAGTGTTTACACTGAGACTTGTGTATCTTGGTGGGTTTAGTAAATATAAAATTGAATGCAATACTAAATCTTCATAAATAGGCCCATTTAAGCTGTTCAGAGTAAGTGCCTTTGAGGTGCCTAGCACATTTTGGGTCCTTATAAGTATGTTTTAAAATAGTAAATGATTTGTTCTTTTCAGTCTGAGTGAATTTGCTGCTCATAATTCAAGACTATACATCAAATCATATTGCTACTAAGTAGTAGTAATAGGTACCCACTGCTAACATCCCTGAGAAACATGCTGCATAGTCTTGTGCCCCCTCAAGTAAATGCTTAAGCCAATAGATGATATTCTGTGGTGTGAAGAACCAAAAACTCAAGCAGTAGCAAATCAATATACTCACACGGACAAAGATGCACTATTACATATGCCCTGTGACCAACCTTTCAAGTGTTAAAATGGTATACAAGGAAAGGGGCAGTCAAGTTCTACCTGTAAAGGGCATTATTCTGTAAAAACTAACATTTTGGTTTCTAACTGAAACATAAGAAACGAGTGCAGTAAATGTAATATGCTCACAAAACCCTGCTCCACTGAGAAAGCAAACAAGCCATTGAGTTCTCCACTTTCCAAATAGTCTCAAGGGTAACTCTGATGAGGCACATATAACTATGATGATGCCAATATCATAGTGAAAGAGTAGAAACAGCCTAAGTAACTGAAGATGGCAGAAGACAGTGTAATATTTGGGATCTAGAAGCAGTTGGGAATCAAAGACCCATGAGGTTGCAAGTATTGATAAAATGCTGGCATAACTCATCAGTAAAGGGAGTGGATACCCACTCCATTAATTTTTCTAAGAATGCTTTTTCCTGCCTATCAGCAGCATTTCAGAGAAGGTTTTTAAGAGAGAGCTTAGGCAAGTTTGCTTTTATCTCTGCTCCTATGAAAGTGAAAGAGTGGAAACTACTCTACAGATCTGATTAAAAGACAGTGTGTGTCAGAATTCTGATGGCACTGCAGCTCAGAATGTATGTCAGTCACTAGTAAAATCCCCATGTATGTGCTGTTTAATTCCTGTTCACAATAACTCTGCTGGACCCTTCATGAGAGAGCCATATGGGTGGATGAGTCACCTATTGGACCTTTGAAAGAAAGGAACTGACACACCAGAGTTAGTTGCTTTGCTTCTACTTCTCCAGCTTCTGCAGATGTATCACTACCACCTCATGGTCAATGGTGGCATTGGATACTAACAAATAAAAAATGAATGAACATGGGTACCTAATAGCTGATCATCACCAGGAGGCTATTGCCTAACAATAACGAATGCCCTAAGCTAGCCTGATGTATAGGGATCAAGGTTGACAGGAGGACTCCAGATGGTGCCAGATCTGCTTTGCTACAGTCATTCCTATCCACTTTTCCAAAATGGTGAGGTGAAAAAATGTGATGGTATAATAATTGTCTGTTTCCTAGCATTCAGTGAGGATCTTTTGAACAAGGGCCAAACCATTGCTTAGTTCTAGGATGTTGATACCACTTTCTTCCAAAATAGTAACAATCTGTCAGTGGTGGGCCTAATATTCCAAGCTGGGTATCCTTCTTGCAAAGTTGCAATTCATTAACTGTGGCTCTATCTCTCTCAGTACTTCCTGAAATACTGTGATCAAAGTTGGTGTAAATCAAGTAGAAAAAGATTGTCTACATTGTATCATGTTCAGACAGCAATCTACAGTAAGTTCCAGTCCATTCTCTATATACAAAGTGGATAGAAAATACTTCATAGTGGGGGAAAAAGCTGACTTCATTTGAGTGGAGGCAATTCATATACATGAGGTTGCCATCTACTTAAACCGTTTTATGTGCTGAGATTTTGAAGATGCTGTGGCAGAGGAAATAATATCTTGATCTTCATGACAGCTTCTGTATAGGAACACTTTTCTCTGTAATCAATTGCATTGAAAAGTGGGGTGACTGCCATTGTTGTTTGTCTCCTTCCCAGAAACTTTCTGTCACAGGTCATCTAGATACCCTGACAATCTGAAGATTATACTACAGGAAGGGGTTGAGCCATTTTATCAGTAGTTGAGGGCAAAAGATTACTATAATGACTAGATAGCTGTTATGGCCATCCGCTAATCATCTAAAAAGTGTTTTCCTTCAGAGAACTCTGAAAATTGAGTCCCTACATTTTTGGGTGACAACTAATGAAGCAAGTCTGCTGACCCAACTGTTTCTATGGATAGTATATTAGTAATAACAAAATCTGAATTGGTGTTTGCTAGCCTAACTTGTCACACAAAGTACAGTTTACAGTTGCCTTTCCTTCATTGAGACCCAGTTCACCTCCAGGAGCTCAGTTGTTATGCTGCAGGTAGTTAGGCTGCTCAAAAGTTGCTTGAACTGAATTTTGAGCACTGAAACAGTTACTATTTTTAAGCCAAAGTTAAACTAAAGTTGCTCCCATGAAATAATGCTATAGAGGCAGCTGGGCTGCTAACAGAAATTGTTCCTGGAAATGTATCCATTTGAAAACAGTGGAAAACCACAGCCAGCTGGTAAAGCTTGGTTACTAAACTTAAGGAAGCACAAGGTAGTTCCTTCTGAAGTTGTGTTGCCAATGCCTTCCATGCAGATGAACTATGAAGGGAAATGCCATGTTATCTCTCTCGTCCAGATGCTATGCTCAAAGTTGGTGTAAATCAAGTAGAAAAAGATTTTCTATCCACTTTGTATATAGAGAATGGACTGGAACTTACTGTAGATTGCTGTCTGAACATGATACAATGTAGACAATCTTTTCCCCCCACTATGCTCAATGTTACTTCAGAGACAACTGAGCTATGTTAAAGTTTTAAGCTGTTCCTTACATGACTGAATTAAGGTTCTTTCAGTTGTGTTTACAGAGTAAATATAAAATATTAAGTACAGCTAGCATTGCCAACCCTCCAGGATTGCCCTGGAGTCTCCAGGAATTAAAAATTTATCTTTTGTTAAAGATTGTCATGTGATGAAACCTCCAGGAATACATTCAACCAAAATTGGCAACCCTAAGTACAGTTTGACAAGTGTACATGAGGTGGCAGTTACTGCAAGTAAAACCTGTTACATTAATTGTTTGAAATTCATTAAAATAAGGAGAAAAGGTTTCTCTCCTCCTCCTATAATTTCATTTTTATAGTCTTATTTACAAAATGAGACTCTAGACACATGTTAAACCTGTGTGGTATTCTTATTATGACTTAGCATCACATAAAATGACACGAACCTCAGAAAAGCCATGCTTTTTGACATTGCCATTCCTATACGGTGAGTGGATTAGTATGGTTATACTAAGTATGGATTAAATCTTTTCAAACAAGACTTGTGATATGTAAGTACCAGGATTTATTAATAAAAAACCAAGCAAGAAAAAAGTTTAAATGAACTTCAATTATATCAAAAGAAGAAATGAATCTAATTTAATCTAACTCTTTGTAACTGGAGCATGTAGCAATACTAATAATAAAAGTGGCCCAAGAGTTTGCATTTTAAGGGCATTCTTCTTTTGCTTATTACTTAGAAAATTCTGGGTTTGAACCTTTCAGTGTTTTTTGCTTAGTGTGTATGTGATGTTGCTGTGTTTTTAAGTTTGAATAAAAACACTTCACCCCAGTTTGAGTAAAAGGGGAGTGCTGAAAAATAATTTTGCTATTATAAAAAGCAGCTTTTTTGAAAAGCTCTAGATCAGCAGCAGTTTGAGCAGAAATGTGAAATTTGCCATGGAGTGTGTCCCTGGCTAGAACATGTATTTTGACGGTCCAGTGAAGATCTGTTTTAATTTTGTAATCGTAAGGATTATTAAAAATATACCTTGCACGTGTGTAGTAACTTGAATGATAAAGAATTTAAAAATGTGTGTCTGTTCTGTTGGCAGTGTGATAACATAGGTATCGAAGATGAATGGAATTTTTGAGAGATCTTCTGCTCTCTACCAAATACATCCATATTACACAATTTATTTTCCTATTTAAAGAAAAAACTCTCAAAGTACACACACACAATAATAAAAAAAGAAACAAACTTAGAAGAAGGTTAAGGTTGCAAAGTGGATTACTCAAAAGTCAGGGCCAAAATTGACTTGCATTCTCAACTCTGCCCGTTTCTGCAAATTCAGTGTGTTACAGTCCTTAATTACCAGATCAAGTACTGTTGTTTCCTCAGGACTTCTGCTGCAATCAGGATGCAGGCTGGATGGTATTCAGTGAATGAGGCAGAACATTGATAGGAAATGTATGTGGACTCCCATAAGATGAAGAGACCACACATGTCATCACTTAAAAATATTTGATTTTTGTTTTCCCTCTAAGCTCTTCACAAGCAGAACCCCACACACCCACTCTTGCAGTATACATTTACAAAAACCCTCTTAATTAATGAAGTGATTTATCCTACAGGATAAAGAGAGAAAGAGATCATTATTATTATTTCTTTATTTAAATACTTGGGAGGCACTTGGACCCTATGGTGAAAGTGGCCATAAGTGACTAGGTGGATTTTTTAAATTTATTTTTATCTTCACTGTTCAGTGAGTGAACTTGTGCATTATTAATTGTCCATCATGCAACCTGTGCACTAAATGAGGCCTCATTCACTGCGTGCTCCAATTTTCTCGTTGAGTGCTATAATCTGCTCTTTCAGTGGCACAAATTCAGAGCAAATCCATTGGCTTCAGTGGATTACTCATAGCACACACTGGGGGAATTACAAATGGAACTCACTTCAAAGTGATGCATGGATCTAGAGGACCCTATTCCTAATTACTATGCACCCATGTACCATTCAGCCAGCACACAGGAGGAGGGAGTGGTTCTGTAGAAAAAACAGTGTGTGATCTTGTAATTAGGATACAGTCCTATAACTGTCTCCTGAAAACTTTTTAGGGGCTTTCCTTCAGAGTCCTGCATCATTTAGTATGCATATGTGCATCAAATAAGACAAAGCTTTTTAAAAAGGTATTTGTGTGCACATGTCAGTGCTGTTAGAACATTAGGAAATTGTGTTTTTTTTTTAAATGCTTGAAGTACAATATATAAACTATTCTAACTCAGACAAATCAAATAGATATTAATTAGACCTGTGAAATCACACATCTCACCATTTCCCAGACTGATTTAAAGTTTCCACACCTTCCTGCTGATGTATAAGAGCAGTTTTAAACACAGACAAAACCACACTTTTTAAAAGAGAAGGGTTTTTTTGCTGTCTACAAACTACTAAATGACTAAAAAATGTTCACTCACATTTTCAGAAAAAATAAATCCTGGATACAAGCTCTGAAAAATTTTAGCTCAGAAAGTGAAAGTTTGGTAGTTATGAGCAACTGAAAAAGGCTAGTTAGGGAAAATGTTTAGGGGTCTTTTAGTTATAACTCATCCTATATCCTCCAGCTGTAATGCAAAATGTTCTGGTAAATTGAAGGGAAATATGGTGACCTTCCTTAGCAGCGGAAAAGTTATTTCCCAGGCAGTTTTCTCACCCCAAACCAGCCATGGAAACAGAGTAGGAGAGAGGTGTTCTTTGGAGATGAGGAGGAAGGGAAAAATTCTGAGTTTGGTTAGAACAAAGAATGTTATGGAGAAGGAGATGTCTGGCTACTCTGAAACCCATCAGGATTTAGAAGCATGTCTAAAATATTGGTGGATAAGGGCCCTAGTTTGCCTTAATCTGTTTGGTCTGAATCCTCTGTACATTGGAAGCTGCTCCTTGAAATTGTAACAGCCTTTTGTGTTTTCTCTCTCAGGGCCTCAACTTATACTATCCTTCCTCCTGCTATAATGGCATCTGAGGACACTAATAGCAATTCTTAGAAGTATTGGGCTTTGAGGGAAAGCAAAGAGAGTATGGAAAGAACCAGGATTCCCCAAACTATCTAAAACCTTAAAATGAGCATATATTTTTCATTTTTTAAAAAAAGTCTAAAATCTATTTATTAATCTTGAATGCTCTCTCCTCTGAAAAGTGAATTTTTTTGTTCCTACTATCTGTAGAGGTTTCTTGGTTTTTGAAATACTATAATGGAGGATATGTCGTCTATTAATTATTCTATAGTAATTTTCGTCACTTGTAGTGATGGACTTTAGCGGAGCCTCTTCCCCCCCCATTGTTTGGCATTGCATTGTGGTCATATCTAAAGTTTTCATATTTGGGTACCAAATTAAAGAAGAATGCAGAGAAATTAAATTGCAAGATGATGTAGCAAACAGTTCAAATAATGTTGATGTGTACATCTTAGCTCACGCATGCTACAAGAAGAATGAGGAAACATCCTAAAATGTGCAATACAAAGGTGATAAATATTCAGCAATAGATTCCTAGCCCATTGTGATAAAACTGCAAACAGAAAAGATTGTTTTTGGGTACTTATTTACTGTTTTGTTAAAAACTGGTAATTCTAAAAATGGGCATGTAATCGTATGTGTATTTTAAACATAAATGATTTTTATGGGAAAGATGGACATTCTTTAATTCATATTTTGTTATACTATATTTAAGGAGAGAATTTGATTTTAATATTTGTGAGTAAAGTTTACTTTTAATGAAATTGCCATTTTCAGCTTGTACTTGCAAATAATTTCTTTGACAAACAGTGTAATTCAGAGTTCAGAATAACTTTGTTTTCCTTTGAAGATCTTCTAGTTGATATGTTGGGGGTTCTTGCCAGCTACAGCATCACTGTCAAGGAGTTGAAGCTTTTGTTCAGCATGCTTCGAGGCGAAAATGGAATCTGGGTAAGCTGTGGCCAGATAAAGTATTAAGTGTCAGTGCATTAGTGCCTGAGGTTAATGTAAATGGTCTCTAGAGGCATATGAAATTGATTTTTTATGTTAATTGAATTACTGTTTTAAAAGTTTTTTTAAAAACAGTTTTAGAATTAATTTACTGGTTTGTTTGAAAACTATCCAGTGGCTAATAAAGCTATAGAATACCATTATTAACTGGTTGCATTGACATTTCTACAATTCTGTTGTTTTAACAGCCAAGACATGCAGTTAAACTATTGTCAGTCCTTAATCAGATGCCACAGAGACATGGTCCTGATACCTTTTTCAACTTCCCGGGCTGTAGTGCTGCAGTAAGTTTTTAACCAAAATGCTTCTGTTTCTGGGAACAATAAAATAACTTTCTTGCATGCATTACTTTATCGGTTTGGATATCCTTCTTAATAAATAAAGAAATGAGGAAAACATTACGCAGTATAATTTTTCCAGAATAGACTAGGTCTTGGATGTTTGGGCAAGCTTGGCAGAACTGACATAATACTGAGGTGATACCATGCCTCAAGGTACTTAACATCAAAAGTAAAAGGAGATTTTTTGCATGAGATAGATTAGGAGAGACGTATTGTGGGGCAACATTTTTTTTTAAATAGAAAGTTTACCATAATAGTAAATGATTAAAAGAAGAGGCTGATACTATATAATAAATTGTGTATGGTGCATGCTTGTACACATGCATACACAATTATGATGATGATAGCCCAGTTCTAAATTTTATCATGTGCCTTTAACTGCCTCACCTAAATAGTGTCCACTGAGACTACTGCTAATGTTTTTAAGAGCAAATTGTCAGGGTTCTCCCTCTGCCCCCCAATTGTGTACTATCCGTTTCCCACACTCTCCAGAATACATGTGCCTGAGTCTCATGCACCATCATGGCTTAAATTAGAAGCTGTATGTTGGTGGAAAGAGATGATTCGCAGTAACCAGCTGGAGCAGGCACTCACTTCTGACCTCAAAATGTGGTACTTTTATTCAAGAAAAGCAGCTTTAGATCATTTATACAGGTATGGCTCTCTGAGATCTGTAAATTGGACTCATGGTAACTAAGGTACACACCTTTATAGACTGAAGAATAGGAAAAACAATACCAGCAGTATTTTTTATAAACTCTTAACATATGTATGCTATATATGACACAGAAAAATTAAAGTATGTTGTGGTATGGAAGTTTTGTCAACTCTTGTTTGAGATGACTAGCATACCTCATTTGTGGCTTTGAGAGTAATGCCTGATCCAAATCTCTAATGATAAACACTTTATCCTGCTCCACGCTGTCATGTATACACCATTCATTCATTCATTCTGTGTCTTTGTGTGTTTGTACATATATTACACATTATATATTGTGTATATATAAAATACTGTATATGTAATATTACCCACAAAAATATATTAAAAGAAAATTAGGAAGCTTGTAAAGTCAATCACTCAAAAATTAAGAAATGCCAGAATTAAGGTAGCCTATGCAACCTTAATTTGGCCCCCTTGTGTATATGCCTTAGGGTTACAGTCTCTAATTACATGATCATATACTATTTTTTCACAAGAACACTGCCTCATTCAATGCACACAATGGGTGGTACTCAATAAATGAGCAGCTATTCAATATTTTGTTTTATCCTCATTCAACGTGTGTCCTAGGCCTTATTACTAACCTGCTCTAAATACAGAAAGTATTAACTTGTTCATGTGCTTGTCTATGGTGCTCACCACTATGGTATCTGAGTGGCTCACAAACATTATTTTCACAAAGCCTGTGTGAAGTGAGGTGGGTATTATCCTGATTTTACAGATGAAGAGGTGAGAAAGAGGTGAAGTTCAGAAATATCCACTGATTTTGGGTGTCCAGTTTGAGATGCCTAAGAACTGAGATATTTCAGTTGCTCAGCATTATATAATCCTTTATATGTTCAAACCATATTTCACACTGACTTTAATTGCAGCTATGAGAGCTCAGCACTTGTGAGGCTCCAAGATCTCAAGCTATGCACCCAGAAAATGAGGATAACACAATAAGTGACCATCACTGAAAAGTTTAATTTAACTGACTTGCTTAGCATCACCCCGGAACTGTGTAACAGAGGCAGGGATAGAATCCAGTTTATCAGGGCAGCATTCATCTTTCCCAATCGTAAGACATCCTTTCTCATTTTGCAAACCCTTACCTCAGACACAACACACATTCCAATTTCTGCAACAGATGAAGGAGCGATCCTGCGCACAGCAGCCTCCTTCACTGTGGAACCCTGATTTGTCCCTGCGTAGATCCAGCCTGCTTACTCAATGAGCGGATTTTTTTTAAAAAGCAAATTGAAAACAAACACAAATTTCCTCAAATGGAATGATATTGACACAAACGTTGTTCACGATCAGGGTTAGAACCAGGGGTGGGATGCTTGAAATCACCAAGTGAAAAGCCTCAATTTAAATAATAGATTTTTATCAACTTTTCCATTTGTAACTCAGTTTTAATGGCTATAACTAAATAGTCTTTACAGTAGGTTTGGTACATCTTTTTGTTATTTAGGAGGGTACAACACTATAACTATAAGCTTTTATTTAAGCAATGAGAGAACTTAATATTTTTGCCTTCTTATTAATTGTACTCTTTTAGTATTTTAGAAAATGATGAATCATATGATGATGAATGATATATTGATTATTTACTACATAATTAACTTTTTGCTCTTGATTTGTATCAAGCACCTTTAGGGTGTTAACTGGAATTTAATTAAACACACAAAACAGCATATAAACTTTATTTTTATTAACTGGAAAAAGCCCTTAATATACAGTGCATGACCCATTGTGCCATATTTATAAAGCTTGACCTCAAAAGTTAGTTCTTTTTCTTCTGTTTCTTTATACAGAAAAGCATCCTTTATCTCTCTTGACAAAGGCTCAGTCATGGATTTAACATATTTATTTTGTATTTAAATGTTGTAAGAGATTACAATAAGGTCTTAATGCATTTTATATTAAATTTAGATTTCATTTTTAAACAGGTTTATATTTAAAAAGAAAAATATTATAATTTAAATAATCCAAAAAAATAATTGAAATAAATTATTTTTTAAAAATTTTATCCACCCTGTTAGAACCTTTAGATCCACAGCACAGTCATTTGCCACTTGAGCTAATAAAATAACTGATAGCACTAGTAGGCTGTTGTCCTGCATGTGAACCAGCACTAGAGGGAACATACGCCTTTGTCAGTGGGTTTTTCTGTGTGTGTTTATATATAAAACACACACAATCTTGATGCATTTTGAATAATATTTGGAATGAGGCCAAAGGAGGATAAAAGAATAGTAAGTATGAATAATTATGGGGAAAATTAGGAAAGATTTTATATATATCTTGTATACATAAATAAATAAAAATGAGGATATTATATTTCCTAATATATAAAAATAAAAGGATGGGATTAAAAAACACCTTGAAAAAATGTAATACCAAAATTAAAATCTTTGTTCTGCATGTATCATATTGTTTTATTTAGGGACAATACGGACTTATGTAAGAGAGTCAATGGGCTTACTTAAGAGAATAAGCCCAATGCATGGGAGTATTTGAAGGACCACTCACTCAGGTTGTAATCTCTTCAGGACACATACTTATACTTGTCTTGTTATGTAAATGTAAAACACATAGCCTTTACTTCCAATTTGCCAAGGCTCAAAGGTGGGATAAAATGTATGACAGACTCCAAAATTAGATACACAAAAATTATTCATATGGAGAACCTATAAATGGTGTGGGATTTATTCTCTTGGTGCTAATAATCTTTATTTCTGATGGAAATAATTGGATGGAAAAAGGCTAGTTCTTCGAGTGATGGTCCCTGTTGTTTTCTACTGTGGGTTTATGCATGCGCACCATAGTGCCCTGAGGCAGAGAATTGGAAAGTAGCATCCACTGGTCTGCGCAGGTGCACTGGCTCACCTGAGGGGCTAAATGGATGGGCGGACTGACTGCTTCTCCAGTTCCTTTTCACTGCCACATGGTCTGGGTCAGAATCTTTAGTGTCCACAGCTTCAACTTCGTCCTACAAAATAAAAATCTAGTTTGTAAATAGTTTTAATAGTTTTTAATCTCTAAAATTAGATTAGTGTCTGGGGGGATACCCCTCTCCACCCACTCTGTTCGGGTACCAGACCATGCCCAGGACTCTGGGCTTGACACTCTGTGCTTCTTGCCCTAATCCTTCTCAATCAACGACAATCACCAGAGCTGCCTGTACTCCCTTGGGAAAGCTCTCGTTGCGGCAAGGTGCAGTATCAGTCAATTGTTCGCCAGCCATACCTGAGAAAGGCAGGGTCTTTGTCTCTGCAAATACCTCATGGAGAAGGCCACGAGACCTCAACTGAACCCAGGCCAGGGAAACTCCCCACCCCCCGTGCATTGGCCTGATTCATCAAGGAGTGTACCTCCTGCTGCGAAGTCCAGCTCTGGTGTGGGAAAATCTACCCCCACAGACACCATGGCGGGAAGTTAGGAAACACTCTCATAAGCATGATATTAATTCTTCCTCAAAGTCCACTTCAAAGAAGTTGGACTCGGCTGTAAGCAAGCCTTGCAGCTCAGCCCATGAGGACTTAGGATGTACTAAGTCCCAGAGGCATGACAAGAAAGTCCAGTACCAAAACATGTTCTGTTGGTACATCATTCTTGGCTGCTCCCAAACTCCAGGATGCATCAGCACTGACTAAGTCAGATCACCGCCAACTTCAGATATCACTGGCTCTGATTGGTTAGACAAGCAGAACCCCACTCACACCAGGGAGATCTGAATCTGAATCTGTTCCAGCTCTACAGGATATTTTAGCTCTCCCAGATCTGGAATCCCCTCCTTCATCAGGCCCCTCCATTTCCGGGGAGACAATATGACCACCAAGAGAATCAACCTCTGGAAGGAGCTTATCACCCCTCCCATACACAGAATATACCTCCCCTCCAATGGCATTGAGAGTACCACTACTGGAACTGGAATCGGCCTTCTCCTCATTGGGAGATTTTGAGTCATTGGATGAACTGATCTTTCCTTACCCTACGTATTCACCACTCAGAAGACCCACACACATTTTGGGCCAACCTCCACTGCCTTTAACTCAGAGCTGCAGGTACCCCACGCTATGGGAGCTCCTGCAACCACCTATTGATCCCTCTTACTGGCCATATTGAGGGCCTTGGAACCAGTAACCCCTGCAGAATTGATCCACTCTAAGGGGATGCTCAGATCTGCCCCTGGATCTGACAGAGGAAGAGGAACATTATGCTTCAGATCCGGTGGTTGCACTGGAACCAGCAGGACTGCCATTGACATCTCTGGACGAAATGGTGACATCCACATCCCCTCCCCTATGACTTTAGGCAGTCCCAGAGCCTTCTCCACAGAGTTGCTGGATAGCTGCAGGTTCCCCTTGAGGAGATCCAGGATTCCCAGCACAAACTCCTAGACATCCTACATGCTTCTTGACCCAACAGAATAGCTCTCCACATTAATGAAGCCATACTGGAGCTAGCTAGGATACTTTGGCATACCCCCGCCACTTGCATATCAACCCCCAAAGAGGCACCGAAGCATTATTAGGTGCTGACCAAGGTGCAGAAGTTTTGTTTTCTCATTCTGATCCCAATTCACTAGTAGTCCATGTCACTTCTGAAAGGGCTAGACAGCAACATCCCCAGTCTAGTCCTGCTGACAGGGAAAATGCAGCAGATCCAGCCTCCAGTTCAGGATAGCCAGTTACGGAGCGCTACTATCTAAATAGGATTTCCTGAACAGTGCCATGTTTGAAGAGTTTACTGACAGCCTTCCGCAACAGGACAGAGCTCATTTTCAAGCTCTGATTCACGAGGGAAAACTGATAGCTCAGACTGCCCTCCAATCTGCAGTTGATGCCACTGATACCTCCTCTAGAGCTGTCATATGCAGGGAGTCATGGCTCCATGCATCAGGGTTCCCTAGACAAGTTCTTTGATGAATTGCACCTCTTCAACCAGAAGATGGATGAATCCCTCCATAGCCTGAAGGATTTCAGGGCTGCTCTTTGCTCGGTGCAGATATACACATCTGCTTCTAAGAGGATGTTTACAGTCCATTGACCAAATCTGATATATATGGCTCAGCAGTTCTTCTGTCAGAGACCCCACAAATCATGGTGTGTGTGTGTGATCAAAAGTCCCGCTTCCCAACACCCTCTGCAAAAGTCTCGGCATCTCCGTGTCAGCCTCCACCTCAAAGTTATTTTTGATGGGCATTCAAGCTATGAAACTCTAAGCCCAACCTCCCCCCCACCCCACCATTTGTGGGTTGTCTAACACTCTTTTCAACAATGGGAGTGTGGTAACAGACAAGTGGATGGTGAATGTCATCCAGTCTGGCTATAAGATCATTTGCATCCCTATCTCCTCCAACACCCCTGTACCTCCTCCTTGAGGAGCCATTCTCATGAATATTCTCAAACAAGTAGTAAACTCTTTACTGCAGCAAGGAGTTTTAAACATGTCCTCCTGTAATAACAAGAGAGAGGGTTCCTGCCACCCCAAAAGAAGGATGGTTGGAGACAAGTCCTTGACCTCCACCATCTCATTAGTCAACTCAGATTTTGCATGGTCACGTTGGCAGCAGTAAGGGGTTCACGTCTCTTGATATGAAGGATGCCCACTTTCACATAGACATTCATCCCGCCCACAGATGCTTTCTCAGATGCATGGTAGGCTCTGACCATTTTCAGTACAGAGTATCTATCTGCAGAATAGCGTCATGGTCTCATTGTCTTTCCCTGTGTCAACAACTGGCTCCTTGTTGCCAAGTCCTGCTGGGAGGACTATGCATGAATTTCCATGATGCTACACCTCCTGTCTTACTGGGAATCAGTGTAAACTTAGAAAAATCTGTTCTCACCCCCATACAATCTCTGGACTTCATTGGGGCATCCTTTAAATTCTGTCACCTCAAGAACATATCTGCCCACAGACAGGATCCAGTCCATGAAGAATATCATAGTTCATGTCACAAATAATCCTTGAGTACCAGTCAAGCCATGCCTGCCTTTAAGTCAGATGGCTGCATGCACCTATGTCACCCTGTTTGCAAGACTCCACCTTTGTTGCCTTCAGGCTTGGCTGTAGTCGGTATACTCCCTAAGACAACATTTTGTGAACCTCATGGTGACAGTTCTGGCCAAGGTACTGTCTTCCCTACTACGGTGGACAAATCCTCATCAGGTACGCATGTATATCCCCTTTCTCCATTCCTCTCTGGACAGGACCATCGTTACAGATACATCCCTGTTAGATTGGGGAATCCACATGAACAGTCACTCTGTGCCTGGACGAGGTCAGGATGCACATTAATATCTTGGAATTGTGAGCCGTACAGAAGGCATGTGAGTCCTTTCTTCCGTTCATCTGCGCTTACCATGTCCTTATAATGTCAGAAAACGTTACGACTGTTTTCTATATCAACAAGGAAGGAGGAGCAATATCTGCCTCCCTGTATGCAGAAGCAGCCAGTTTCTGGAAGTGTTAGATCAGCAATAAAATTACTCTAATGGCAGCCTACCTACCAGGGAAGCAAAATGTGCTTGCAGAGTCCTATGGCAGACATTTTGCAGTTGACCATAATTGGAATTCCACTCTTGGTACTGCACAATATTTTCACCCTAATGGAAAGCCCAACCAGGTATCTCTCAAGCAAACAGGAAATGCATCACCTATTGCTCCAGAGGAGCCCTAGGTCATTACTCCCAGGGTGATGCTGGACCAGTTCAACCATGCCTGCCCCCCGCTACTGCTCCTGCCATGAGTTCTACTCAAAATCTGGTGGGACAGAGTGAGGGTCATTTTGCTCGCTCCCTTCTGGCACAGACAGTTCTGATTTCCCAAATTCCTACATATGTCACCCCTACCACCAATCATCATGTTAATGTTCTCCAAGCTCCTGACCCAGTGGAACGGTAAGATCTGCCATGCTGATCTGTGTCCGCTCCACCTCAGGGCGTGGTGTTTGGATAGATATCATCCTTAGAATGTTCATGCTTTCAGCTATATAAGACTTCCTCTCCAATAGTAGAAAGGACTTTACTAGAAAATGTTACCTTGTTAAATGGAAATGCTTCTCTTTTGGGGCCCAACAAAGAGGCATTCTCCCAGAGACTACGGATGTTCTTCCTGTCTTGGACTATATACTATCTTTAAAGACATCAGGTTTGTCCATCAGCTCCTTCCAAGTCCACTTAATGGCAATCAGCACATACCATCCACTTTCTCAGGGCTACTCGGTCTTTGCATATCCACTGACCAATATTGTGGAAAGGCCTAATACGAATCTTCCCACCTATTCAGAAGCCTACACCCCAGAACCTTGTTCTGTCAGTACTCACAAAACCCCCTCTTTTAACCTTTAGCTACTTGCTTCATATCTTTTCTTGTAGCCATCACCTCAGTGAGAAGGATTGGTGAACTTGGAGTGATTTCACCATAACCAATTGATTCATTTACCTGTGTTCTTCCCAAAACTGCATGCTTCTACACAGAAACTAAGACTCCACTCCCTTGATGTTTGGCGGGCTTTGACCGTCTACCTACAGGGATTAAGATGAATCAGGAAATTCCTGAGGCTGTTCATCACTATAGCAGAAAGAGTCAGAGACCATGCCTTCTCCACCTGGAGAATCTCCAAATGGATCTCTGCCTGCATTCTACTCTGTCAGCTATCAGACCTTCCTCCACCTCCCCAATGGGATAAAAGCTCATTCCATCAGAGTGCAAGCAACAACTATGTCATCTCTTCAAGAAATACTACTCCTGAACATCTGTAAAGCAGCCATGTGAAGCTCCATTCACAAATTTACAAGACATTATGTCCTGGTGGAGGACTCTTCTGCTGATGCCTCATTTGGGATGGTGGTACTCTGTTCAGCCATCCTTGCATCATCTTCCTCCTTAGATATCCTTGTCAATCAGCCACAGTGGAATACAAGAGGGACCATCACTTGAAGAAAAGTTTACTTACCTCTAACTGGAGGATCTTTGAGATGAGTGGTTCCTATCTGTATTGCGCTATCTGCCCTTCTCCTCTGCTTTGGATCTTATCTGACTCATGGTAGAGAAGGAACTAGAAAGAGTCAGTCCACCTCTCCATTTATCCTGTCAGTCAGAGGCACGTGGTGAGCCAGGGCAGACCAACAGATACTATGTTCAAATTCTCCGTCTTCGGGGTCATGATGCACATACTGTGGCAAGGCATCTCCTTTATCCTGCCAGACTTATCACCTCCCCCTCTGGCGATGGCGGGTCTGGGTAATCTGCCCCATTCAGGTCAGGGTTTGCCTTCCCCCTTCTATGCTCTCTTGGTCGTATTTTCAGGGTAGGCCTCAGGGTCAGCCTAAGGAGTGATCCTCCACCAAACAAAAAGAAACAGTCTTGTAAACAAAAAACCCCAAGGGGATACCTTTCGTTGCCTCTTTGCTGGTGCAGGGTGTCATCCTCTTGGTTGCCCTGGGATGTCAGTCCTTCCCCTAGCAGGCAATCAGGTGTGGCTGTTTCCCCTATGGCAAGGAGCATAGCCTCTCATCCTGGAGCAGCTTACTTCCCTGCTATCACTAGCCTGGCAGCAGCTTTTGTGTGTGTCTCTCTCTCTCTCTCTCTTCCCCCTTTCTCTAACCAGAGGAGGGGTTTTTTAAAGGCCTAGGGCAGCCCTTAGTTGGATTCAGGTGTCTCTAATTGACCTGAGGTAACCCTGTCTCAGCTAGTAGGGAAGAGGGACTTTAAAGTTCTAGGGCTAACACAGCTACCTTCCAGCAGACATCCAGCTTGACTTTGTCACAATATGTAACCCCACATAACCCCAGATAAGGACCATATATCTTGAATATTCTCCAGTTACAAGTAATCTCCTCTAATATTCTGGGATGTATTAGCAGGGGTGTTGTCTGTAAGATGTGGAAGGTAATTATCCTGCTCCACTTGGCACTGGTGAGGCCTCAGCTGAAGTACTGTGTTCAGTTCTGGGAGCCCCATTTTAAGAAAGATGTGGACAAAATATAAAGAGTCCAGAGGAGAGCTACTGAAATGATGAAAGATTTAGAAAACCTGACCTATGGGGGAAAGGTTAAAAAAACTGGGCATGTTCAGTCTCGAGAAAAGAAAATGAGAAAGAATCTGATAAATCTTCAAATGTGTTAAGCACTTTTATAAAGAGGATGGTGAGCAATTGTTCTACATGTCCCCTGAAATAGAACAAGAAGCAATGGCCATGGCCTGCAGTAAAGGAGATTCAAGTTAGATATTAGAAAAAAAATGTAATTCTACAAGAATAGTTAAGCATTGGAATAGGCTTCCGATGGAGGTTGTGGAATTGGAAGTTTCTAAGAACTGGTTAGCCAAACATCTGTCAGGGATAGTCTAGGTATACCTGGTCATGTCTCAGCACAGGAGGTTGGGCTTGATGACTTCTTGAGGTCCCCTACAACCCTACGTTTCTATGATTTTGTGAATTTTCAACAATAGAATTCAACTTTCGTGGTATATTCGGGACTAAAAAGAGTGACCCCACTCAAAATGGAGAACATTTGAGAGGTGTGCATATGGCATGCTTTTTGATATGTAAATAACAGGCGGTATTCTGTATTTGTGTATAGTAGAGCCTTTCTGGATACACAAGAAGAAACACCCCCTTCCCCAAGGAATTCAGTACAGTTTCACACCTCTCTAACTATAATACTTTACTTGAATTCCCTTATTGTTTGTAGTATCAGATGTTCCTCCTCCATCCCCTCAAAACAAGAAAATAAATTACAATCCCCCATGCAAACTGAGTTTATTACATACTAGCTTATGTCGGAGTTGTGGCAGTTCTAAATCTTTCCCAGGAGGAGTGTCACATGTGATTAACCTATTCTGCTTTTAAGCAGTCCACCAAGTGCTGCCCATTTCTATACTCCCTAATTAGAATACCACAGATGCAAACTTTCTCTGTTAAATTATTGAAATGTATTAATCTTTCCCTGCTCAGGGAATCCTAGTTACTCTAGTTTGTTCAGTAATACATATTTGTTTGCTGTTGCTCATTCCCACACATTCTTCTGTCCCTTGGGAAAATGCACCAAGGTGGGTCTGCTTTGGAGTGGGCAGAGGGAAAGCCTAGTAATCATCAGTGATAAAAACTAAATAATACCAGTGTAAAAATGTTTGTTTGACTAACGTACTCCTTAAAATGACCTTGATAGAACTGAAAAAGGTAAACTGCTTGGTTTTTTAATTAAACTGACCTAATTACCTAGAAAAATAATTCCTTCTATATACTTTCTTAGATCATGTACATAAAGTGAGAAAATATTGTGTTCAGAGAGTTGTACAGAAGGCTGATGATCCCTAATTTCTGTTATCTAGAAATATGCTATATTTTGTTTGAAGAAAGCACTCATAATTGGGGCTTTACCATAATAATCTGTAGCATCATAAACATTTAATTCTGAAAAGCCATTAAAGTGATTTACTTTAGTTATGGGTACCATACTGAGAAAAGAAGGGTTTTATATCTTGTATTTATTATCTCTATACAACAAGCCAAAGTCTTCAGTCAGTCACAGCCTAGCAAATCAAACAATTTTTCATAAACACCAACATCCATGGCACTGCATCAAATCACATCCTTTGATTTCCACACAGGCTACTCTCTAACATTTATTTAATTTTACCCTCAGAGTCACTTATTAAACTTCTCCACTTCTTCACTATATAACATCAATTCCAAGGCCATGGAAACAGCAGTATAGTGTTTTCAAATCCTTAAAGGGCATATTTTTAAAAATTGTATCTTGTTGAATCTTTTGTTGTGTTATCTAGTATGAATAATGTGCTCCTGGCATTTAAATAGATTTTGCAGTTGTCAAAAGTTTAATTTTGTATTTTAACACCCATAAAAGTAATTTACTCCCTGGCATTTTCTACTCAGAATGCTACCCCTTCTGTAAGGTATTCAATATATAATTTAATTGGTTTTATTAATCTCTCCTCAAGTCCTCCATTGATATAATTTATGTAGTTGGAGAACTGAAAACAAGAAAATTTTATAAGAGTAATTAAACATTAAAGCATTTATAGTGCAGTGATTGTCATTTTTGTGTCCTTTCAAAATAGTTGTATTTGATTAAACACTGCAAATCCACATACTTACATTAGTAATTTTTACTGTTTCCTTTTCTGTAGGCAATTGCGTTACCTCCTATTGCTAAGTGGCCTTACCAAAATGGGTTTACTCTTAACACCTGGTTTCGTATGGATCCATTAAACAATATTAATGTAGATAAGGATAAGCCCTATCTTTATTGGTAAGTAACTCGTATATATTTTATTTTGGTTTTCTTGTAAATAGTTAATTGTAAAATACAAATTAGTAGTTGAAGCTCTTTTTTTGCCAGCATTTCCAGAGTTTAATAAATTTTACTTTGTTAGAAAGTTCTCTAAGGTTGTCTATGCTATTTATTTCTTAATAATATTTGAAATGCAACAGTGCAAGCAATATGCCTTTTAGATCAACCGTAAAACACAATGTACTGTGTTTTAAGAATTAATTTGTAAAGAAATTATTTCCTGTCAGTACAATTTGGGGATGTGCCTTTGTAGTGTAATATTTTCTCATCAGAGACATTTAAGGCTCCACTGATCTTCATAGTTCTATGACCTTATGAGAGAAATTTGCTATGCTCTCAGCGTTGCTTTTTACACATTTATTATAGGCTTCTTTAAGGTATTGATGATGGAATGATAGTGTCTCAAAAAGGAAAATGCCTGCTCCACCACCACGTCCTATTAAAAAGATGTAAGCAGTAGTTCCTAATAGTATGCTAACAATGAATGCCTAAAATGGAAGAAGAAATCTTTACTCAGTTTCCCTATCTCTGCTATGAAGAAAATGATGACTCCTTTGTAAAGCACTGTGGATTAATAGTACTATCTCAGAGATAAATGATGGTGGTCGTTTTATTATAGCAGTTAGTATTTTAAATTTATTTTTATTCATTTTAAACAGGTGTTTCATCTGGGTGGTGAAAACATGGGTAAGGAAGAGGAAATCAGTTTGGGTATTTGCTCAAACTATAGGTAGCCTTAGTTGGAATGGGAAAAGATAGACAGTAAATCAATGAATAGGAGAAATAGCCTCAGTGTTAGTGAAAGATCCACAGTGTTATCAAATTCTCCGCATTACTTAGTTCATTGTCTTGTACATTGTATCTTTCCATTTTACTTTCTGCTTCTACTGTTTTTATATCACAAAAACTTCCTATTTAAGTTATAGAACATTCAGCAATGTACATATCATTTCACCAGGTATGCGGCTTCCCCCACCCCCATACCATCACACCCACCAAACAAACACAAACAAAAAGACCGTTCCTACACAGTATCTGAAAATAATGTATTTTTTATAGTTTTCCTTACTGATCAATGTATCAAATATTACTATTTGTTTAAATCTTCTGCATATTTTGGATAAATATAAAAGGGAAGTTTTAAAGTTGTTTCCTATTTGTCTTGACTTTCCATAAGTTTATAAAATAGAAAAAGTGTAACAATAGTCAATAAATCAGGTATGGAAGAGGGCACATTAGACAAGTAACCATAAGCAACATTGATATTTATGTGGATGTATCTAGTAAAACTATATGTAGTCATTTAGGGCACAAAAACTTGTGGGAGTGCTCAAGTGAAGGAAGGATGACTGGTTCAAATAGAGTCCTTTTTGGAATGCAGACTAGGATAGATAGGGAATAGCTTGATTTTGAGGAAGAGATTAGGTCACTTTTCTCAATCACACTCTGGATGAGAAATTTCCTTTAATTCCCCAACCTTCCTTTCTTGTTCATCATTAGGAGCAGTTTAACATTGGGACTCATCACTTCTACTCAGCTGAACTCTTTTTAAACTGTAAGCCATGGGAGAGGGCTTATCAACCTTTTATTTTCTTCAATCAGCCAGGGATAAACACACATGCATAACACTAATAAATAGGAGCAGGGATACTTAACATGCTTAACGTATCCCTATCAGATTCCACCCTTGCAAATAGAACAGACTTCAGTAGTCCAATTAGTCTGAGAATTAGTCTTTGCATCAGAATGGGAAGTAATTTATTCAGATAGGAACAGACCCAAGGCTGCAGTTGCAGATGAAGTTGCGGGGTCTTCCTTCTCTGTGCCACCCCCTATTGATGATAGAGCACACCAGGACCTACTGCAGAGGACTGTCCACAATATGGGGCTCCAGGCTGAGGAGGTGGTTGAGTCGGGGACCCAATGGTTGATATTTTAGCCCTTGAAGGGTCATCCAGGGTAATACTGACCCTTATAAAAACCATTCAAGCCACCGCAAAATCTCTGTGGCAAACCCCTGCCTCCATCCCCCTGACAGCCGAGGAGGAGATGAAGTATTTTGTACCCCTTAAAAGGTAAGAGTACTTATTCTTTCACCCGCAGCCCTGCTCATTAGTGGTGGCGGCGGTAAACGAGAGAGAGAGAGTTGGGGCAACAGGGCCTGACTCCCAAGCCAAAAGATTCCAAAAAGATGGATCTCTTTGGCTGGAAGGTCTACTTGACTAAAGGGCTTCAGCTGAGGATCGCTAACCAGCCGGCAATCCTCAGCAGATACAATTGTAATTCATGGGACTCCATGATGAAATTTAAGGAGCTTGTGCCTTCTGACTCTAGGCCAGAGTTTGCAGTTATAGTGAGGAGGGCAAGGTGGTGACATGGACCTCTTTACAGGCCTCACTGGACGCTGTGGACTCAGCCGCGTGGATCTTGTCCTCTGGCATAGCCATGAGGAGTTGTTCCTGGCTGCAGGAGTCTGGACTCCCTTCCACCACCCACCACAGTTAAACTATTCAAGACCTGCCTTTTGATGGCACGGGCCTGTTTGCAGAGCAAACAGATTCCAGGCTTCACAGCCTAAAAGATTCACAGGTGACAATGAAATCGTTGGGCATGCACACCCCTGCCATTTTAAGCCCCATCCTCCGTAGTGCTTCTATCCTCCTTGTTCCAGGCAGGACTTCTCCAGGAAGCAGGGCAGGAATGGCAGGTGCAAGCCTCCTCATCCTCCACCCGGACAGGGCTCGACAAGGCCATTGTTGGACTCTAAGCAGGCCTTTTGAAGACATGCCTGGTGTTCATGCACCAGCCAGCAAACCGGATCCTTCTCTCTTCTTTCTCAATCATCTGTCCCACTTCTACCATACTTGGTCACAGATTACTTCAGTCTGGTGGGTCCTTCACATGCTGGAAGTGGGATATTCTCTCCAATTCTGCTCCTCCTCTCCCTCCCACCCACTTTCCCCGTCCCTCTTCAGGGACCCTTCTCATGTGCATCTCCTTTATATAGGAGATCCAAACGCTCCTCACTGCAGGAGCATTGGAGGAGGTTCCTCAGGAGCTAAGGGGCAAGGAATTCTATTCCTATTATTTCCTAATCCCCAAAGCCAAGGGAGGGTCTCAGACCCACCCTCGATGTGCAAGGCCTCAAAAGCTTCATGGAAAAAATTGAGGTTCCGCATGATTTCATTAACTGCAATTATTTCCTCTCTGGATCCGGGTGAGTGGTACGTCGCCCTCGAACTCAAGGACACGTACTTCCACATCTCTATAATTCTTGCCTACGGACGATTCCTCAGGTTCGTGATCAACTACAACCATTACCAATTCATGGTCCTCCCCTTTGGCCTGTCAACGGCCTCCCAAGTGTTCACCAAGTGCATGTTGGTCGTGGCTGCCTTCCTACGCTGGAGGCAGGTGCAGGTAAATCTATACCTCGACAACTGGCTGCTCAGGGGATGCTCCAGGGACCAAGTGGAGAGAGGTCAGCTTCATAAGGTCCACCTTCAACAGGTTGAGTTTCCTACTCAATGAGCACAAATCAATCCTATCCCCGACACAGAGGATAGAGTTTATCAGAGCAGTGTTGGACTTGGGCCAGGCCAGGGCATCACTGTCAGAGGCTCCTTTTTGGTCGATGGCAGACGACATACAAAGCCTCAAACAGTACCCTACTACCACAGCGAGGGGTTGTTTAAGGCTCCTTGGCCACATGGCAGCATGTACATATGTGGTACAGCACTCCAGGCAGAGGCTCAGGCCTCTCCAAGGTTGTCTGGCCTTGGCCTACCATGCAGGGTGCGACAGCGTGGACAAGGTGATCATCATTCCTGTGCAGGTTCTCAAGTCTCTACACTGGTGGCTCAACCCTCAGGATGTATGTGGGGGAGTCCCATTCAACCAGACCCAGCCTGCTCTATCCCTAGAGACAGATACGTTGGCAGTGGGATGGGGTGCTCACCTGGGAGAACTACAGACCCAAGGTCTCTGATCACAGGACAAGCTCTCACTCAACATCAAGCAGTTGAGAGCAGTCCGATAAACATGTCAAGCTTTCCAAGCCCAATTGTGAAGGAAGTGCATGGGTGTCATGACAGAGAACACGACTGTGATGTTTTACATCAACAAGCAAGGTGGGTCTTGTTCCTCTCCCCTGTCTTTGAAAGCCCTTGAGCTGTGGGACTTCTGCATAACCCACTCTATTCACTTGGAAGAGGCTTACCTCCCAGTTCTCAGAACAAGTTGGCGGACTACCTCAGCAGATTCTTCCACAATTACGAGTGGTCTGTCCACCCGGACATAGTACACAACATCTTCCAGAGGTGGGGAGTTCCTCAAATTGACCTGTTCACCACAAAGAGCAACAGAAAATGTCCTTGATTCTGTTCCTTCTGGAATCACAGTCTGGGCTCTCTTGCAAGCGCGTTTCTCCTTCCTCGGACAGACCATCTGTTGTATGTATTCCCATTGTTTCCACTCATCCACAAGATTCTGCTCAAAATCCACAGGGACAAGGCAGTGGTCATACTGGTACCACTGGCCAGGCCTCACCAGCTCTGCTTCACCATGCACCAGGAGCTGTCAGTGGACATTCCAATCTCATTGCCCCCGGTTCCGGACCTGATCACCCAAGAGTGCGGTTGGCTTCATCATCCTGACCTCAAGACTCTTCACCTCACCACTTGGAAGCTTCATGGCTAAACCTAATGGAGCTCATGTCTTCTGAGTCTGTTAGGGAGGTCCTACTTGGTAGCAGGAAACCCTCCACCAGGGCTACCTACCTGGCCAAGTGGAAAAGGTTTTTAATCTGGTGTTCTCAGGGTTGTGCTCATCCGATGGAGGTGCCCAGACCACTTATCCTGGACTACCTACTACACTTAAAACAGCAGGGCCTCTCAGTATCGTCTCTCAAGGTCCACCTGGCACCATTTTGGCCTTCCACCGGGGGCAGCTGGCCATTCTGTCTTTGCCAACCCGATGGTCAGTTGTTTCCTGAAAGGTCTGGACAGGCTATACGTGCATATTAAGGAACCAATCCTAGTGTGGGAGCTCAACCTAGTCCTTTCCAGGCTAATGGGACCCCCATTTGAACCCCTGGTGAATCTACCTATCATGGAAGGTGGCCTTCCTAGTCACCATCGCTTCAGCAAGGATAGTGTTGGAACTTAAAGCCTTAACCTCTGGCCCTCTGTATACCATCTTCTATAAGGACATGGTGCAACTTAGGCCTCACCTGGCTTTTCTCCTAAAGATTGTGTCCCAGTTCCACTCCAGTAGGAAAAATGTCATGGTTGGTCTTCTGCCCTAAGCCTCATGCAGATAGTCGAGAACAAAGGCTAAATTCCCTGGACGTTCGAGCGCTGGCCTTTTACAAAGAAAGCACAAAGCTGTTCTGTAAACTGAACCAGCTGTTTGTGGCAATCGCAGACTGGGTGAAAGGCCTCCCGGTCTCGTCACAGAGGATTTCATCGTGGATCATGTCCTGTATCCGGGAATGCTACGAGTTGGAAAAAGTACCGGCTCCTGCACCAATGTGCACTAGAGTGAAGGTCTCCTCAGTGGTATTCCCAGCCCAGATCCTTACTCAGGATATCTGCAGGGTGGCGACGTGCTCCTCAGTTTCTTCTGTCATCTCTCACTGAAGATATTAATAAAACCAGTGTATTTTATCATGAATGAAAAAGAAAACTTTAATTGTATACATTTATTAGTCCATCAAGTTCTTCTTCATATGGGCATACAAGAAAGTAATTGTCCTTCACAGGCAGGAAGAATCACAAGATAAAAGGAATGTGGTTAATCAGGCAGCAAATTTATTTATTTATCTGGAAACTATCCAGCAATAACTCATAAAGTGCAGGTTATCATTGCTGGGTTAAGAGATTATGGAAATGGGGTTGTCTTCTTGCAGTACTAGACGTTAGGAGCCCCAACCCCATTCCTCAAATTCTGCAGTGGATGCCTTCCCTTAAATCTACTTCCAGTTCCAATTTATAAGGGAACCGGAGCCTCTGTAGAATGAGTACTTAGAATCATAGAAGATTAGAGTTCGAAGAGACCTTGGGAGGTCATCTAGTCTAACCCCCTGCTCAAAGTGGGACCAATCCCAACTAAATCATCCCAGCCAGTGCTTTGTCAAGCCAGGCCTTAAAAACATCTAAGGATGGAGATTGCACCACCTCCCTAGGTAACCCATTCCAGTGCTTCACCACCCTCCTAGTGAAATAGTTTTTCCTAATATCCAACCTAAACCTCCCTTACTGCAACTTGACACCATTGCTCCTTGTTCTGTCATCTGCCACCACTGAGAACAGCCTAGCTCCATCCTCTTTGGAAGCCCCCTTCAGGTAGTTGAAGGCTGCTATCAAATCATAAGAACGTAAGAATGGCCATACTGGGTCAGACCAAAGGTCCATCCAGCCCAGTATCCTGTCTACCAACCAGCCAATGCCAGGTGCCCCAGAGGGGATGAACTAATAGGTAATGATCAAGTGATCTCTCTCCTGCCATCCATCACCTCCCTCTGACAAATAGAAGCTAGGGACACCATTCCTTACCCATCCTGGTTAATGGCCATTAATGGACTTAACTTCCATGAATTTATCTAGTTCTCTTTTAAACCCTGTTATAGTCTTAGCCTCCACAACCTCCTCAGGCAAGGAGTTTCACAAGTTGACTGTGCGCTGTGTGAAGAACAACTTCATTTTATTTGTTTTAAACCTGCTGCCCATTAATTTCATTTGGTGGCCCCTAGTTCTTATATTATGGGAACAAGTAAATAACTTTTTCTTATTCACTTTCTCCACACCACTCATGATTTTATATACCTCTATCATATCCCCACGTAGTCTCCTCTTTTCCAATCCCCCCTCACTCTTCTCTTCTGCAGACTAAATAAGCCCAGTTCCCTCAGCCTCTCCTCATAAGTCATGTGCCCCAGCCCCCTAATCATTTTCGTTGTGCTCCGGTGTTGACCAGAATTTTATGGGTTAGTTGTTATGGCTCGTCACTGAACGCATTTGACCAGAAGATTTATAGGTTCTTGTCCAATTCAGACTGCAGGTTATGAGAACTCACAGTTCTATATCAGGAGAGGACTCTCGGGGTACCTGGCAAAAACACTTGCACTGAGGACAATACCAAATTGATAAAATCTTTGAGATTAACAAAAGAATAGTAAATGCTATGAAACTTATCACTGCAAAACAGTAAAAGAATTCCAAAACTCCTGGTGATAACATTCCTATTATAAGTACCTTAACTTAAGATACTCAAACCCTTCCTTGAGGACCCGGTAATAGGAGGTGAAGGACCAGCCTTACTCCTGGCATGCCTGATAACATGATGGTGCTGGCTTCCCCAATAGTTAGGAATGTTGAGTAGTTACACTATACTGCACAAGCTGAGCTGATAGCGTGATAGAAGATAGAATGTTAAGTAGATAAAAATATAGTCTATAGAGCTAAAGACTAAAAGAGCATGAAGAGCTAAAAGAGCGCTCTAGACTTCATCCTTACGAAGTATTTTATAGGATCCTGACGCTATGTAATTCAGGCCCAATCTACTATACCCAAATCTTATTTCCGTACCCTAAGAAATTTATGGGTACCCTTATCCTGTATGTTAGTGGATTATGACACTTCCTCTCTCTATATTAATAAGGATTATCTCACTCCAAAAACTGCCAGTCTAGGCTATCTTGTCAACTTCCAGGTTGCGGTATACCCTGCGGTTACCAGCTGGTTGTAGACTCAAGATAAACCTCTTCAGTGTTGGGTATAGTTCTTCCCTTTGGTTCCCCAAAGTTCGGGGACCATTCCTATCTGTGCCAAACGTTACCACTTTTTCTGCTGACTTACTCTTAACTGATTATACTTATCGCTATTTAGTGGATTTTACCAGATACAGGCCAGTAGGCTTCTTGCATTTTAGCAAAACTACATATAATTATTAGGAAACACATATTATATGCCTCAACGCACAAATTCAAAGGAATTAATACTGATAAAATATAAGAATAAAATTGATTAATTCAGAAAGAGAAACATTTGATACAGGTGGTTGGATTAGTAGGATATCATAGCTAGCAAAATAATCCTATGGGCTACACCGGTGGACTCTCTCTCCAATTTGTCGACATCCTTTCTGTAGTGGGGGCCCCAAAACTGGACACAATACTCCAGATGTGGCCTGACAAGTGCGGAATAGAGGGGAATAATCACTTCCCTCGATCAGCTGGCAGTGCTCCTACTAATGCAGCCCAATATGCCATTAGCTTTCTTGGCAACAAGGGCACACCGTTGACTCATATCCAGCTTCTCATCCACTATAATCCCCAGGTCCTTTTCTGCCGAACTGCCCCTTAGCCAGTCAGTCCCCAGCCAATAGCAGTGCATGGGATTCTTCCATCCTAAATGCAGGACTTTGCACTTCTTGTTGAACCTCCTCAGATTTCTTTTGTCCCAATCCTCCAATTTGTCTAGGTCACTCTGGACCCTATGCCTACCCTCCAGTGTATCTACCTCTCCCCCCAGTTTAGTGTCACCCATGAACTTGCTGAGGGTGCGATCCCTCCCATCATCCAGATCATTAATGAAGATGTTGAACAAAATCAGCCCCAGGACCAACCTCTGGGGCACTTCGCTTGATACCGGCTGCTAACTAGACATCGAGCCATTGATCACTTCCTGATCTTGACGATCTAGCCAGCTTTCTATCTACCTTATAGTCCATCTATCCAATCCATACCTCTTTAACTTGCTGGCAAGAATTCTGTGGGAGACTGTATCAAAAGCTTTGCTAAAGTCAACGTATATCACATCCACTGCTTTCCCCATATGCACAGAGCCAGTTATCTCATCATAGAAGGCAATCATGTTGGTCAGGCATGACTTGGCCTTGGTGAATCCATGTTGACTGTCCCTGATCACCCTCCTCTCCTACAAGTGCTTCAAAATGGATTCCTTGAGGACCTACTCCATGATTTTTCCAGGGACTGAGGTGAGGCTTCGGTCTGTAGTTCCCCACATTCTCCTTCTTCCCTTTTTAAGATGGGAGCTATATTTGCCTTTTTCCAGTTGTCCAGAACCTCCCCCAATCATGAGTTTCCAAAGATAATGGCCAATGGCTCTGCAATCACATCAGCCAACTCCCTCAGCACCCTCAGATGCATATCCAGCCCCATTGACTTGTGCATGTCTAGTTTTTCTAAATAGTCCTGAACCTGTTCTTTCATCACTGAGGGCTGCTCACCTCCTCCCCATACTGTGCTGCCCAGTGCAGCAGTCTGGGAGCTGACCTTGTCTGTGAAGACTGAGGCAAAAAAAGGATTGAGTACTTCAGCTTTTTCCACATCTGTCACTAGTTGCCACCCCCATTCAGTAAGGGTCCCACACTTTCCCTGACCACCTTCTTGTTGCTAACATACCTGTAGAAACCCTTTTTGTTACCCTTCACAGCCTTTGCAAGATGCAACTCCAGTTGTGCTTTGGCCTTCCTGATTACACCCCTGCATGCTCAAATAATATTTTATACCCCTCCCTAGACATCTGTCCAAGTTTTCACTTCTTATAAGCTTCCTTTTTGTATTTAAGCTCACCAAAGATTTCTCTGTTAAGCCAACCTAGTCACCTGCCATATTTGCTATTCTTTCTGCACATTGGGATGGTTTGTTCCTGTGCCCTCAATAAGATTCCTTTAAAATACAGCCAGCTCTCCTGGACTCCTTTCCCCCTCATATTAGCCTCCCAAGGGATCTTGCCCATCAGTTCCCTGAGGGAGTCAAAATCTGCTTTTCTGAAGTGCAAGGTCTGTATTCTGCTGCTCTCCTTTCCTCAGGATCCTGGACTCGACTATCTCATGGTCACTGCTGCCCAGATTGTCATCCACTTCTATTTCCCCTACCAATTCATAGAATTGTATAAGATTAGGGCTGGAAGAGACCTCAGGTGGTCATCTAGTCCAACTCCCTGTTCAAAGCAGGACCAACCCCAACTAAAACTAAACTAAATTCTTCCCTGTTTCTGAGCAGCAGGTCAAGGCGAGCAAGGTCCCTAGTTGGTTCCTCCAGCACTTGCACCAGGAAGTCGTCCCCAACACTCTCCAAAAACTTCCTGGATTGTCTGCGCACTGCTGTATTGCTCTCCCAGCAGATGTCAGGGTGATTCTCATCCCCCATGAGAACCAGGGCATGTGATCCATAAACTTCTGTTAATTGTCTAAAGAAAGCCTCATCTACCTCATCCTTCTGGTTTCATGGTCTATTGCAGACGCACACCACAATATCACCCTTTTTGCTCTCACCTCTAAACTTAATCCAAAGACTCTCAACAGGCTTTTCTCCAGTTTCACACTGAAGCTCTGGGCCTTTTCCTTCAACAAGGAGGATGGATGAGAACATGACTTGCACCTCAAACTCCTTTATCCTTCTTCCCAGAGGCACATAGTCCGCAGTGACCAGCTCAAGGTCATTCTTGGAAGTATCATTGGTGCCCACATGGAGAAGTAGGAAGGGGTAGTGGTCCAAGGGCTTGATCAGTCTCTTGATCAGTGACACTTTGTCACATCCTGAATTCTAGCTCCATGCAGTGAACATCTGCCACAAAGAGGCACCAGCTATTAGTTTGGCTGACTTCCCTCCACCCTCCAGTTGTGTTCCCAGATAGTTCACAATTTCCTTCTTCCTTCAAAAATATATCTGCTCCCCTGTTGCAGAGGTACACCTCATATCCCTTGAATAATTCAGGTACCAAATATAATCGCATACAAATTTGGCCACTTTCCAATTCACCCATATTCTTCTTATTAATCATGTTTATTACAGTAGTGCTTAAAGACCAACCAAGAATGGGTATCCATTGTGGTAGGCACTGTACAAACAGAATGGAAGAGGTCCTTTGCCTGCATCATGCAGGCTAATCAGGTCCTTGCTATATCCTTCCCTGCATTATTTTAGAGCGGTTTACAATCACACTTGGGGAAAGATCCGGGATCTACCCCATATCGGTTTTTTGCCTTGATTAAGCCAACCCCTTACAAAATCCCTAGTAATTTTTGCTCGGTGTACAATGGTGATTTCAAGTGACTATTTCCTGGTTGTCAGAGTGTAAGAGAGGCATCAGCTGGTCCTAGAGCATATCACTCCTGCCATACCAACTCAGAATCACCTCACCATGAAGGCCCAACTGTGAGTCTCTCCAAGTGAATTGACTGACTGTCTGCAATGCATAATACTTTGCCTACAGATCCAAACACTCACCGTCCTGATCTGTTCCCATGCCCCCAGAGCATGTACGGCCATCTATGCTGAACAGAGCAGCCTCACTGCTGAGGCCTAGCAATTCAACTTCCGAGAGGAATTGTCCACTTGTCTGTGGGCCAAATAAACAAACAATATTGTGCCCATATATCATCACCTACTCATGTGACCTTTCACTTGATCCAGAATGAATGGATAAATAGAAAGAATTTACCACATATATACCTCTGGAGTATTTTCCCTGACAGGGGCCTCTATACCCTTGTATGCATTTGAATGCCACCATGGGCATTATTCATTGGGCTCCTATACTGTAGATATAATTCCTCCAATCCTGAATGAATGGGATCCCAATTCACTGAAGAATATGCACTTTTTAATGTCATTATGAACTTAAATTTCCTTTTCTAAGGTAACTCCCCTCCCTGTGAGGAAACTTGCACCAACAGCCTCTACAGTAGTCAGATCCGTACTACTTTGACTGAGCCTTCCATCCCAGCCTTCCATCACTCTTGTAATAGTTATGACTCACTTTGTCATCTTAAGTGTTTTTTGAAATTTTGAGGGTCAGAGTGTTAGATCTCTCCCCCATTGCAGGTCCCTAAATTCCGTAGCCCTTTGTAAATCCTCCTTTGCTTACCCTTTGTTGTTCTGATACAAACCACCTCTCCAGTAATCTAACTAAAACCTGCTCTTAGGGTTCTGGAAGTCTGATATCCCCATGCAAAATATGCTGCTCAATAATGACCCAAATTAATGTCTGATGCCAGCCCACAGTTTACCCATTCTAATATTAGGGCCAAATTATTTTCATAGGCCAAGCCCAGCCTCTAAAGATTTGACACAACCTCAACCTGTAGTGTCAAATTCAGAGAAGGATTTGCCCCATGTTGAGTAAATTCCTACACACACACACCCAGCATACATCTGAATGTTCATGGTGCTAGCTGCTTTGCACTAAGACAGAATTGGTTAAGAACCAAGGCTCCAAGGAGGTCTAGCTGTGCCTGAATGGGGTATTTGCTAGTTCCTAGCAACCGGTCCTCAAATTCTGCCCATCTCATACTTTGAGTGACTTGAAGACCTGGCGGTTGCCAACATGGACCCTTGCTTGGTTTTTACTTCAGAATCACCTCTCTTGTCCATCATTCTCTAACTTTAAGTGATAGTAGTGCTTCCCTTTGGCATGGTGTAGGAAGCACCCTCCTGATAGTGTGGGTGGTCCCAGGCCCCCCTGCAAAGCTGGTCTTAACAAAGCAGTAAGGGACTTATTCTTCTCTCTGTCCCACTTTCATGTCGGGTTTGATGGACCCTTGACTAAGGTGTCCCGCAGTATCCCTCCTCAAGTTTGGCACACCCTCTGCAGGTGTCTGTTTCCACCCCTGTGGTGTCTGTATATGAGGAAACCATCTCACCTCTTTGGGATAATCTTATGTTCCTTCCTCACGGACAGATTCCTCTCTCTGCTTCACTTCCATGTGGACTGTGAATCAGAGTCCCTTGACTAAGATGGCCATGGATACTGAGGAACACCTTCTGAAAAGGGCATCATGGCTGCTTCCTACGTATCCTTCCCAGGCATGGGTGGGAATCCCATATTATGCAATACTCCTGAACTGCCTCAGTTTTCTCACTGTCAGCTGACGACTTAGCTGCAGCAGCACTCAGCTGTGCCACAGTTTCCCTTGTAAGGGAAAGCAGTGGACTAGGTATGTGAGAGGGCTCTAGCCAAAAATATAATGCTTTCTAGGTCGGTTAGGCAGCCAGTAGCATCTTCCTTGATTATACTGCAACCTCTGCACTGCAGAAACCTTAAGTGAGATTAAAGTTGGAATCTTTTTATTAGATGCATAAAAAGATGTCTCCTACAGACTGAGCATGCAGACACCCGAGTGTGCATGCGTCATAGAAGATAAGGTGATAAGTAGCAGTCAGCATGGATTTGTCAAGAACAAATCATGTCAAAACAACCGAATATCCTTCTTTGTTAGATTAACAAGCCTTGTGGATGGAAGGAAGCAGTAAGTAAGTGTGATATATCTGAACTTTAGTGAGGCTTTTGTTACTGTCTCATATGACATTGTCATAAGCAAACTAGGAAATATAGTCTAGATCAGGGGTTGGCAACCTTTCAGAAGTGGTGTGCCAAGTCTTCATTTATTCACTCTAATTTAAGGTTTGGTGTGCCAGTAATACATTTTAACATTTTTAGAAGGTCTTTCTATAAGTCTATAATATATAACTAAACTATTGTTTTATGTAAAGTAAATATTTTTTAGAAATATTTAAGGACCCGGGCAGTGTGAGTGCCACTGAAAATCAGCTCACGTGCTGCCTTCGGCACACGTGCCATAGGTTGCCTACCCCTGGTCTAGATGAATGTACTATAAAGTGAGTGCATGACTGGTTGGAAAACTGTACTCAGAGAGCAGTTATGAATGGAGCATATTGAGTTGGGCCCAATTGTTGATCTATTCAATATGTTCATAAATGATTTGGTAATGGCATAGAAAGTATGCTTATAAAGTTTTTGGATGATACCAAGCTGAGAGGGGTTTCAAGTGCTTTGGAGGACAGGATTAGAATTCAAAATGATCTTGACTAACTAGAGAAGTGGTCTGAAATAAATAAGGTGAAATTCAATAAGAACAGATGCAAAATATTATGCTTATGAAGGGATAATCAGTTGCATAAACACAAAATGGGAAATGGCTGCTTAGGAAGGAGTACTGCAGAAAAGGATCTGGGGGTTGTAGTGGATCACAAACTAAATGAGTCAACAGTGTAATACTGTTGGGGGGAAAAAAGTGAACATCGTTTTAGGATTTATTAGCAGGAATGTTGTAAGCAAGACATGAGAAATAATTCTTCAACTCTGCTCAGCACTGATAAGGTCTCAAATGGAGTACTGTCCCCAGTTGTGAGTGCTACACTTTGGGAAAGAGGTAGACAAATTGGAGAAAGTCCGGAGGAGAGCAAAAAAAATGATTAAAGATCTAGAAAACATGACCTACAAGAAAAGATTGAAAAAAATGGGTTTATTCAGTCTGAAGGAGAGAAAACTGAGCAAATATAATAGTCTTCAAGTACTTAAAAGGTTGTTATAAAAAGCAGGACGATAAATTGTTCCTCTTATCCGCTGAGGACAGGAAAATAAATAAATTGCAGAAAGGGACATTTAGATTAGACATTAGGAACAACTTCCTAACTGTAAGGGTAGTTAGGCACTGGAACAAATTACTTAAGAGATTTTTAAGAACAGATTAGACCAGGGGTCGGCAACCTCTGTCACGCGACCTGCCAGGGTAAGGACCCTGGCGGGCCGGGCCAGTTTGTTTACTGGCCACGTCCGCAGGTTTGGCTGATCGCGGCTCCCTCTCCAGATCAATGGCGGTTGCGGGAAGTGGCGTGGGCCGAGGGATGTGCTGGCCGTGGCTTCCCACCGCCCCCATTGGCCTGGAGCAGCGAACTGCGGCCAGTGGGAGCCACGATCAGCCAAGCCTGCGGACGCAGCAGGTAAACAAACTGGCCCGGCCTGCCAGGGTGCTTAGCGACCCCCGGGTTAGACAAACACCTGTCAGGGATGGTCTAGATAATACTTAGTCCTTCCTTAGTGCAGGGGATTGTACTAGATCAGTGGTTCTCAACCAGGGGTTGGGGACCCACTGGGGGGCTGCAAGCCAGTGTCAGGATGTCTGCCAAGCAGGTCTGGCATTAGACCTGCAGGAAGCCAAAGCTCCACCACCTGGGGCTGAAGCCTGGGGCTCAAAGTCCCACCACCTGGAGCTGAAGCCAAAGCCTGAGCAAATTAGCTTCACAAGGCATCCTGTGCCATGGGACACAGGGCAATTGCTCTACTTGCTACCCCCCTAATGCTGGCCCTGGTTTTAGATGCAGAAAAACAGTTGTTGTGGCACAAGTGGGCCCTGGAGTTTTTATAGCATATTGAGGGGGCCTTAGAAAGAGAAAAGGTTGAAAACCCCTGGACTAGATAACCTATCAAAGTTCCTTCTAGTGCTACATTTCTACAATTATGTGATCATGTGAGACCCCTTGCACTTGGAAGCTCTCTGGTGATTATGCGTGGCTAGTATTAGAGACTGTACCACAATATATCACATCTCCCTTTTTTAATTCTTAAAATTCCTCCAAAAAACAACTTCTCAAACAATGGCCTCAGCACCAGACTTGAGGCATGAGAAGACTCTTACAACACTGCTGACCGCTTGCTCATCTGTACAGATTAGAGGTTAATACTTACCCTGTTGGATCTTAGACTTTACCACTGGCTTACACTGCTCGCATAGTTCTGGTATATTATTATCACACAAGTCACAGTATTGCGCTGGCATGCATACCTAATGTCCACTTCTTGTGAATTTATTTTCTGATGGTTCTGATGCAACCTGTGTCTCATAAGATATTGGTTTTGATTCTGATTGCTCCTCATCTTGTGCAGTTACCAATTGCTGCTCATATGATTCTTCTGATTTAGATATCTGTTGTATATCTGTTTCTGCTATGGTACAGTCAGGTGTCTAGGTGCTTTCTCTTACATCTGTATGTTTCCCCTGTAGATAGCTCAGTGTGTTATGACTATGGCTCTGGACCTGTAGCTACCACCCTTGCTGATTACCATCCTTGTGTTTCAGTTCATATCAGATCTCATTAATGGAACACAGATAGTGGGTTTGCTGTCCAGTTATAGTATTTCTTCTGTATTTCTCACAGCTGCTTTAATGTGCTGTGAGCACTCTGAGACTTGCCTTCACTTTCTTCAGTATCTAATCATGTTATGCCTGAGTTGATGCTGCTATTATCATGTCATCTGCTATTATATGGACTCCTGAAATAGCTCCATATGTATCACTGTTCTTTTGTTGAAATACTTCACAAGTTGCCTTTTATTCCAAAAGGTAGATGGAGAAACTTGTATCTGTGCCACGGTGTACTGAAGATGAACCATTGAGATGACTCTTTAGCTAATGTAACTTCCCAATATCCATCTTTCTTATCTACTATAGTGAATGTGCTTTTACGAGCTTGTTGGCACTGAACATCTGCTTGTGTGGGGATGGAATAATACTGGCTCAGTATAGCCTTATTCAGGTCTCTGGGATGCAAACAAATCCTAATCTTGCTATTTAGCTTTAGTTATCACCACACTGTTAACCCATGGAGTGGGTATGTTCACTTTGGCTATGACCCTTTGCTTTTCTAACTGCCTGAGTGCATCTTTGAGTGTGTGTCACTACGAAAGGTATATTTCTGCAGCTGTGTATGACAGGTGACTGATAGGTTTGTATATATGGGATGCTTCCCACAGAACTCTCTTGTTCCTGTGAATACTGCTGGATATTGCACAAATTCAGTGAACTATATACCAGGGGTGTGATTCCCAGCTCCTGTACACATACTTACGCTAACTCAGTGAGAGCTTTTGCGATTATAAACATAGCATAACCATGGTAGCATGGGCAGGAGTGACATGGCTTAGCCATTCTGAGTACAAACCCACCTGAACCTCTATGGGGTAAGTACTAATCTGTGCCACCACTACCCACGCTGCCATGATTACGCTACTGTATATACTTGTGTTGATTCATTGAGCTTGCACTATACATTGATTCCCAGCTCATATACAACATGTATGTGAGCTGGGAATCATATCCCTTGCTACGTAGAAGTAGCCTTAGTGGTGATGAACTGAGGATTGAGCTTGTTTTTGTCTGTTGCGGCTGTTAGTGTGTCCTGTTCAGAGTCTATTCTGGAACTGCCATATGTTATAAGTGCAACATCAGACAGTTTTATCTGGATGAGACCTGGTATCTGTTTGAAAAGGTGAATTGGTAAAGCCTTAGCTTCTGCCCCAGTATTAAGCTTGAACTTTAAGTACATTCCTCATATACAGTGTAGAATACTAAGGTTCTGTGGAGTGTGGATACTTGTATCTACCAGATGAGATTGCTCACATTCTATTTCGGCCAGAGATTTGTGGCTTAGTCTTTTGTGTAAGTTTGCTACTATAACATGGATGAATAGTAATTTAATTTTCCATGTTAGAGACATGTTACTCCAAAAGCTGGGCAAACTCTGGGCGGGTGTATCTTTCCACAAAGTGTGCTCAGTTTCTTTGTGTGAGCTTTGGTGTGTCTGCTTTGCTCTATAAAGTGGCTAGGCCTTGACCATGCTGCTCTGAATACTCTTTTGTGCAAGAGCCGGCATCAACTTGTCAGTATGCCACCCACACATGATCTCTCTTTGTTTCTTTGTGGTTTGTGAGGCTCTGCAAATCTCTTTTTGCAAGTAAAAATGAGCTGCTTCAATCTTTACTTTTGTCCTTTGATCAGTGACACTGAACACGATTTTGTCTCGGAGCATGTCAATTCAGACTGTTTTTTTTGCCTCAGCTCTGCGACATACTTACCTATTTACTCTTTTTTCCTAGGTGTGGGTGAGACCAGAACTGGTATTGTTTAGACATCATATGTTTCTTAGAGTTACATTAGTTCCTAAGCATTGTTGATACCTCATCCAAAGTGGGAGCATTTTCAGTTGGTTTGCTGTAAGAATGTGCGTGTTAAACTTTCAGAGCCTCTTCTCACACTCTGTGCAGTAAAATGGCTACTTATGTCCTCTTCTTTTTTTTATCTGCTTCCAAAGCTTTCATAAAGATGTGGTAGTGTTGCTCCTGTCTCTTCCAATTCTCAGCAAGATTACCAATTAAAAGATAAATGTCAGAGTGGCTTACAACCCTCCACGTTCAGGTTCTTTTAAATACTATTTTCTAGTTTAACTGCTTTATTTTTAGTTTCACGTTTGTGTACTCTCTGTATTTCAGTACTCTGTACCTTCTGTTTGGCTCCTGCTGGTTTGTGGATTGCATTTCTTGTCTGTGTGTAGCAGTTGACAAAATGTACAAATCCACCGTGCTCCTGACAAAAACAGCCACTACTTGCAGAATGTGGTCACTTCTGACACCATGTTGTGTTTTCTAGCATGACCAGGCAGCTGAGAGTATCTTCCTTGTGAGTATGCTGCAGCCTTTGTGCTTCAGGAGCCGCAAGTCAGACTAGGAATATAAAGTTCTTCGAGTGCTTGCTCATATCCATTCCATATTAGATGTGTGTGTGCTTCCCACATGCACCGGTGTCAGAAGTTTTTCCCTTAGCAGTATCCATAGGGGACCGGCTCTGGCGCCCTGTGGAGTGGCACCTGCATAGCGCGGCATAATGGGCACCACCAGCTCCCCCACCCTCAGTTCCTTCTTGCCGCCAGTGATGGTACTGGAACTTCTGCTGCTTCGGCTAGTGTTGTTTCATTCTCAGTTCTTGCAAACGTTTAAAACCTGTAATATATTTGTGTATAGTTAGTAGTTCTTAGTTATCCTTAGTAGTAGTTCTCAACTCTTCATTAGTCCTGAACAGGACTCAGCCAGGGGATGGGGCATGCCCCGGTCCCCAGGCTTTAAGCCCTGTGATCATTGCAAACGGCCTATGCCTATCAGTGATCCACCTATCAGCTGCCTAAGGTGCTTGGACGAAGGGCACATAAATGACAAGTGCCGTATCTGCAAGTCCTTCAAACCTAGGATGAAGAGAGAGCATGATATCCGTCTGAAAGTGCTCCTGATGAAGTCAGCATTCACTCTGGCACTGGAGCAGCGGTCCGACGCCACACTGAGAACCACGGCACCAACCATGAGCCGGCATTGGTCCCCCTCCATGGCTTCGGTTAAGAAGCCAAAAAAGACTGGGAGGGGAAGATCTCCTAACTCCCGTAAGGGAAAGGAGAGGGCTGGGGAAGAGGCACAACCCATGCCAGGCAGCTTAACACCCCCATTGGGAACTCGGGCTCCACCTCAAGTCGAGTGGTGCAGCCCATCCCATGCTTTGCCTGCAACCACAGATAGCGGGGCAGGCCCTAGGCAGCTTCAGGTGCTGTCAATGCCTGAAGCTCTTCGAGCACCTCAAAAGATCTTGATGCTCATGCTGCCGTCCACACCTGCTCCCGCAATTCCCATCTTGGGGAAAACCCATGGTGAGACCTACATGTGTGTCCCCACCTCAGCTGTACCGATCCCCATTGAGAGGGACGTCCCACCAGTGTTCGCGCCTGAAATCGTCCTGCCTCAGGACTAGAGAGGCAGGCTCAGCAGTGCCCTCTTCGGTCCCCACACCGGGGGCACCGATAGAGGGACTTGTGGCATACCTTGCTGGTAGATCGGCGCAGACTCTGAGGCATGCGCCACCCAGCAAGAACTCCGGGACTGGCCCAGACCTTCTCCAAGGGCCATCCTCACCTGTCTCCAAGAAGGTCACCCTACTCAGGCTGATCCTCCTGGCAAGCAACCCATGGTAGCTCCCAGTCCTGTTTGATGTCCCGGTATCGGTTGAGTAGCATGAGGCGTGGATCGCTGGGTATCCGCTGCAGATCCGCCGAACACCGTTGGTCCCTGAGAGCCCAACCAAATCAGTCTCGCTTGGACAGCTCAGCTTCGGGATGCAGCAACCGGTACCAATTGGACAAGAGCCACCTCAGAGAGGCCAGTGGCCTTGGTATCCAGTCCCCTTCTTGTGCTCGAGGCTTCAGGGGGTAAGTCCCCACATGTCCAGAAGGACCCAGGGGAGTGAGCTGCTGGACCACCAATGGACATGGAGGTTCCCGCAGCACTGGCATCATCCTCGTTGTCACTGGATGAGGCTATCACGGGGCCCCCCAACCCAGTTCCTCAGGATGACACCAAAGTGCACCAGGAACTATTGAAGAGGGTCGCTTCTAGCCTGGGGCATCAGGTCAGATGAATTGGAAGAGCCCTCAGACTCTCTGACGTCCTCTGCTCCTCAGCTCCTGCCAGGGTGTGTCTCCGCTTTCACGAAGGGGTTTCCAAAATCACTGATGCCCTGTGGCAGACTCCCCTCTTCCCTGGCCCCTATCTCTAAAAGGGCCAAATGCAAGTACTTCCTGCCAATCAGAGGGCATGAGTACTTATACTCCCACCCAGCCCCTAATTCCCTTGTGGTTGAGGCGGTTAACCACAAGGGGAGGCAAGGACAACCCAAGACCACCCCCAAAAAATAAAGACGTGAAGAGGCTGGATCTCTTTGGGCATAAAGTTTATTAGTCTTCCAGCCTTCAGCTGAGAGTGGCCAACCACCAAGCCCTCCTTGGCTGATATGACTTTAATATGTGGCAAGCCATGGCCACGTTCGAAGGGTTGCTCCCCGAGGCTTCCAAGAAGGAATTCCGAGTGATCCTCGATGAGGGCACAACTGTGGCCCGGGTGGCCCTCCAGGTGGCATCAGATGCTGCTGATGCTGCTTCCCACACCATGGCGTCTGCTGTCTCTATGCGGCAAGCCTCTTGGTTGCTCCTCTATGGGTTGTCCACTGAGGCCCAGCAGTCATTGCAGGACCTGCCCTTTGGTGGTGGGGCCCTATTTTGGAGCAAACAGACAGCAAGTTGCATGGCCTTAAGGACTCCTGCACCATCCTGAAAACCCTGGATCTGTACATCCCAGTCTCAGCATTTAAGCTGTTCAAACTGCAGCAGCAGCCTGAGGGCCAGACGAGCCAGCCTCGGCAGGACCAGCCCCATAAATGAGCCAAGGGTTACAAGAGCCACCTGAACCACCCGCCTCCATCCTCTGCCCAGTCAGGCTCTGCCTGTAACAAGCAGGGGGCGAAACGGTTGTTTTGAGGGTGTGCTCAAAGGCGACTTACCAGACTATTCCCTGGATCCATCTTTCCCAGTGTTCTCCGACCACCTTTCCCCTTTCCACCCGGTGTGGACTGCTATAACTTGGCACCGCTGGGTCCTTACCACAGTGGAATGGGGTTATACCCTCCAGTTCCTTTCTACCTCCTCTGTCCACCTGCCTTCCCTGTCACTCTTCAAGGACCCCTCTCACGAGAGTCTCCTCGTGCAGGAGGTAAAGGGGTTACTACAGCTGGGTGTGGTGCTAGAAGTTCCTCTCAAATACAGGAACAAGGGGTTCTGTTCCTGGTACTTTTTAATCCCAAAGTCCAAGGGGGGTCTGCGGACCATCCTGGACCTGCGAGACCTCAACAAGTACCTACAGAAGGTAAAGTTCTGCATGGTGTCTCTGGCTTCTATTATCCCCTCCCTGGATCCGGGAGACTGGTATGCCACCCTCAACTTGAAGGATGCATACTTCCACATAGCGATCTTTCAAGGACAAAGACACTTCCTCCAGTTTATGGTGGGGCCCACCACTACCAGTTTACAGTCCTCCCATTCGGCCTGGCGACAGCACTGAGGGTGTGTACCAAGTGCATGTTGGTGGTAGCGACTTACCTCACGTGTCGGGGTATCCAGATCTACCCGGACCTCAACGACTGGTTCGTCAAGGGTGGCTCCAGGTCTCAAGTCTGAATGAACGTTGTGGTGTTTTAAGCCACATGCCGCTCCCTGGGGCTACTGGTGAACAACAAAAGGTCGACATTAGTGCCAGTGCAGAAGATAGAGATCATCGGCGTGATCCTTGACTCTACCTGCGCCAGAGTGTTCCTGCAGCGGGAAAGGTTCCACATGTTGACGAAACTCATCGCGGAAGTCTCCGCGTTCCCTCTGACTACAGCCAGGGTCTATCTGCGCCTGTTGGGCCACATGGCAGTGTACACTTGCATGTTCTGCCATGCCAGGCTCTGGATGCAGCCCCTGCAACAATGGCTGGCATCAGTCTATTCCCAGTCTTGAAACCCCCTAGAGAAGATCGTTACCATTCCCCAGGCGATACTTACTTCGCTGAGAAGGTGGACTGACTGCAGGACAGTCCTGGGGAGTTCCGTTCAACAGCCCTCCTCACTCCATTGAGTTGGTGTCAGATGCCTTGGACCTCGGCTGGGGGGGGCACATCTCAGCAACCTCCCCGGAGGAGGCATGGTTACACATAAATGTCAAAGAACTCTGAGCAGTCCAGCTGGCATGTGGAGTCTTCTTGCCCCACCTGTCGGGTAAGTTGGTACAAGTCCTGACGGACAACACAGCCTCGATGTTCTACATCAACAGGTAAGAAGAAGTGTTGCTCATCGGTTCTCTGTCAGGAGGCGCTCCACCTGTGGGATTTCTGCATCAGCCATGAAATCCACCTAGAAGCTTGTCACCTTCCCGGTGTCAGGAATATGCTGGCAGACCAGCTCAGCAGGGACTTCTCCTCTCACAAGGAGTGGTCACTCCATCCAGAGGTAGCCTGCATGATCTTCCAAAGGTGGGGAACTCCCCAACTAGACCAGTTCACCACCAGACAGAACAGGAAATGCCATAGGTTTTGTTCTCAACAGCATCTGAGCAAGGACTCCCTTTCCGATGCCTTCCTCCTGTTGTGGTCAGGGAGCCTGATGTACATGTTCCCTCCGATTCCACTCATCAGCAGTGCCCTAGCAAAGATCAAGAGAGACGAGGCACAGGTTATCATGATTGCCCCAGTGTGGCCTTGTCATTGGTTCGACATGCTCATGAGCCTGTCAGCGGCCCCTCCCTGGTCCCTGCCCAGCCAACCAGACCTGCTGTCGCAGGACCACAGTCGGCTCTTACACCCCAACCTTGGGTTCCTTCACCTCTCAGCATAGATGCTGCGTGGCTGAACCCGGAGTAGCGGACTTGTTCGGAAGGAGTCCAACAGGTCCTCCTGGAAAGTAGGAAGTCCTCAACTAGACTGACTTACCTGGCCAAGTGGACAAGGTTTACCTGCTGGGCATCTGAACGGGGCGTCTCTCCCCCATTCCTCCATACAGGCTGTCCTGGGCTACCTGCTCCATTTGAGGAGCCTGGGCCCAGCACACTCTTCCATTAGAGTGCATCTTGCAGCGATCTCCGCTTTTCACCTGCCGATCCAAGGACAGATGGTGTTCTCCCATGACATGATGGTCAGATCCTTGAGAGGGCTGGAAAGAGATTTCCTGCAGGTGCAGGCTCCTGTCGCACAGAGGGATCTTAACTTGGCCCTCCCTAGGCTCACTGGCCTGTCCTTTGAACAACTGGGTTCCTGCTCCCTTTCCCATTTGTCATGGAAGGTCACATTCCTGGTGGCGGTGACATTGGCAAGACCAGTCTCGGGAAATTAAAGGCTTGATCTTGGAACTGCCGTACATGGTCTTCTACGAAGATAAGGTTCAGTTGCAGCCCCACCTGGCTTTCCTGGCAAAGGTGGTGTCCACCTTCCATATGAACCAGTACATCTTCCTCCCGGGGTTCTGTCCCAAAGCGCACAAGACGATTAAAGAGAGGTGTCTTCATGCCCTGGATGTCCAGAGGGCCTTGGCTTTTTACTTAGAATGTACCAAGTCTTTCCATAAATCGACTCAACTCTTTGTCGCTACAGCGGATAGGATGAAGTGTCACCTGGTGTCCTCACAGAGGATTTCCATTTGGATTACCTCATGCATAAGGACTTGCTGTGACGTGGTGGGGATTCCGCTACCGCCAATCGTTAGAGCCCACTCGATGAGAGCTGGGCCGCCTCTAGGCACCAGCATTCCAAGCATGTGCTTGAGGCGGCACTTTTCAAGGGGCAGCATTTTGGCCCTTTTGGGGCGGCACTTTTCCAGGGGTGGCACTCCTTCCCCCCCCCCCCTTTGGTGGTGTCACTCTGGCTTTGGTTTTTTTTTTTTTTTGCTCGGGGCAGCAAAAAAACTGGAGCCAGCACTGGATGAGAGTGCAGGCATCTTCGGT
This sequence comes from Mauremys mutica, assembly GCF_020497125.1. Taxonomy (NCBI): domain Eukaryota; kingdom Metazoa; phylum Chordata; order Testudines; family Geoemydidae; genus Mauremys; species Mauremys mutica. The sequence continues at coordinate 314,369,023 of NC_059072.1, read as the reverse complement.
GGCCTTCCTGGCGCACATCCCTATCCTGGACATCTGTAGAGCTGCGACGTGGTCCTCTGTCCACACGTTTACTGTTCATTATGCCATCACTTAGCAGGCCAGGGGTGACACTGGGATCTGCAGAGCTGTGTTGTAATCTACACATCCGTGAACTCCTACCCACCTCCAAGGTTACTGCTTTGGAGTCACTTAATATGGAATAAAGAATCCTGTGGCACCTTATAGACTAACAGACGTTTTGCAGCATGAGCTTTCGTGGGTGAATACCCACTTCATCGGATGCATCCGACGAAGTGGGTATTCACCCACGAAAGCTCATGCTGCAAAACGTCTGTTAGTCTATAAGTTGCCACAGGATTCTTTTCTGCTTTTACAGATCCAGACTAACATGGCTACCCCTCTGATACCTAATATGGAATGGATATGAGCAAGCACTCAAAGAAGAAAACAGTTACCTTTTCTGTAACTGGTGTTCTTCGAGATGTGTTGCGCATATTCATTCCACAACCCGCCCTCCTTCCCCACTGTCGGAGTTTCTGGCAAGAAGGAACTGAGGATGGGGGAGCTGGCAGCGCCCCTCATATCGTGCCATGTGGGTGCCACTCCAGAGGGCGCCAGAGCCGGTCCCCTACGGATTCTGCTAAGGGAAAAACTTAAGGCATCAGTGCATGTGGCGAGCACTCACACCTAATATGGAGTGGACATTAGCAACACATCTCGAACACCGGTTACAGAAAAGGTAACTGTCTTTTTATATCACAACCCTTTTTAATAGATAGTTACCAAGATGGCTCCTATAGACTCTGAGCATGCATTGCAGACCTCTAAGTGTGCTTGCATCATGTGAGAGACCCCTTATGTGGGGAGGCCCTCCGGTGATTATGCATGATTAATTTTCAAGAGACAGTACCGCAGTATACTACAGGAGAGGTCAGGTCATATATACCTTCCCCAGCAAAGTGTCCAGGGGCCAATGGCTTATCTGAGCCCCTCTGGGCAGTTCACCAGCTCAGGTGATGCTTCCCCCTCTCCCAACCCAAGGGGAGGGCCCTTAATGGAGCTAAGATTCCTTTCTTCCTGCTGCCTAGGCAAAGACCCCACATGGATGAGCTAGTGGGGAGTGCAATCTCATAAAAAATTTGAATGCCAAAACTGAGCATACTCAAGCATATTCTATGTGGAAGAGATCACCCTATCAAATTCAGAGTAGAAATGAGGTCCACATTTTAACAGTGGGGAGAATTAATCATTGGAACAATTTACCACGGGTTGTGGTAAATTCACTATCACTGGACATTTTTTAATCAAAACTGGATGTTTTTCTAAAAGAGCTGCTTTACTGCAAGCACAGCTATTGGACATGAAGCAGAAATTATTACGGGGAAATGCTATATACCCTTTGTTATGCAGGGGATCAGACTAAAATCAGATGATCACAATGGTCTCTTCTGGTTTTAATAATCTATGAATATATAAGGGAGAGAGAATGAATTGTAGTTGTGTAGGGGCTGGTTGTGACTCTGCAGTAAAGGTTGAGTGATCTTTTGCGCTTAAAGCAGGGATTCATTATCTTTATTATGCATGGAAAATGTAGCATATCCTCCCTAAACTTACAACACTTACTCATTGAGTACAGAATGAATTTTCTAAGAATTGAAAAGCAAAGCTGTTAATTAGTTTGTTAAAAACTAATTAAAAACTGTATCCTTTAAGAAATTTAGAATCTGTGTGTCTTTTTGTCATCCTAGATTTTCTTAACAGACTAACATAGGTTCTTCAAACTTTCCACAGAGTTAAAGTTAATTGCAATTTTGTGCTTAGGCTATATTTGATTAAAGTAGGTTGTAATTAAGCTAATTTATTAATGACTATCTAATTGTTATAATACAGTTAGGGTCAGGTCAGGAATTATCTTGCATGCAACAATTTTATTAGTTGTAACGAGTCAGCCCTATGAGGAAGACTGGAAGTATTTGTGCACAGTAAAAGGTAACCAAACAGCTTTGACTCTGTCCTGTAGTGAACACCATAATGGGGTTAAAATATATGAAAAATGTCTTTTAAAAATCAGTTTAATGCAATCTGGGATCACAAAAACTCATGTGTTTTCATAATTGTATTGCTGTCATGGCATTGCTATCAGGAAAAATGAAGTTTGTTTGGTTGCCTGAACTGTGTATTTCCATACCTTAATATGTTTGGATTTCTTTTAAAGCATTATCTTAACAATGAATTCCTTTGGGTTTTAATGCTTGCATTTGGGATAATTAATCCCCGTAATGTATTTTCCCTTTTAAGTTACTGATATGTAGTCTCAACCTTAACTGCATTTAACATAGTTTTTTTGTCTTGGAATATGGCATGTAGTTTGTGAGCCTTGATGAGTGACGGGATAATTGAGCTGTTGATAATGATAGAGACAGAAGAGAGTTTGGATGAGAGGAAATAGAGGTTTTTACTGAGTTAAATCTTTAGTTGGTAGTTGACAGAGTTGCATATGTGGGACTGGGCAGTTGAGATTCCCAAGGAATAAGTTGTAGAAGGAGAAGAGAGGACCAAGGACAAAATCCATTGGGACACTGATGAAAAATGGGCAAGGGCAGAAGATGGAAGAGCTCCTGATGAAGTTGTGGAAAGTAGAACAGTAGGCTGAATATAAAAACGAGAAAGCCCAGAGATGGAGCAAATGAAAATTGAAAGCACAGGGATGAATGTAAGATGAAGATAGAAATGACTAAAAAGCACTGTCATTTGTATTCTTATGGTAAGTCTTAAGAGGAGTGTGCTGGGGGGAGAAGAAGTCAAGGCAAAGAAAAAAAAAACACAATTGTCAAAGCACCTGGATTTAAAGGGGAGGAGGAAAAGGGATGGTAGATGGAGTGGCAGATGGGGTAAAAGAGCCTTTTTTAGGATAGGGTAATTCAGTCATGTTAGAAAGCAAAGCGGGAAAGAAATTAGATGAGATGTGTAGGGGACAGGATGATACAGGGAGTCAGAGAAATCAGAATTGAGAAGAGATAATGTCACAGGACATAGCTCATTGAGGGGTTAGTAGATGCTCATCACTTTTGAAAATCAGGTCACTTCTGTTTAGGTGTCTGAGTATGGATTAGGAACCTAATTTTAGGCACCTAATTGTTGACCTACATGTATGATATGATGCATAATATGTAACATACAGGAAGAATGATCTTCTGATTGTGGCATCGAACGGGGACTCGGGATATTTGGGTTCAGTTCCTAGTGGTTACTTAGGGACATATTTTTAGAGGAATTTAGGCACCTAATGGGAATTTCAAAGCACTAAGGTGCCTGACTCCCAAAATGGAAGTTAGCTGCCTAGGTTCTTTTGAAATTACCTGTAGGCATCTATCTAAATTCTTGAAAAAATCTGGCCCTTAATGTCTTTGTGCGACATTTCTCTCTTTGTAAAGTGAAGATATTTTCTACCTCTCAGCAGTTTTATGAGAATAACTGCTGTTTTTGAGACACCGAGATTTAATATTGTCAATACCTAGATTAATGTGAGTAGATGTATTTAATCTGTTTTCCCTGATACATCAGCTAATAATTATCTAAAAGAAAGGAAAATATTTTGCTCTGTGCTTCAAAAGTTGTATTGCTTATAAAGATTTAATGGGGGTTGTACCTAAAATTCCCTTTGAGAGTTTTATATTACTTTGTCCTTAATTATTCTTTCTTTTCAGTTTTCGCACTAGCAAAGGAGTTGGGTACTCTGCTCATTTCGTTGGCAACTGCTTAATAGTTACATCATTGAAATCAAAAGGAAAAGGTTTTCAGCATTGTGTGAAGTATGATTTTCAGCCACGCAAGGTAAGCAAAATCATGAAGAATGATTATGAAAGTGTGATAAAGTACCTCTGTGAGGAAATAGACTCCCTTGGTGTCACAGTAAAAGTGATCATTTCTCACTTCTTATTTATAACTAATTTCTATGACTCTCTGTCATATGAATTATATGTCAGAGTTAGAACAGGACATCATCACAAGAAACAATGGGAGATATATAGTAATGGTTTATGAAGAAATACATACCAATATATAGGACCAACTCTTTTTATTTGTTTGTTTTTGTTTATTTTATTTGCCATGGCGCCTAAGCACCCTAATCATGGACCAGGACTCCATTGTGCTAGGCGCTGTACAAACACAGAATGAAAAGAGTCCCTGCCCAGTGCTTAAATACTGTTGAAACAATTAGAATTTCAGACAGAGAAGGATTGTCAGGGAATTTCTATAATCCTGATGAACTGGTTTAGTTTTATTTTTAAAAACTATATATGTTTCTGTTCAGTAAGCTTCAACATTCTTTTAAATATTTGGCTCTTCATTTTCAAAGAATCTATTATCAAACCGTACATTGATGAGAGCTGAAGTAAAATATCCAGCTAACCATACTGACAATTGCCTCACCCAGTTTTGAAATGTAATGTTGAGTAATGAAATGAAACGCAGTGTATGCATTTCTAAGGTTCCTGGAAATTAAATGAATACTATGCAACACAGGGATGTACAGTATGGATTAAGTTTATTCTCACTTGGAATATCTGGAATTGAGGTTTGCTACATATTTAAATACTGCTTGAGCTGTTATAATAAGGAAATTTTGTTTGGTGATGGGCAAATTCTTCATCTCTTTTTAAAGAAATATTTGAAATGTAGTTGGATTTTCAAACAACTCTGCCCTCCATTTAGCGAGTTCTTGGTAACCCTTGCAAAGGTGTGACACATTTGGTCATCTGCATCTCCAGAGGTCTGATCTCATGATACAACTTTCATACAGTAAATTTTGGAAGTTGACCTGTAGAAAGATGCTGGGGAAAAAAGATTAGCTGCCTCTGTCCAGTAGGAATATTTTGCAATTTTGTCCTCTTTCTTTATTGTTCTGGAGCCTACTTTTTGTTTTGAATTTGTCAACATTTTAATATAACTAACAAATACACTGCTACCTCGATATAATGCCACCCGATATAACACAAATTTGGATATAACGTGGTAAAGCAGTGCTCCGGAGGGGCGGGGCTGCACACTCAGGTGGATCAAAGCAAATTCAATATAACACGGTTTCACCTATAATGCGGTAAGATTTTTTGGCTCCCAAGGACAGCGTTATATCAAGGTAGAGGTGTATGTTTTATTACATAGGTCATTTAATTTCTGAATAAAAATACTGAAATTTATTTACTGAATCTATTTTGCATTTGGGGACTTTGGTGATATTAGTGCCTGTAACGAGTCTGCTGGCAGTGATGCAGATTTTGTTGCCTTATCTGTTCCATGGAGAAACAAGCTTTCACCTTTCTCCTGTATCAGTAGAGATTTGAGATTTCTCTTATTCCTAGTAACATGAACATTTCTCTAGCACCTTCCACTGTTCATTTCCACAATATGTAATTCTGATGCTTCTATGGGGATAATGATTCTGTTGGCTTCCAGCTTTTTAATATTCATTCTCATTTGGACTGGTTATCTAGCACAACAGCTTTATATGTCTGTTACGGTAAACTTGTTTGTTTTTTTGCCTTTCTTCCAGTGGTATATATAGTGTTGGTATATGCTTTGCTGGGATACTGATATGTTATGTGAAGTAAAATCATTGTTTGCTCATTAACATGTGTACTGGCAAACTCATTCCTTCTATTGCTGTGTATTGTTGATCCAAAAGGGGCAAGGAATAAATTTTTGTCAGATTTTTTTTACCTGTGTGAGTAGCTCATTTGTCTAGCCTGTTACCATTTTGTGTACACACCTCAGAGTAGGCCCTAATGGATTCCTGCTGGATCTATTGGCAGTAATCAGACTCTGTGGTATTCTGTGCCTTGCAAATTGTAATTGCATAGATTTTAAGGCCAGAAGGGAACACTGTGGTAATCTATTCTGACCTCATGCATAACGTAGGCCATAGAACCTAATCCAGTAATATCTGCATCAAACCCATAACTTTTTTCTTAAAATTTAGGGCTCAGACACACCCGGTTGGGTCAGGTGTTTCATTCTTTTTTTAAATTAAAATGCCCTGCGTATGCATGACACAAGTTTCTTCCAAATTAACTGGCCAATTAGTGCAAATTGGATAATCCACATTGAAAATAGATTAAATTCAATTTATGTGGATGCATCTATGTATCAGATTAATTTTTCAGTCCTCTCACTGCCATCCCATACTACATTGCTTTACACCAGGACCATAGTGTGTTTGCCTGTGTCCCCTCTACTTCTCTGGGGTCATGTTGGCTGGATTTCACCGCTAGCCAGGAACCACCCCACTTGTGGTGATGCACTTCTGGAGCATTACATGAGCATGGAACCATGCAGAGGGTCAGGGATTTTCTTGTGATCTGGGGAGAGGAGACAGTTATTTGCTTTGATATACACTAGTATATCTTGATATTATGGTATCTGTTGTTAAGTCAGGACTGAACTAAGAGGGGTCACTCTTTGGACTTCTCACTGCTGCCACACTGGGAATGGGCAGCTGCAGAATTATGGGGAACTCCCCCTCCCCCCAAAAAACAGAAACAGTGCTCCAAGTACTCACCCCTACTTTGAGGATCAGATTTTTTCCAGGAAGGCCACCACCTAACCCTGGTATGTTATGGTCAGCACTGAAGGCATCAAAGAGAACACAGTCTCCTACCCTGACCAGATTTCCCATGGAAGCCAGGATCTTTTCCCTACATGAAAACCTAAGGCAAACCCATAGAAGCAAACAATTCCCAAAACCCAGGTGGATGCTCAGCATGATAGTGCTGGGAAGGAGACCTCTCCCAGTAAGTATTCTAGCCTATATTATAATAAAATTGTATGGGTAACTTCAAAAATCTTTTGTTCTGGTTGTCCAGTGGGCACCACCAGGAGTTAAGAGCCTTTCCAAACCTTGCCAGCTTCCAGCCCTCCCTCCCCACTATGCTGTGTTCTAAAAATTGGTATCTGGGCCTGGGAATTTAAGATCGGAAGAGGATTGATTATTCCTTGATATTTTCAGTTTCCACAGCTATTTGCTTTATTGGCATCCACCCCCAACTCTCCTTTCCTGTGCTCTTCATGTTCCTTTTCCCAACTGGTTGACCACTGGCCCCTCTGCCCCTGGTTAAGCTATTGCTCTGCAGTCATGCTTTTTTTTTTTTTAAAAGCCCTTGTAATGTAGGCATGTTTATTGAAATGTCAGTTACAGGAAGAAAAATGCAAAAGCCCCTCCCCCCAATAAACACTTCACTTCACAATTTGAGCAGTACCCAGAAATTTCAACTATCTTAGCGTTTTATGAGATCTGTTTCCCAAAGTGAAATACTAAAAATGCATAGCGTTCATAAGATAGTTGGGTAGCTGAAAATAAGATTCTCAGCATTAACTACTTAAGTTCAAAACAGTTACAGCAGAACACTATTTATTTTGCTGTATGCTTTGTGCAGGTTGGCAGGTGATATAAAACAGAAGTTAAGGCAAAGACAGTGCTCTATTTTGGCATGTCACCAAGTGCAAAATGCCTAGCAAATCTCCGGGAAAAAAAAAAAGACCAAAACTGAAATGTTTAGGAACTTTTGTCAGCATCCCAGAAGAGGGCTAAGAAAACAGAAGAGTGGAGGGATTTTCTCCTTGCAGAGAGACAGAAGGACTGAGAAGTTGTCATTGCTGAGAGAGAAGATGACACAGAATTGACAAGGGAAACCACTGAGAAAGACAGGGATGGGCAAAAACAGCTTCTGGACCTGATGTAAAAAATTAGTCTTGATGGAGAACATTTTGGTGCAATGTTTTGGCTCAGCACTGCAACCAAAGTCCTTACCATGTCCTGCAGCCCACGGAGAACAATGTGTACTGGGAGCAGCAGTACCATTTCTAAAGTTCAAACAGGCACTTTCTTCCCTCCTCCACCACCACCCAGGATGTTGAAAACAGTGAATGCTGGGAGCCCTCCTTAACTCCTATGCCCACAAATGATGATTTCTTCCCACCCTGTCCTATACCAGGTACAGGCAACAGGTACCTACACATGCATGTGACCAGTACATCAAACATTTGTACAAACTCAGAACTTTTAGGCATTTGTTACACATCTTCACTGTAATGTTGTATAACGTTTGCTTTGTTTTATGTTGTGATTGGAATCAATAAATGTTTGCAGTTTTGTTCTATAAATGGTGTTTATTATTTGCGCTGTTTGATCAGTAAAAATTATTTTCACTAAAGTCTTATAAAACACCAGATATCCCATAAATGATAAACACCCCAAGCAGTTGCATAACCCATTTTAAAAACCATATAATCTTCTATTTGAGTAAAACCGTATACAGAGTTATGAAACCATGCCACAGTGCATAATAAAATTACATTGCAACACTTCAACTCCTAGCCTTAGAAAAGGAGTACAGGGCATCCCTAACCTGTGGCCCTGATGATTTGCTGTAATTGGCAAAGGAAGCCTCACTGGTTGTTCATAGCTGCCTGAAACTCTTTGCATCTCTGCTTCCCACCTGTCAATGAGGTGCTCTCTCTTCCTCTCACAGATGGTATGCAAAACACAGCAAGCAGTTGAGACATGAGTCTCCAGCCTCACTATGTGACAAGGTCATCTTCCTTTCAGCCTTACGAATACATACTCCATTGTCATTTTGTAGCTACTCAGAATATAATTAAAAAGGTCCTTTCTGCCATCCTAAGTGTCCAATAAAAGGCTTTATAAGGCAGGGAAATTAAGGATAAGCAGGCTATCCCAGAATGATAGTGGGAATCACAACACCATCGTAATAATATAATCAGTATCGGTTGGAGATGGTGAGCTTCCAGATGGCTATGGCCACACATTTTCCACAGTGAGGGAAGGTTTCATGTTGGTGTGATGCTAGTGCAGCTTCAGGGTGAGCTCTGGATAGACCTCTATGTACATGGCATGTGTCAATCTGAAATTTTGCCTCTTTTGCTGCCCATCCCAGGACCAGGTCACTGTCCTTGCCCAATAGTCAATGCTGGTTCCTCAAGCGCAGAAATGGCATTGAATCAAGTGAAACTGCCCCAGAAACATTATATCCATGGGTAGTTGTCCAATCTCCTCCACTTCTTCCTCTACCAAATCTGGCTCAGCAGCATGGCAGCTAGCTTCCAAATCTGCCTGGGTGTATGATTACAAATGTGTGTGCATCAAGTATTGTGTATTAATTGGTGCCTGGGCAGTAGCAAGTAACTGAGTGAGGTCCCCCCACATCCTGGCTGACAGCAAAAGACAGAAGAATTATGGGAATTTTAGTTTGATCTTAAGTGCCAGAATTCTAGTGGCTTCCTGTAGGTATCCCACAATGTGCCATGAGAAAAATTCCAGAATGTGTAGAGCCCAGCAGGGGGACAAAGCACTATGGGATACCTGCCCAGAATGCTGAGTGCTTGCTTTGAAAAAAGTCAGTGCCATGTGTATGCGCTATGTGATGGGTTGTCACCCCTGGGGTGCAGTCTGGGAGCCGTGGGAACTGCTGTGCCTCCTAACCAGTCAACTGTGTTGCTCCTTCTCACACTGCTCCGCTGGTGATTCAGATAGCCTCTCCAGGCCGTGTTATCACCCAAAATGACAGCAGGTGGCGTCAAACACCCAACTGAGCTACCTGAGTGCTTTATCTAAGCCACTCAAGGACAAACAGAAGACAACAGCTAATTTCCCAGCTCCTCAGCCTTGTTGGATATACACCCAGAATTATACCATCTTGCACTGCAAAGGGATCTGTACAATGCGAGCTCATTAATATAGATTGCTTTCCCCTCGATGTGGGAAAAAGATGCACCAAGCTGAGATTTTTCCCAGACGCTTCACTTTAAAGACACACTGGTTAAGATAAATCATAAAACATGTTTATTTACTACAGAAAGATAGATTTTAAGTGATTATAAGTGATAGCAAACAGATCAAAGCAGATTATCTAAAACAAAAACTGCAAACTAAGCCTAATATACTAGATAGAAAGGATTTGGATTAGCAATTTCTCACCCTGATTGATGATACAAGCAGTCCACCAAGTTTCCATATATAGGTTAGAAATCCCTTTAGCCTGGGACCAGCAGTCTTTGTTCCTCAAGAGTTCTCTTGTGTGGGGAGTGAGGCTAAGAGATGATGTCACTCCCCACCTTGTATAGTTTTTCCATATGGCTGGAACCCTTTGTTCCAAGCTAAGTTTCCAGACCGGTTTGTGGAAAAATACAGATACCAAAATGCAGTTCAAGGTCATGTGGTCTGGTCACATGCCCTTGCATGCTGTGCTGAGTCATAGCAGCCATTACTCATAGGCTGTCTGGAGCGTTCTCAGGAAGGCTCACCAGGTGGGGGATAAGCTTCTCCTAAGACCTACTATTTCCTTTAATTGCCCATTACCTTGAACAGGCCCTTCACAACCAGCTATCTAGACTGGAAGCATCTTGCCTAGTGGGTGTTACCCAGGTGTAACCACATTTGAAATACAGATACATAGTCAATATTCATAGCTTCAGATATAAAAGATACACGCACACAAATAGGATAATCATATTAAAAAATCACAATTTTTCATAGCACCTTACATGGCACATTTTGTACAAGATGCATCATAACTATGTCATAATCATATAATGATACAACTATGATGAATATGGGTGCTGTCACAGCCGGGGCACAAAGCACTATGGATACCTGCCCAGAATGCTGAGTGCTTACTTTGAAAAAAGTCACTGTCGTGTATTCACTGATTCAGAGCAATGCAGATAAAACCCGGCCATGTGGATACAATTATTTTGGAATATTTATTCTGCAGCAGTTTGTGAACACAAACCTAATCCACAGGCATACACTCCTCCTTCCCCCATATGTAGATAAGCCCTTAGATAGATACCAAGTCTTGATTTAAAGATTTACAGATTTGATATAGATTAGTTTTGAAAGTACAAATCTGTAGTTGCAATCAATAGTAAATTAGTTTTCTCTGAATTCAAATAAATCCTCCTTGATTTTGCCATGGTCTCTCTGGGACTTGATCCCTTTTCAGCTCTTTTGTTTGTGCTTTTTGGAAGCAATTATACATGTATTACAATCCCAGGCCAAAACAAAATTACTTACCTTTTGATTAAGGTTTTAGTACCAAAATGCTGTGGGTCTTAGCAGTTGTTTCTTTTCTTATTACTGCTAGAACTGCCAGTCTTTATTTTATCGAGAAGTCATCTCACTCATTTTTACCATAAATGAGCATAGTCTGTTTGGTTGTAACTCTGATCTTGCTGTAGGCAATCCTTTGAAAAATGTCAGTTTTAGTTTATGCGAAATTGACTGTGTTCAGTCTGAGGTTTTACTAACTTTGAACTAGTAACAGGTGTATGTATGCCTCATTGCGTGAATATCACTTTCAAGTGATCATGTGTTCACTAACTTGCCAAGTGTATCTAATGTGGATGATTGCTTACCAATTTTGTATTCAATAGAGATCACACTTTTCAGCCTCTGTGTTATGTGTTGGTATATAGGAGGTGCTGAAAAGAAAGACTTTGTCAGATAAAGTTAGGTATTTTGTAATGAGATTTTATGTGCATCTTTTATTTCCCATTAATAATGTGTTTATGTATGATGTGCACATGCAGTATAATATATTGGGGGAATATACCACCACCAAATACAATTACCAACTCCAGTATAAGAAATCCAAACTGTCCTTTTCAATTTGTGCCTACATTTCTTGTTGCCTTGTTTAGAGATTTCACTCCAGGTGTGATCAGATGCTCCTCCAGCATGTGCATGTAGACCTTCAGAAGATGCACCTATTGGCAAAGCAACTGGCTAGTTAAATTGTAATTTTAAAACTGGTGGATTGATGATGGGTGTTTTTAACTACTGAAATGCCAGTTTTGACTTTTCAGTGGTAGGCAATCTTATCTTCCAGTGATTCTCTTAAGGATTTACTTGTCATAGATATTTTTTGGCAAAAACTTTATTATCCTCAATCTCTGAAGAACAACTGCTTTTATTTTTTACTGAACCACAGTTAAGTAAGCTATCTATGCTCAAGTTATGGGCAACATAGAATTGTTCTGTTAGACAAGTTTTCCAGAGATAGAGAGAGATCACATTCCTCTGAAGATCTTCCTGGTTGTCTCTGATATTGACGAACAAAAATATTTTTTTTCATTTTCAGATTTTTCCACCTCAGTGGTAAAATGATATGAACTGTTTTAAAATTAAACATCACTAAAATTCATGAAAACTAGACTTTTCCAGTTAATATACCTCCATTGGTTTTAATTTTATTAATGCATTTTGATACATATTACATATATAAAATATATAAAACAGCAAGGCAAATATAAGGCATATGTAATAAAAATAGTGAACTATAAAAAGAGAGATTTTACTAAAATATAATTAGACATGTTAAAGGCCCTAGAAATATTTTAAAAAGACACAATCCAGATTGTGAACATTGATGTTCAGTATTTCTATTTAAAAATTACACAATTGTTCAAACTAAGAATCATATCTATAAAGGACTCCCTCTTTTTTGGACACGTACATAAATAAATAAAAACACTTTTAAAAAACCTTCATTTATAAAAATTGCTCCTGAACTTGTGATCACTTTATTTTTGAGCCACTTCCGTAATTGTTAGCCCGTGACAACCTCTAACATGCTGCTGCTGTACTATCCAAGCGAAAGACATTACATTTGTTATAATGAAGGAATTCTGGAGCACTTACCTTTGTTTTATGTGTGTATTCATCTGGACAGAGCGTTTAAATTTCACTGACACTAAGCTCATAGATACTTCTTGAACACACTTACATCCACACACTGAAATCTTTGTTGTGTGACAAATTGAAATACCCACCCCCCTCCCCCCCCAAAAAGAAAAAAATCTAAGTTGAGGGTGACTGATTTGGTTTTGAAAGTTTACAGGTTTATAAATCATGGCCATGTGAATATAAGAAATAAAATGTGAATCTTTGCAGCAGTGAGATTTTATTTAGAGAAACATTATGCAGTAATATAATCATTAAATCTTTTGTTCAGCAGGGTATTGTCATATTATAGAGTGAGCCTCTTAACTCATCCTATTCTATCTGGAAATTATAACATACAGATGTAGCATCACAGACTGATATGTCTTTTTTGCACTACTTGCAGAACAATTCACTTAAAAAGTGTGACATCTTGTGGCGCTAATTATTTTTGAGAGCCTGAGAAGCCAGCTTCTGTTGCTATGCTTTCCAGAACCCATCAATGCAGGCTGAATGAGATGAAAGTAGTAGAGTGAATCAGCTATTTTAACTTCCTTTTCTCATTTCATTTTAACTGAACATCATTTAAATTATTTGGTCACTTTCCCTTTCAATATAATTTTTTTCCTTTTAAATATCATACTTTAACAATACTGTGCACACGGGATTCTCAGTTTTGGGCCTCAGCCTTCTAGTGCAAGACAAGGCCTTAAAATTATCGAGTATCAGAGGGGTAGCCGTGTTAGTCTGGATCTGTAAAAAGCGACAAAGAGTCCTGTGGCACCTTATAGACTACCAGAAGTATTGGAGCATAAGCTTTCGTGGGTGAATGCTCACTTCACCGTCACATGTGTCTGACGAAGTGTTATTCACCCATGAAAGCTTATGCTCCAATACTTCTGTTAGTCTATAAGGTGCCACAGGACTCTTTGTCGCTTTTTAAAATTATCAGCGTCTGAAACACTGGTAGGAGCAGGAACAGCTCCCATGTTCCATTCCATCTCAAGCTTCATTGCACCGTGACCCCCTTCTGACAATAAAAATTACTGCATGAACCCAGGAGGGAGGACCGAAGCCTGAGCACGTCTGAGCCCCACTGACCCGTCTGGGGTGGGAGGGCAAAGCTGAAGCCTAAGGGCTTCAGCCCCTGGCATGGCGCCTGTAGTCTGAGTCCCAACACACAGAGCTGAAACACTCAAGCTTCGGCCTTGGGTGGTGGGGCTCGGGCTTCAGGCCTGGGCCCCAGCAAGTCTAAGCTAGCCCTGGTGACCCCATTAAAATGAGGTTGTGACCCACTTTGGAGTCCTGATTCACAATTTGGGAACCACTGATCTATAGAACAGAGATTACTGGGCATATAAACTGTCAGAACAGTTTCCTATATACTGTGCAACTACATCATGTAAAGTAGGAGCAGCATAGCAGACAGAGCACCCAGATGAAGGCAGACAGCTGTCTTCACTGCTTCTCTGCCCTTACACTTGAGAGCTAAGTCTGTGTATGGTTTTGAATCACACAAGTCTTTTAAAGCACTCTTGTAAACTGTGCTCTTTGGTATGAAGAGTATCTATACTGATTGTAGTGTGGAGTGACACTAGCTCCTGAGTACCATAGTTTGAAATGGCTGTATGTTTCTCAGTTTCAATATCGGGATGGCAGTTCTCCAATGTAAGTTGCTTGCTGTGCCACACATTGAAACAGGGCCTTGATTTGTGTGACAGTGGGCCATAAGGCTTGAAAGGTCTTGCCAGAGTAGAAAATGACAAGAACTTTAATCTAGAATAGTGGCTTTGGAGCTGGTCACTAGCTGAAAGTCATCCAGTGACCCTCAGCAAAACCTAGCTAATGGTTTTGTAGTGGCATCCCTCCCCTCCAGTGACAATCCATTCATTGGTAACCAACACCTTGTCTTTGTTCAAAAGTGACACTACTGCACCTCCACTCCCAATGCAAGTCTGTTGGTCTCTTAGTCAATTTCCTGATGCCATTCCACCACTACAATAGGGGGATGGACCTGGCAGGAACTTCATGGGGTGGTACCTCTCTTTGTCCACCCTGGCCTCTAGCCAATCATTGTTTTTGGGTGCAAGTCATATGCCATCTCACACTAGAAATAGAAAAGATCTGGCAGGTTGGTTGTTCATTCTCCCTATGAATGTTGCATTCTCTCTCTTGTATCTTGTACTTTTATTAGAATTTTGCCTGTCTTGGTTTAAGTATGCCAAGTGTTTGGGCTCCCAATGCTTCCCTTGGTAAATTATTCTACAGAGTAGTAGATCTCTCCATTGTAATTCAGTCTAAAATTTTCCTTTCTTAACTTTAATCCAAGGCTCCTGTTATACCTTCTCTTATGCTAATTCTTCTTCTTCCTTAGTGTTTCTATCCCTTAAATATTTGTAGATGGTTATAATCGCTCTCCTCTTTAAACTACTGTGTTGTTTTTTGTTTGAGGCTGCCACCAGATTCTCAAGCATCTTGGTTTTAATTTATTTTAGTAAATATTGCTCTTATGGATGTAAAGAAGAGCACTGTTAAAATGTAAACTGAATGCAAACAGATTCTGTGGTGCCTGAGTCTGCAAAGAGCCTGACAATAGTTTTAAGAAGTGTAAACCACTGTATTCACCTGAAAGGGACATTGACTCAAATTTTCAGTTAGAATAATTTAAATGCCAATTATTTTCCTGCCCGTAACCACTTCTCTGCTGATCACAGCATATAAAAAAGGAGAGATAATATTTTAAAGATCTGTTCAACCCTACTGTGACTGCAGTTTCATTTTGGGGCCACAGATGAGCAGTATTTGGGAGATTACCAGACTTTTTTATCCTTAACTAACCCATGAAGCCAATAGGACAGAGAGGATGATGGAAGCCTGAAAGGACATTTGAGACACTATCAAGTGGAATAGAGTCTAGCAGAGCCTGGTGGGGCATGTAAGCTTCCCCACTGAACAGCAAGGCCCTGGTCTGTATGTATGGTGGACTCCTACCTGGACTGGAGGCTGTCTGCAGATGCAGGAAGGCCATCATTGCATGAGTTGCACTTGATTCACTTTTTCAAGCTTTTCTTTATAAACATGAGGGCTAGAAGTATGTTTTTTAAGTAAACAAATGCTTAGACTGACATCACATGACTCTGGAAGCCAAAGCATTCAGTCCTGCCTAAAGGTGCAAATAAACCTCACTTAAGGGAGACAAATTTGAGGAGCTCAGCAGAGAATGGGAAATCGCATTTTTAAATGCCTAAACAATCCTCCTTGAGAAGTATTTCACTTTTGTGTCAAGCCATTGGAGTTGGGTTTGTAAGTGGAATTTGGAAGAGAATGACCAATTTTGTTTTTCAGTTAGCACCCTGGTTATTACTTAAACAAGGTATCTATATTTAACCTTTTTAAATGTTTCCTTCTAAACTAATCCTTCCAGTAGGGCTGCCAACCCTCCATGATTGTCCTGGAGTCTCCAGGACTTAAAGATGAATCTTTCATTAAAGATTGTCATGTGATGAAACCTCCAGGAATATGTCCAACCAAAATTGGCAACCCTACCTTCCAGTCCCTTATCATTCTTGTTACTTGTCTCTGAAATGTCTTCAGTTCTTCAGTTTCTTTTAGATAAAGAGGGGCATAGAAAATGACCACATTATTCCTGGTGTTGCTGTGTCGGAGTTCTCTGGAGATCAGAGGACTATTGCTTCTGTGGTTTGCAATATTAGCTCTGTGTATGCAGCCAGCCCAAAATTGGATAATATAAACATCTAATTCAATGCAAAATATTGCACTAATGTAAAATTATAATTGCACAGTTAAAATCATAAGTCAAAAAAATGCAGAAGTAAATCTTCTGAACTCTGTTGCACATGCTTTGTTGTATGTTGCAGCAGGAGAGACCCCCCCAAAAAGCAAATACTGTACTGTACCTGTATTGCATCTTAGAGGTAGGCACATTTGGGCTGCCCCACCCACAGGGCAGCCACTTATAGCAAGACACTGGGGCTGCCAGCCCAAGGCAGCTGGAGCCAGCCAGCACTGCAGGAGCGGTGCTGGGGTCTGAACTGCTTTCATCCCTTATGCTGTTTTTACACCCCCCTCCTGCCGCTGGGAGGGTGATGCACTGTTTTTACCACCCCGATTCCCTGGCTGGGAGGAGGACCCGCTGTTTTCTCACAGACACACCCAACTCTCTGCTGGGAGTGGGCAAGCTTGCAAACTTATGCTGGGGCTGAGTAGGGAGCTCAGCTGCTGCTGAGGCCTGGCCTAGCCTGGCTTTTCAGCCGCTGGATCTGGAGCCCGAACTGAACTTGTTCAGAGTTGCAAATGTTTCAGAGTTACAACCTCCATTCCCAAGGTGTCCATATCTCTGAGGTTCTAGTGTATATGCAATGTGGCTTAATTTAGCTCTTGGAACCAAAGAGGATGGATCTAGACTGTTCTCCTTGGTTCCAGATGACAGAACAAGGAGTAATGGTCTCAAGTTGCAGTCTATGATTCTGTGAACCCTTACTACTGCTTTTCTTGAGGTATAAAATTAACTGTGTAATACTATTTTGTATTAAATATAACTCTTTATGCTAAAGTTCTTGAAAGAAAAAATGTCCATGCTCAATAATGTTAACATTTAAATTGTCCCTACTGGAGTTTGTTTGCATACATACTTTTCTTAGACAGAGAAGGGGAGCAGCACTGCTGTTGTACGACCAGGAGATATTTTTCTGCAAATTGTGGTGTTTCCTTGTGAGCCCATAGGTTTATTGTGATGGCTGTATCTTCACAACAGAAAAAGTTGGAACATATATTTTAAATGAAAGCTTTGTTTTGAAGCTATAATAGAATGCAGTACAATTTTCGGGGACACTCGCCAAATTATAGGATTTACTGGTTTTGATTTTTTTATTATGTGTTTGTAATTTTATCCTGTTCCTGATTTTACGGTAGTGTGGTCAAAACATTTTTCACTCTGTTTAAGACCTTTTCAGTTTCCCTCATGCAAATTGTCCTAGCAATATCCCCCAACCCTGCAGAACTCAGCTCAGGTATAGTAGGAGTCTGAGTGGGTCTGCAAAGCTATGTTGAAACAAGAACTGGTGTTAAGTCACAGAGGGGCAATTCTAATTAGTCTGCTAAATGTTAACAGATGTCCACTGATGTGAGCTTAGTTTTCACTTGCCTATAACTTATTTAAAATCTTTCTCTTTCATGCAAGCAAATAAATTGCACTAATCCGCACTGAGGACTTATTTTTGTTGTAAAGAGGGGGAGAAAACCCAACAAAATTAGCATGTAGCTAGAATTTTGTTTGGAGTGTTTTTTTCTTTCCTTGCCAAAATGAATATCCACTGAACACATTTTGCTTAAACTTTTTTTTTGTTTGAATTAACAAAATCACCTTTGAGCAGGGCAAGAGACAGAATGGAAAACTTGTTTGCAATTTTTTTTATAAACTCAAGTGGTTTTAATACATACGATTGCACAGTCTTTTCCATAGCAGGAGTTATCACCACTCACTCTAGAATCCACAATGGCTGCTCTGTAATACTTGATCTATTTAATTTATTATATGTCTACATTTGCTGCTCTAGTGGAATATTAGTGCTTCCAATAGATGTATAAGAAAAATGGTTAAATGTGGCCCATAAATAGGATTACTAAAATTCCATCAATTTTAGGATTATATATCAAATGCTTCAGTTGGCAAGTGTAAGCAGGGCATTCAGCATGTAATTGATTTTAAACTTAATATTTCTTCGTTTCCAAATAGGCCTTTTTCATTCAAAAGAATTCTAGTTGTGACGTACAACTATATGTTCGGAATCAGGACACCTACCACTTAAATGCATCCACTTACGAGAGAGGAAAGAATGTAACCGTCCACAGCAACATTACAGTTTAGAACAGAAAATGAATGATGATTTTATATTAAAAAGAAAGAAACGTTCTTGTTTAAACTGTAGGGGGGGAATTAAGCTATGAAGAAGGTTAATACCAAGTTGAAAATTGGTCAGGATGTGTAGCATTTATTATCCCATCTCTTATATACAGTGCCATTGGATGTTTAATGGGCACAATTGATCAGGCCTGTACATTTATATTTTATTCAAAAGCCTGTACCACTTAGCTCATTAAGATAAATGTGAAATAATCCAAACTTGTCTCTGCAGCCTGAAGGGGGCATTTTTTTTCATGTTTGTTCTTTTTTTTTTTTTCCCCAAGAAGAAAAAAGCTTAAAGAAGAATATGGGAACTGCTGCCTGTGACATTTTAGACTGTATCCATGAGTACTAGCTTGTGGAGCGTGAGACGCCTAGGACTGAATTTTTTCATACTTAGAAGCATAAATTAAAAAATGTAGACAAAACTTTCACCACTCAAATAAGAGTTTAAGATATAGATAAATTAGGCACGGTAGGCACTTCTAAATTAGACAACTTTTGAAAGTCCTCCTTGAAACACATTCAGAAACTTATGACAACTTAAAATTATCGTATTTGTTTTTGTATGATCAGAAATTGAATATTAACACATCTTGCAAACACTTACTGATCATCATTCACTACAGTTTGTAGTTACGTGGACATGGAGGCAGAGGTGAGACGTTTAATGAAGAGTAACCCCTCCAGTCAGTTAAGCATTGTTTTATACTTTGAGAAAGAATTCTATCTAAATTTCCTATTTGGGTAAGGATGTTTAACTACAACAAACGGGATCGGGATGTGGGGAGACAGGTCACACTTCACCCATGAAGCTTCCACCCTGCTCCCCCATTGTCTTAGAGAAAGCAGGACTTAATAAAAGCCACTTGTTGAGTTCAAACAGATATAAAAGGGGAGGGTGCAGGGGGAACATTTTTTTTTCTCAGTGTATTTTTTTTAATGTCAATATTATCAACTAGCTTCTGGAATTTTAAAATTAAATATTGATGTCCATAAAAATACTAGTCTCAAACCATTTACTTCATAATATGTATACTATTTTGTCTTCACGGTCTGGTATTTGGATGCCTTGTAGGCATCCTATAAATTGATTAAATTATAATACTGTTTCTGGATTGTAGATATTTACTGTAGTTATTGGTCTGTAGCCAAGTCTGAAAAAGACCCTAATTTAAATGATCATAAGGAAATTTGGCAGAGGCTTAGAGATGCAATTAGACCAGACACATTAGAATTACTTATGTAGGATATTAAAAGGTTATCTTTAGAGTTGAGACACTGACTCACTCAGGGGAAAGTCATCCACTGGATATTATGTAAATCAAAACGTAAGCAGCTGGTGTGAAGATCCACTGAAAACCATGAAATCGGGTCAACCTAGAAAAGCCCATACTGCATGGATACATAATGTAATTGTTCTGAAGTCTGCCCAGTAATAAAATTTTCTTTCTTAACTTTATACTAATATTTTCAGCTTTATCATTCTAGGTCACTTTTTAAGGGTGGATCTAAAAAAAATGAACATATTTCTCCATATTGATCAAGTATCATAAAATAGTTTTTCAAGATTGTAACTAGAAAGGAAGTAAACTTTGAGTTGTCTGGAATTAGAAAAAACTGCATATCTGCATCAGCAGAGAGAATCTTGGATAGTCATATCCTCAAGAATAGGAACATTTAAGGAACTTTTCAGTGTAGGGTTTGTCTTCATTACAGTGCTAACCTGAGGTATAACATAAGTGTTGCCTCTAACCTGATTCCTGTCCACACATCAAAACCTCTGGTTAAAGTGGTGCTTTAACTTTGAGCTAGCTGGCCTGTCACAAGGTGTTGGTTGAAGTTCAAGTGCTATTGATTCTTAGGCTAGTTATGAAGTAGGGATACAACTACTTTGTGGAGCTCGAGTGTTTTGCAGTGTGATCATTCTCACTTGAACTAAGCTAATTCAAGAGGAGTTAGCTGAAGTGTAGATAACTTGAGTTAATTCTTCAATGAAGATATGCCCTTAGATACAGGATATATGAATACCAGAGTTTTGGACTTACCGATCAACTGGACACCCCCCGAACCAGAAGTAATCGGGCAGCAGCGGAGATGCACGAATGCACACACCCACACACATGCATGCAAATACTTTACTGCCTTGGAGATTTAACCCTGGGGCTCAGGACGTCAGCCCGGGGGGAAGGGAGGGTTAGGACTGCAGCCTCAGGGTGAAGAGGTGGGGTGGATGTCAGGGCTTCTGACTCTTGGGAGCACCATGGCTCAGGGCTTTAGATCTGGAGGCAGCGCTGGGGCTCGGGGATTCAGCCCTGTGGCTTTGTTCACAGCTTCTCAGCCCCGTAGGGGGCTCGGGGTTTTGGCTATGACGGGAACACTAGTTTCAGCCACAGCAGTCCCTCCCGTAGCTAAAGCCGTGAGCCCCGCACCCCACCCCAGATCAAAATGCCTGAGTCCTGGTGCTCCTGACAGTCAGAAGCCCTGACCGCACCTGCGGCTGCAGCCCCAACCCCCTCTCCCCAGTGGCTGAAGTCCATAATGTCTCATTCGGAGTTACGGACATTTCAGGGTTACGGACAACCTCCATTCCTGAGGTGTCTGTGACTCTGAGGTTCTACTGTACTAACAGTAGTTATTCTGCCCTTGACAAGTTTTTTTTCATTCTGAAATCTTTTGCTAACCAGGCTAAACCGCATGGGATACATAGCTTATTTTTAGGGTCTTACCAAATTCATGGCCATGAAAAACATGTCACAGACCATGAAATTAGATCCCCTGTGAAATCTAGCTGTTGGGAGGTGAGGGAGGGGCAGGGCTGGGGGTGTCAGCCAGGGTCTCCTTCGTTTCGCCAGGCTGGGGAAGGATGGGACTTCCTCTTCTCCTGCATGGCTGCTCTTGGGGGGAGATCAGACCCACCTCTGGGTACCTCCCTGGCTGCAGGAAGCTCTGTGGCTGCTACCAGCTCTAAAGGCTCCCAGCGGCACAAGGGAGATCAGACCCAGATTCAGGAAGCTCTGCAGCTCTGAAGGCAGCACAAAATTGAGGGTGGTAATCCCCCAACCTCCTTACATTAGCTTTGTGACCCCCATGATCCCCTTTTGGGTCGGGACTCCCACGGTTACAACACTGAAATTTCAGATGTAAACATCTGAAAACGTGAAATTGACCCATTTTAAAACACTCTGGCCATGAAATTGATCACAATGGACCGCGAATTTGGTAGAGCCCCACTTATTTTCATGTGGATCTAAGGGATACAGTGCTTAAACGTTCCTCTAGCATACCATTTTACTCATAAAAGGTAGTGTGGAGGATTATCCCTGAACAAGAGTTATCAGCGAAGACAAGTAATCTTGATAGTTAACACCCGTAAGCTCAATCAATGGCACTTGATAGAAATACAAAACATTGTTCTAAATAAGATGGGATCACTTAATACAGTAGTGGAAGATTTGTTCCTGAAACATCAGAATCCTGGCACTAATACCGTGTATGAAGTGAGCTGATGAAGGGTAAAAAAAACACTTCCTTCACAGCTAGTGATGAACCATTTGTAGCCACCCCACAGTAGGTGAAGTTAAAGCCAACGTTTGCAAAATAAGCAGTAATTTTAGAAAAAAAAAACCACAACAACAACAACTTCAGTATGGATTGACCTTTGGTATCACAGAACTGCTTGATCTTTCTTCTAGTGAATGCTTACCCATTTAGTGAATACATTTTTAATCCAGGTCAATCTGGAGAAGACATGCAATAGTTCCCAAAACATGGAGTGTTACTTTCAAGACAGGCCAACTCTAACCAATTGACTGTTATCTGTATCTGCATTGTTAAAACAAATAAGCAAACAAAAAAGTTGACCAGGTGATCAGTTGCAAACTGAAGAGTTGAAGCTTTAAATGCTATTCCAGATGTCTGGTTTTATGTTTATTCTGAAGGACAGCTTTAGATGATTTTTAAATGTGTATACTAAAACTTGTTTACCATGGAGACTCAGGTATGAATTGCTGAGTAACTTCTGTAGTTGCTCCTCCTTTAGGCTGACAGATATCAAAAAATAATTGTTAATGAATAATTATCACTGAATGGTGGGCTGTTTCCAGTAATGTTCCACAGAGATTGGTTCTAGTTCCAGTGCTATTCAATATTTTCTTCAGTGATCTGGAAGATAAAATCACCTCTGATTAAAAAAATTAGTGGATGACTACACACACATTAGCCAAGTGGTTAGTAATTCTGAGAACAGGGTAGTCACACAGAGTAATCAGAATCACCTGCGAGGCGGGGCCAATTCAGACAATATGTTTTTAATACAATATTCAACATGATATGCTTTATTATTAAATGGTCTTTAGACATGCAGATCTTATAAAAATAAAAGGGTATTATAGCTAAGTTTAAAACATAATTTTCTATCTGAACTTCCTTGTTCATGTTTTGTGTGCAGAACAAAAGTTAGTTAAATTGTACTTTAAAAAACCACATCTATATAGTGATTATATGTACAATTTTTGGACCTGATTCTGCAAAGAGATCCCAGTGGCCAGGTACTTAAATGTGAAGTCTTACTGATTTAAAATGACTCTCTTTGGGGATGCAAGGATTCCTACTCCTACATTACTTTACAGGATTGGAGTCAAACATGATATGTTGATTGTTAGCATTTAATAATAATGTTGTATAACAATATCTTTTCAAATTATTTTTAGTGGTACATGATCAGCATTGTGCACATCTACAATCGTTGGAGAAACAGTGAAATTCGGTGTTACGTTAATGGTCAACTGGTATCCTATGGTGATATGGCTTGGCATGTTAACACAAACGATGTAAGAGATTTTTCCTTTCCTTTTCTTTAGTGACTGTTTGCTATCCTCTCAAGTGCATGCATAGGACCATAATTCATTTGTACATTCCTATTTGGTTAAAAAATAGGATTGTATAAATAACAGGCATGTTTATTTCCTTAAATTTTTTTTTAATTTCTTAAAAAGAAAAAAAAATCAAGAATTGGGTTCTACTAGAGTTATTCCTTTTTTAGTTATATATTTTAATAGAACATCTGGGGTTAGATGTATTTCTTATCTTTATTAGCATATAAGCTCTTATGTTGAGACTATTTTGAAGAGAGATGAATATGAAATTCACAAACTTCAATGTGTTTTCAGATTATAGAAGATATTTTAATGTATTATAATATATACAGACCCTGGATAACACAATGGATTGGAAATTATCTTTTTTTACCTGTGGGACATTAATTTTATAATATAGGTTTTCCATGAAATAGCTAAAATTCAATTTAAACATTATATCTGAGTGACAGAAAATGTTGAGTCTAATTCAACCAAGTTACCACACATGTCTCATAATAAAAATTAGTTCACTTGTGTTGCATATCTGGAGTTCTTATACTGTGTTCAGTCCAGATTGAAACATTTCAAATCAATTTTAAAGATTAAATATCCCCAGTTCAGAGGTGGAAAATGGAGGCAAAGAGAAATTAAATTACATGCCTTAGTCATGTTATAATGTGTGTAGCAGGTCCAGGAACTCGGATCTTTGTAGTCTGAATTCTGTTTCTTAATAACAAGATTGTCTTTCATGCCTTGTATCAGTTGGCTTGATGTTAATGAAGTGCCAATTGTGGCACCACAGTTAAACATGTTGAGTTTTTTGTGTTAAAGCAGGGATTCAATCTTTTTGTTGTGTATGTAAAATGCAACATATTCTCCACAAAATTACAGCACTACTTTTTGGTTGCTGAATGAAATGAATGAGAATTCATAAATAAATCTGTTTGTTTTGAGTTAAGATCAATTTTAAAACAGGTCCTTTACATAATATAGCAACACGTTTCATCCCCATCTCAATGGGAGGTGTGGGTGATTGGACTGCCTCCATGAGACACAGCATGTGGAAGTGAAGTGGAGGTGGGAGTATATGCTTGGTGAAGCAGCAGCCAGACCCCTTCTCCTCCTGATGTCCTCCACCTCTTATTGGCTGGGCTGTTTGGCTCTCATGCGCCCCTTCACCTCATCCTGATCTATTTAAACTCATCATGGGGTTTTCAAAGGCCTCTTGCTGTTTTCAGCAGTCCCTTCCTCATTCCCCTTAGTTGTAGAACAAGAGCTGTGTTCTTCAGGAAGCTGCAGTCTGACTCACTGCCTATTTGGTCCATTGGCCCAAATTGGCCAAGTTCTGCTGATATTTTTTTGACTTCCTCACAAAGTCATGGAGGCACGGTTGAGTTGAAAGGAAATAGCCTTGATAGTTTACGATTAGGAAAAGTAAGACTGTTTGTTTAGCTCATTGCAATTTGTGGCTGGTGTTCAGTATGGACAAAAACTACGAGGGCCAGCTCCCAGAGGTAAATGAAAGCTGGGATTTTGTAGGTGGACAGTGTTCCTCTAGGAAAAGGGGGTACCTGAAATACTTGTGAACTGCAGTTCCTGCTTTGATACTCTCTTCCCCCTCCTCCCATGTCTCATGGAAGGTCTATTCCAAGTTCTTGATTATATGATGGGATCTGGTGACCCCACTCTGAACCCAGTTAAATGCCAGGTATGTGAGAGTGGGGATAGGCATATAGTGATCTCTCCCATGTGGTGTTAAATTTGAGGCTTGCCACTTAATGACAGACACAGAGATGGATTTCATTTGCCTGTTTAGCCTGATTGCTTGTAGTGTAGATGTAACCTATTTGGCAATCAAAGGATGATCTTCCCCTGTTTGTGTACACATGCTTGTGCTTGCTTGATGAGAGCTTGTATGAGTATAAATAGAAGTGTAGCCATGGTAGCATGACAGTGGAGTCATGGCTGAGCTGTGCGGAGTACAAACCTACCTGAAACCAGTGGGTATGTGTTCAGCATGGCTAACCCATGCCTCCTTCACCTCTCCCGGTGCTACCACAGCTATGCTGCTATTTATACTGACTCTCTAGCTCTCATCAAGCAAGTGCAAGTATGCATACACAAACTGGGGAATCATGCCCCTAGCTCACAGAGTAGATGTAGCCTTTGTTAATTCATTTGAAATCTTGTGTATAGGCTACATTTGAAGACATTATTAAGATTACTAGTAATTGTTTACTGCTGTTCTTCATAATTGAAGGAATTTGCTTCAGCAGAGGCTGAGGAATAATATTCGACTAGAGAGGATTCCATGAAGAATTGCCATCTTTCAAATTTAAGACCATCTCACAATGTTCTCAGTGGGACTGAGAGAAAGCTGCCCTTAACAAAGATGGATCTTGCTTCCATACATATCTTCTCATAGAGCTCCTCTTCACCTCCTGACATAGAGGTACCTGCTTCTCTGACAGGGAGTTTGCTTTCTTTGGGAATTATTGGAGGCAGTGGCCATTTTGATAGAGGACCATTATTTTGCGTTTCTCTTAAGGTTTTCTGCCTCAGTATCTGCTGGTAAACTTTCAGCTATGAAAACTAATGGCAAAAATGACCATTAATCCTCAGTATTTCTTTAAAAAAATATTAATTGTACTAGATCTATACAACAGGTAGGGCAGGAAGAATTTTTATGGGGCAGTATATAGCATAATGTGGAGGTCAGGATTGTCCTTTGTACCGCCCCAGATTCTGTGTGAGAGAGTGACTGCCCCATTCCTGTGCAGCCTGCCCCTCAGCTTGGTCTTCCTGCTCACAATGCAACCAGTCTGTGTCACCTCTTCAAGTTCTTTCCCCTATGCCACCACTTCCCCTTTCCCCCACCCCTCTGTCTGGCACAGTGGCTCCTTTCATATCCCACCACCTGACCTACTTGCTCCTCCCATATCCCACCAGCTGACCTACTTGCTCCTACAGGGATGCCAGAGCCTTATTCAAGCTCTGGCATAAGTGATATCTGACAATGTAGGAAGGATTCAGATATAAATATCTTAAGCTACCTTCACCCCCAGCAGATTTTGAGAAGGGTTTTGAACTTTGAGAAATCCACCCTTCCAACTCTTCTTTCCTATCTTTTTTTCCTGCAAAGATCCTTCTCATCACCCACTTTGAGATAACATGCTTCTTAATCAGCATGGGAGCAATGGTAGAAGATTCCTAGCAGCATAAAAGAATCCTCTTTCCAAATGGCAGGCAGTGCTTGTCACCTTAAATCAGCGGTTCTCAGCCTTTGTCTTTCTGAGGCCCCCTCAACATGCCATAAAAACTCCACAGCCCAACTGTGCCACAACAACTGTTTTTCTGCATATGCAACCCAGGGCACAGCATTAAGGGGTAGCAAGTAGGCAGTTGCCCAGAGCCCCACGCCACAGGGGGCACTCTGAAGCTAAGTTCCTCAGGCTTCAGCTTTAGTCCATGGTACTTGGGCTCGGGGTCTCAGGCTGCAGTCCTGCGTGGTGGGGCTTTGGCTTTCTGCCCTGGGCCCCAGTGAGTCTAATACTGGTCATGTTTGGAGGACCCCCTGAAACCTGTTTGAAGCCCCCAGGGGGCCTCAGACCCCTGGTTGAGAACCACTGTCTTAAATAATAAAGTATTATTTTACATAGATAATTGTTCATGGATGAAAAGATACATAAAACATAAGATTTCTAGAATATATTTCCCAGTAGTGCTAAATTTTTTAACTATATGCAAAGATTTTCTTGCTCAAGATGTTCAATTCTATATAGCTCTTCTTGGCAAATGTATTAATAGTTCTTACTTCATCTGCATAGATTTCAGGACATGTTACTGATTGAATGGTACAGAATTCAAATGTAAGGGGTCTTTTCAGTAAATCTGTTTTCCAGAATAGTCTTATTTCTCTTTTCTATTATTAAATCCGGCTGTGTATCTCTAATTGGATGACTCAATCAAACTTCTGTCCCTTTGATTAGAATGTAAATATAGTGCCACAGCTTTTGCTAATTGGTGATTCTCAAGTTATGTTAAAGATAGTCTTTATAGAATTTGTAAATGAAATATTCTTTCCGGAAATAAATTATTTTTCAGTCATGATTTGGAATCTTAATGCACACAAGAGGAAACATTGCTTTGTATGCCTTTTGTATTTTTAAAAAACAAACAAAAGTCCCGGCAACAACCAAAACCATTGAGAAAAGGAGATAAGTTAATTGAGTTAATTTTAATAAGTTAATTTTAGAGGAACTTGACATAGTTAGAAACCAGTTAGACTCCCTCATTTAAACACAAGCTAATAAACCACTCCTTCCTAATTTGGTGTCAGCTTTTTGAGCAGGGTAATAAATGGCAAGTGAA
This sequence comes from Mauremys mutica, assembly GCF_020497125.1. Lineage (NCBI taxonomy): Eukaryota > Metazoa > Chordata > Testudines > Geoemydidae > Mauremys > Mauremys mutica. Next base: position 314,341,131 of record NC_059072.1, on the reverse strand, counting down.
CATTCAAAAGGCCACTTTGAGAGTGGAGAAAGAGGGAGACCATTTAATTTGTTTTAAAAAGAACATCTTCCTTCTCACTCTGTAAATAGAATACTTAGCTCAATTAAAATAGCACTTCTTCAAGTGATAGTCTACATGCCATCCACTCATGGTATTGTGTGCCTCCTGTTGCCAGAAATCAGAACCTTTTTCCTGCTAGCTGTCCCCTGTTGGTCCTTGGATGCTCAGAGAATGTCTGCCCCCCAGCCGATCCCCTGAGGGAATAAAAGGGTGGTGCAGACCAACTGCTACTCAGTTCCTTCTAATGCAGCCTTAGGCTACAGACAGAACATTTTAGCAGTCCATTATCTTTGTTTTAAACTCACTATTTAGTCTTTTGTAAATATTTGTTGTTTTAGTCAGTTAGCTTTAGATTAGTTTTGTTAGTACAGTCGAACCCATTTATGTCGACCTCGGTTAACTTGCCAATCCTGTTAAGTCGACGGTTTACAAGTGGAACCGCCAGACTCCCTCTTTGGCTTATGAGTTTCTCATCTCTTATGTCGATTTGCCGAACCCTAATATCTCGAGCCCGTCCCCGACCCACCGTGTCCCCAGCCGCCGGCTCCCCGGCTCTCCAGCCGCGCGGTTCCCCAGCCGCCCGCTTCCCGCGTCCCCAGCCGCCGGCTCCCCGGCTCTCCAGCCGCGCGGTTCCCCAGCCGCCCGCTTCCCGCGTCCCCAGCCGCCCGGCTCCCCGCGTCCCCGACCCACCGTGTCCCCAGCCGCCCGCTCCCCGGCTCCCCAGCCCCGCGGTTCCCCGCTTCGCCGTCCGCCCGTCCGCCCGGCTCCGCTTCCCCGCCCGCCCCCGCATACCCGGTCCCTGCCTGTCCCCGCCCGCCCGGCCCGCATACCTGGTCCCTGCCCGTCCCCGCCCCACATACCTGGTCCCGGCTTCTCCTGCCGCCCGCCCGCCGGCTCCGCTTCCCCGCCCGCCGGTCCCCGCTTCCCCGCCCCGCATACCCGGTCCCTGCCTGTCCCCGCCCGCCCGCCCGGCCCGCATACCTGGTCCCCGCCCGTCCCCGCCCGTCCCCGCCCCACATACCTGGTCCCGGCTTCTCCTGCCACCCGCCCGCCGGCTCCGCTTCCCCGCCCGCCGGTCCCCGCTTCCCCGCCCCGCATACCCGGTCCCTGCCTGTCCCCGCCCGCCCGCCCGGCCCGCATACCTGGTCCCTGCCCGTCCCCACCCCACATACCTGGTCCCGGCTTCGCCTGCCGCCCGCCCGCCGGCTCCGCTTCCCCGCCCGCCCGTCCGTCCGTCCGTTCGTCCGTCCGCCCGGCTCCGCTTTGCCGGATCCAGCCACGTGCAGGCAGCGCGGTAAGGGGGCAGGGAGGGGGTGGGGGGGTGGATAGGGGTTTATCTCGATCATTGGTTATCTCGATGGCTTTTGGCAAACCCCTAGGCCGTCGAGATAACAGGGTTTAACTGTATTTTAGTTTTAATTAGTATTTTGAGATAGGTTTAACATTGTTAGGTACGGGCAATGGATAATAGAACAGCTATGATGGCTCCTAAATCTCCATGTTCTAAGATATGTCTTTCATGTAGGGTTGCTATGCTGGTCAGAGACACTCAAAAAAAAAAAGTTTTTATTGTCTAGGGGACTGGTATATTCCTAGTAGATTATGTTATGTTGGCAAGTGGTCTCAAAAAGAACAAGGAAATTAAACTCAGGATGTGTTTCCTGAACAGATCCATGAGACCTGAATCAGATCCTGCTCAGTCAGATCAGTCTGTCTCCAGTGTTCCCTATACAAATAATGCTCCTGCAGCAGTTAAAAGATCTATGGCTGAGAAGGGACACATTTCAATCTCCTGGTCCTTCAAAAAAAAAAAAGACAAGATTACCTCAAACTGCTGCTTTGGAAGGGACTTTATGGCATAGAAAAGTGCCCACAAAAGCCCTGAAGGATATCTGAGAGATTGTACCATTAAAGAGAGAGTTGTCTGAACACTGAGGCTTCATTATGGCCTCTGAAGGTTACTGTACCTTCTACTAGAGGCATACCATCAATATGCAAGGATTCAGTACTGAGTTACTCCTGGGGGAATTCTGCGCCACTGCACAATGCAGAATTTTGCAGAAATTAATGTGCGTGCAGAATTTCCTTTCCCCTGCAGAAATGGGCTACAGTGCTGCTAGCGTTACTAGGGACTTCTGGCCCCACCAGAGCCCAGCTCACACATAGAAGACACTGATGGGGGAAGAGAGAGGGAGCTAGAGGGTTCCTGGCAGCCGCAGTTCCCAGCATGCCCTGAGGGAAGGAAAGTGCGGTGTACAGGAAACTATGTGCAAGCCTGGGACCAAGTATCAGGCTGTTTCTCCCTCTGGATCCCTGGGCTCTGGGTGGGGAGGGGGCAGGTATCAGGGCAAGGGGGCCCCACAGCTGGGCTCTAGTGGGGAGGGGGTTTGGGGCCCCTGCAGCTAGACTCTGAGGCGGGAGAGCTCCCTGGCAAAGCTAGGCTCAGGGGTGGGGGGAAAGGTGGCAGAGAAACAGGAACTAGGTTGTCATAGGGATTTCTTTAACTCTCTACTCCTGGGGGAAATGTTGTATGTCTGTATTGGTACAAACATACTTGCTGTCAAGTATTTTGAAATAAATTATCAAAATAATTGAAACTGGCATGATTATGTAGTGTTATTTTGACAAATGAAATTTGCAGAATTTTAAAATATTGTGTGCAGAATTTTTTTAAAATTTTTTGGCGCAGAATGCCCTCAAGAGTGTACTGAGTGCACAGGCAGCATCTAAGGTCAAAGATGCTGCCTCTATGATACCTTTCTCATCAGTATTGCATACACTGTTACTAATTTGGTTATACATCTCCAGCACTGGTACCAATTTCTTCATCACCTTCATTGATGGTACTATCAGATTTAGTGGTATCTGATCATCCAGAATCTTCTCTATCAGCTCATGCTGCCATTCCATTATCAGTACTGTGTAGCAGTGACTCAGCAGTGTAGTCTGTTATACATGTGACTGCAGGATCTGGTATTCACTTAATGAAGACTCCTCAAAGATTTGCTCCTTATTCAGAAGAATGTGCATTATCAGTTTCTGATGCAAATTTGGAGCAATCTCCTCCTTACTCACTTGCTTATCTTTCATCAGAGGTTCATCCTAAAACCATACCTCAGAAGTCTTCTCTCAAGGATTATGAACGTTCTCATGCTTCACCCTTATGAGCAACCTCCTGATTTGAAGGGTTAACAGCAACTTCTTCCTTATCACTGGTTGATTATATACATTTTCAAGAGGATTGCAGCAGCTCTGGAAATACCAATTGAGGTGGTTTCTGACAAATATCATAGGCTTTTAGATATTTTATATTCTTTTGCTCATGACAGAGTAGCCATGCCCTAAATGACTAGTTAATAGAACCAGTGCAAACTTTATGGCCAACCTCACCAGTTATTGCAGCTACATCAAAGAAAGCTGATCGGACATATCAAGTTCCGAGAGAAAACTTAGAAACATTTTATACCAGTCCATTGCCCAAGTCTTTGGTGGTCATTGCTGCTCCAGAGCACACAAAGCAGCTCCTTATAAAATGACTCCCAAGAACAAGGAGCCTGTGAGTATGTCTCTACTGCAATTAAAAATCTATGGCTGGCCCATGCCAGCTGACTTGGGCTTGTGGGATCTGTACTTTTGGGCTAGAGCTTGAGCTCTGGGACCCACCCCCTTTACAGAATGCCAGAGCCTGGTCTCCAGCTCAAGCCTGAACATCTTAATCTTTTGGGTAGAAAGAGGTATTCCTTGGCTATACTCCAAACAAGCATTTGTTACTTATCATGCTCTTCTATCTAGATATAATTGTCTGTTGGCAAAAACTGTTAGCATTTTTGGATAAAGTACCTCAGGAATCTCAACAAGAAATGCAGATTGTTGTTAATGAAGGACTTTTAGTCTTCAGAATTGCTTTACAAACAGCTACAGATGCAGCTGACCTGTTTAGTTGCATTGGTGATAGTCATGACAAGAGCTTCATGGCTTCAGGCCTCTGTCTTTCCACTTGATGTTCAGAATACAGTGGAAGAATTACCTTTTGAAGGAACAAATTTATACAGTCCCAAGACTCATGATTCATTGCATACTGTGAAGGTTTCAAGAGCTGCCTAAAAGATCCTTGGAATTTATAATTCACAAATCAGAAAGAGACAGTACAGACAGTCTAATTACAGGCGACTATGATGCTTCACAGAGGTACTCAAGATTGTGAGGAACCTCACTATCACCCACCTTTAGCATCAGGAAGCCTTGTTTGTGCCTGCTGTGGGTCAGCTCCTCGACTTATAGACTTTAAGGTCAGAAAGGACCATTATGATCATCTAGTCTGACCTCCTGCACAAGGCAGGCCACAGAATCTCACTGACCCACTCCTGTAACAAACCCCTAACCTATGTCTGAGTTATTGAAGTCCTCAAATCATGGTTTAAAGACCTCAAGATGCAGAGAATCCTCCAGCAAGTGACCCGTGCCCCATGTTGCAGAGGAAGGCGAAAAACCTCCAGGGCCTCTGCCAATCTGCCCCGGAGGAAAATTCCTTCCCGACCCCAAATATGACGATCAATTAAACCCTGAGCATGTGGGCAAGACTCACCGGCCAGCACCCAGGAAAGAATTCTTTTTAGTAACTCAGATCCCACCCCATCTAATATCTCATCACAGACCATTGGTCATATTTACCTGCTAATAATCAAAGATCAATTAATTGCCAAAATTAGGCTATCCCATCATACCATCCCCTCCATAAACTTATCAAGCTTAATCTTGAAGCCAGATATGTCTTTTGCCCCCACAACTCCCCTTGGAAGGCTGTTCTAGAAGTTCACTCCTCTAATGGTTAGAAACCTTCATCTAATTTGAAGTCTAAACTTCCTAGTGTCCACTTTACATCCATTTGTTCTTGTGTCCACATTGCTACTAAGCTTAAATAATTCCTCTCCCTCCCTGATATTTATCCCTCTGATATATTTATAAAGAGCAATCATATCTCCCCTCAGCCTTCTTTTGGTTAGGCTAAACAAGCCAAGCTCTTTGAGTCTCCTTTCATAAGACAGGCTAAGGACAACACAAGCACTCCCCTCAAGGCCTAAAAGGCCACTGCCACACTACAGGTTAACAATTGGCACACTCCAACCCTCTGAGCTCTCTGTGTGGTATCCAGGCACTGGTCTACTGGACAATCACAATATTCACAGATTTTTAGCTTCTAAAGAAACAGTACACTCTAATTTACCAGTTCCAGCTCAGATCATTGCTTAATACGCAGCAATTATACTAGATTTCATTGTAAACGTGTCTTTAACAAAGTATAGATATTCAACTAGTAGCAACTAGAAGTACTGGAAACAAATGGTTACATATATAGTAAAATCATAACATGCATTCTAGAGTATTCCTCACCTAAAATCCATGCAGGGCTTTTGAGCCATCCTGGGTGTGATCCAACTTTCATGAGCCAACATGCTGTCAGTTTGCCTCCTACATGAAGAATTGTGTCTCTCTCATTGCACCCCAAGTCAAACCACATAAATCCTTTGTCTTTATTCATAATCAGGACACCCCAACTATTGGTTTCTTCCTGTAGATTTCCTCCCTTGTAGATTTCACAATCTCTTAAATTGCCTCTGACTCAGTATGGAAATTAGGTCTAGCTTGTAAGGCATACAGTACGCAAATGGCCGAACAGGGAGATATGAATCAGTTACCTCCTTGTGACCTGCCTTAACTCCAAGACCTTAAGAATATATTTTTCAGTATGGATACATAACTCCTTAAATATTATCTGTACATATGTTTTGCAATAATTATGACAACCAGTGAGCTACTGGTTCTCAGTAGAGATCTCACATGCAACCCTTTGGTGACCTATTATGCAGATATCTGATGGGGGGTTTCCTGTAAAACCCTATGCACCCCTGGTGCTCTCTGCCAGTTGGCACAAAGGGGTCCCTGGGTCACATCGACCCTTTCAACCACTGCAGTCTTCTTTCTTTGAGAGACAATCTGATATATCCAACATGATTAAGCATTATGGTCTTAAGCATTATGGTCTCAGAGGCTTTTCTACATATAAATATGTTGGAACTTGGAGCAATTCACATGGCCTATATATTCTTTCTTTATCTAATCCAGGGCAAAGTTATTCAAGTCATGACAGACACTTCCTCTGCCATGTTTTACGTTTAAAAAAAACAAGGAGAGGCAAGATTAACACCCTTATGTCAAAAAGTGCAAATTCTTTGAAAGCGGTGTATTAGAACATAAAGTGTCGCTGAAAGCAGCTCATCTGCTAGTTTCTTCTGAATAGTCGTACAGACCTAAGCTAAGTAGACAGTTTCCATCAGATCATGAATAGACTTTTAAGAGAACTGTGGCTTGTGTAATATTCCAGAAATGGAAATGATCTCATATTCATTGCTTTGCCAAAAACCTCAACAAAAAGTGTCAGCGGTATTGTTCAAAGGCAGGGATCAGTCCAGGCTCTATAGCTGATGCATTCACGGTCCCTAGGCTTTCATCAGGCTTACCTCCAATACAGTTGATTCCAAGAACTTCTGCAGTGAATCTCAGTCAAGACTCAACTTCCATAAATCTCATTGCACCAGCATGGCCCAGGCTATATTGGTTTCCAGACCTGATCAGGTTGTTGATACTTTCACTGATCACCCTTCCTCTGATTGCTGACTTCATATCACAGAACAAAGGGTCAAATCTTCCTCTTGGCATCCCTACATCTGACAGCTGCTTGAATAAGACTAAAAACCTTTTCTTAAGCAGTTTTAATAGATAACAATAAAAAAAAAATCTTTCCACTGGAGCTACTTATAGATCTAAATGGAAAAGATTAGATGGTTGGTCCTGGGACCATAGTATTTCCCCTTTTCATACTGATGTTACTTTCATTTTAGATTACCTTCTATCCTTAAAATTCTCTAGATTGTCAATGATTTCAATTAAAGTGCATCTAGCACCGGTATCTGCATAACATCCTAAGATTATGGTTATAATATATTTTCTCATCCTATTACTGAAAGATTTCTTAAGCATCTGGCTAATGTATTTCCACCTATAAAGGATCCACGTGCTCCATGGGATCTGAATGTTGTATTGGCTAGGTTAATGAAAACCTCATTTGGGCTTTTAACTACCTGTCTGTTAAGTCTTCAGTCTGTGAAAACAGTATTTTTAGTAGTGATTACTTCTGTATGTAGAGTGGGTAAATTTAATACTTTGATGTCAGGTCCTCCCTATATAATTTTTCATACGGATAAGGTTTCATTAAGGCCTTATCTGAGTCTCCTACCTAAGACCAATGTAATGTTAACTAGTCAATTAACTTAACAATATTTTGTCCAAAACCTCATGCCAATAGAATGAAAAGTACTCTTCATTCTTTAGATATATCTAGAGTTTTAGCCTTTTATCTAAATTGAACTAAATCTTTTAGGCATTCTTCCAAATGTATTGTGTCATATGCCAGGAGAGTTAAAGGTAAACAGATTTATTCTCAGAAGCTTTCAAATTGAATTTCAAGACATTAAATTGTGCTACATGCTTGCAGGTCAGGATCCCCCATTAGTAATTAGGACCCATTGTACAAGAGCCCAAGATGCTTCTGTAACTTCCTTTAATAATGTCTCCATTTTAGAAATTTGTAAGGCAGCCACATGAGCTTCTGTTCATACTTTCAGAAAACAGTATGTAATTAGACAGGCAACTTGAAAAGATAAAGCCTTTGGTAAAGTAGTACTTCGATCTGTCTTTATGTAAGACTTCAATACCTACCTCCATCTGTAAACTGCTTTTCAGTCTCTGAGAGTGGAAGTTATAGATAATCACTCAATGAAGAAAAAGAGTGATAGTAACTGATGTTCTTTGAGATGTGTTGCCTGTGGGTTTCTCTTAGGGTGACCAGATGTCTTAATTTTATAGGGACAGTCCCGATTTTTGGGTCTTTTTCTTATATAGGTTCCTATTATTCCCCACCCCCTGTCCTGATTTTTCACACTTGCTGTCTAGTCACCCTAGTTTTTCTACACCAACTTTAGTTCACGGCAAGCTGGGGTGTGAATCTGTGCAGCAGTAGTCTGCTGAGGACTTAAGTCTGGTCTACACTACAGAGTTAGGTGGACATAAGGCAGCTTACATTGACCTAACTCTGTAAGCATCTACACTAAAATATCCCTCCCACTGATGTAAGTCGCCCACTATTCTGACATCATAACTCCAGCTCCATGAGAAGTGTAGTGCTTAAGCTGAGGTAATTAGGTCGATGAATTGTCTGAGTAGACACTGCATTGCTTACATTGCCTGTTGCTGCATGGGTCTGAGGGCTGTCGGTGCAAGCGCTCCTGGTGAGGACACGTATCACCAACCGAGCACAGTGTGGACTACAGTGGTTGTAGTTGACCTGACTTAAGGGGAGGTCCCGGAATACTGGAGAAGGGCTAACATAGTGCTCATTTTAAAAGGGGGAAAAGGAGGAGCCAAGGCACTTTAGACCTGAGAGCCTGACTTCGATACCTGGGAAGTTACTAGAGCAATGTATAAAACATTTATTTTGCAAATACCTGGAGAATGAAGGACAATCTCTAGCAGCCAGCATGGATTTACCATGAACAAATTGTGCCAAACCAGCTTGATTTCCTTCTTTGACAGGATAACTGGTTTGGTGGATAGGGGGAATGCAGTGGACATAATATACTGGACTTCAGCAAGGCTTTTGACACAGCCTCTCATGACATTCTAATAATTAACCTGGAGAAATGCAGGTTTGGCAAACTACCATTAAATGGATACATAATTGGCTAAACAACCACAAACAGAGTAACTGTTAATGGAAGGAGGCCTCAAGTGGGGGTCCGTTCTGGATCCGGTGTTGTTTAACATCTTTATTAATGACCTAGATGTTTGAATAGAGAGCATACTGTTCAAATTTGCAAATGACACAAAGCTGCAGGGGAGGGTTGCCAACACTTTGGAGGATGGAGCTAAAATTCAGAAGAATTCTGATAAATTGGAGAACTGGGCTATAGCCACAAAATGAAATTCAACAAAGACAAATGTAAGGTGCTACATTTAGAGAAGAAAAAACAAATGCACAAATATAGAGTGGGGTATAACTGGTTTGGCAACTGCACTGCTGAGGAGGATCTGGGAGTTGTGGCGGATCACAACTTCAACATGAGTCAGCAATGTGATGCTGTTGCGCAAAAAAAAAAAGCAAAGGCATTTTTAGGTCGCATTAATGAGAGGCATAGCATGCAAGTCACGGGAGGTGATAGTACCACTGTACTTGGCACTAGTTAGGCCTCCGCCAGAGTACTGTGTCCAATTTTGATCACCAATGTATAGAAAGAATGTGAAGAAACTGGAAACAATCCAGAGGCGAGCAATAAAGATGATCAAAGGGATGGAATGCAAGCTATACGAGTAAAGGCTGAAGGAACTGGGTATGTTTAGTTTGGAAAAGAGGAGATTGAGGGGGCATAACAGCAGCTTTCAAATACTTGAAAGGCTGTCATAAAAAAGAGAAAAGTTGTCCTCTCTTGTCGCAGGGCAAGTTGTCCTCTTGTCGCAGGGCAAGAAGCAATGGGTTTAAACTACAGCATAGCAGTTTTAGATTAAATCTCAGGAAAAACTTCCTAACTGTAAGAACAGTAAGACAATGGAACACACTGCCTTGAGAGGTTGTGGAAACTCCTTCGCTGGAGGCTTTCAAAAGGAGACAGTTGTGGATAGTTTAGACATGACAAATCCTGTGTCTTGGCAGGGCTTAGACTAGATTACCCTTGTGGTCTCTTGCTATATATTCTATAGATTAGAAGTTTATACCTTGACATATGTTGTTATATTTTATATTGAATTTTAAACAGGTTTATTTTAAAAAAAATAAACGTATTTGATTTAAATAAAAATGTTAAATCATTTTAAATTTAAAAAACAATTATCCACTGCTATTAAATGATACTGTTAATATTGTTGTGTCACCTAAAGGGTTCAGTCAGGTTGTGGCTCCATCATCTTAGATGCTGTACAATATATACAGGGCTTCTGATTTTTTATTTTAATCAGTTAACTCTGACAAAACACTAGTGATTTTTTTAGAAGAAATTGGTGTTCATGCAGTAAACACCAGAAAAAACACTGGAAATGGTTACTTGTAATAACCATTGATGGACCTATGCTCCATGAACTTATCTAGTTCATTTTTTAACCCTGTTATAGTCCTGGGTTTCACAACATCCTATGGCAAGGAGTTCCACAGGTTGACTGTGCATTCTGTGAAGAAATGCCTTCTGTCTTTTAATGCCTTCTTTTCTTTCTTTTAAATCTGTTACCTATTCATTTCATTTGGTGACCCCTAGGTCTTGTGTTATGAGTAAGGCTGCAAGTTTGTCACGGATTCCGTGACTTTCTTGGACCTCTGTGACTTCTGCAGCGGCCAGTATGGCTGGCCCGGGGGCCACCTGAGCAGCTCGGGCAGGCTCTGGATTGGCTGAACCAGCTGCTGCTGGAGCAATCTCAGGCCACTGCACCCCTTTTTCCCAGTAGCAGGAGGAGTTTGGATGTGGGAGGGGGCTCGCTGGTGGGGATTGGGGCGCTGGAGGAGTTGAGGGCTCTGGGCGGCTCTCTAGAAGCATCGACGTTTCCCTCCCTCAGCTCCTTGCTCCATGTGCTGCCTCTGCCTGCAGATACCACCCCGCAGCTCCCATTGGCCGCGGGGCGGAGGCAGTGTGCAGAGCTGTCTGGCCGTGCCACCGCCTAGGAGCTGAGAGGGGGGGGTGTCGCCGCTTCCGGGGAGGTGCGGAGCCAGGTAGGGAGCCTGCCAGCCCCCCCCCACAGCACCAGTGGGGGTTCCAGGCTGCCCCCTCCAGTGCACCTGGGCCATCCACCCAGCACCCTCTGCACCCCCAGGCCACCCCCCATGACACCCTTGGGTTACCCCCCACCCCCATGATTTAGTCAGGGGTATATAGTACAAATCATAGACAGGTCACGTGCCATGAATTATTGTTTGCTGCCCATGACTTTAACTAAAAATACCCATGACTAAAATGTAGCCTTAGTTATGAGGAGGAGTAAATAACACTTCCTTATTTACTTTCTCCACACCAGTCATGGTTTTATAAACCTCTATCATATCCCCCCTTAGTCATCTCTTTTCCAAGCTGAGAAGTCAAAATCTTCTTAATCTCTCCTCATACCCCAATCATTTTTTGCCCTTTTCTGAAGCTTTTTCAATTCCAATATATCTTTTTTGAGATGGGGTGACCACATCTGCACGCAGTATTCAAAGTGTGGGCATACCATGGAGTTATATATAGCCAATATGATATTTTCTGTCTTATCTATCACTTTTTTAATGATTCCCAACATTCTGTTCTCTTTTTTGACTGCCGTTGCACATTGAGTGGATGTTTTCAGAGAACTATCCACAATGACTCCAAGATCTCTTTCTTGAGTGGTAACAGCTGATTGAGACCCCATCGCTTGATATGTATAGTTGGGATGATGTTTTCCAATATGCATTACTTTGCATTTATCAGCATTGCATTTCATCTTCCATTTTGTTGCCCAGTCCCTCAGATTTGTGAGATCCTTTTGTAGCTCTTCGCAGTCTGCCTGGGACTTAACTATCTTGAGTAGTTTTGTATCATCTGCAAATTTTGCTGCCTCACTGTTTATGCCTTTTTCCAGATCTTTTATGAATATTATGCATAGTACTGGTCCCTGTTCAAACCGCTGGGAAACACCACTATTTACCTCTCTCCATTCTGAGAACTGACCATTTATTTACCCTTTCTTTCCTATCTTTTAACCAGTTACTGATCCATGAGGGGACCTTCCCTCTTAACCCATGACAGCTTACTTTGCTGAAGAGCCTTTGCTGAGGGACCTTGTCAAAGGCTTTCTGAAAATCTAAGTACTGTATGTCCACTAGATCACCCTTGTCCACACGCTTGTTGTCACTCAGAGAATGCTAGTAAATTGGTGATGCATGATTTCCCTTTATAAAAAACATGTTGACTCTTCCTCAACAAATCATGTTCATCTATGTGTCATCTATGTGTCAGACAATTCTGTTCTTTACTATAGTTTCAACCAGTTTGCCTGGTACTGAAGTTAGGCTTACTGGCGTGTAATTGCCAGGATCACCTCTGGAGCCTTTTTAAAAAGTTGGTGTCACATTAGCTATTTTACAATCATCTGGTACAGAAGCTGATTTAAATGACAGGTCACATGCCACAGTTAGCAGTTGTACAAGTTTCCATTCAGTATGATAAACACTTAATTATTTTCCTTGTTAACTCAGAAAGAATATGCAAGGAAGAAGGTGTTTAATTCATTGAACACCAGTGTGTAGTTATGACTGATTACCTATTTGCAATTCTAGAATAAAAGGAGACAAATTTGAATATTGCATGTGTTCTGGGTCCAAATGTAGGAGACTGCTTGATACTTGCTGAATTGGCTATTTGTTTTTAATCCTGGAAGAAGAATGTGAATGAAAACCAACCATGGCAAACAGTCATAAAATAAATATGCTTGTAATAACTAAAGTAATTCCAGCCCTGAGGTGTGTCTTAAGCCTTCTTCTTGCTGCTTGGAGTGATTTCTCCCTTTTCACTTTAGGAGTCTGGGTCCTGAGTTCTCTATCTTGGAACCTGTTGCCTCCAGCCAAAGTGCTGCCTATGTGCCTGGAACACAAGCAGGCTTTCCCTTGGGAAAATGTTTACTAACAAATAATATACTAGGATTGTATTCCAATATGCAAAATATAAAATAATCATCACTATTCCCAAAGTAACAGCAGAGAGAACTTTATTAGGTACAGGGGACAAAGGATAAGGGATAAGGAAAGAGAAGTAACTAGAATAATAATATCTTACACCCTTCTCCTCCCAGCATTTACAATGGGCCCAAACCTCCCTGCTCCCTCCCAAAGCCCACCTGGGCAGATAGTGAATTGAGAATCAGTTCTTAACTGGGTGATGCAGCACTGTAATTATTGGCTGGCTTAAAACGCACAAATAAAATAAATAGACATAGGATTCCTTATGAGGTCTTCGCCCTAAAAGGGTAGTTTCTTTCTGAGGCTCACTGGTCTGGAGTCCAATAGAAAATTAGGTTGGCTCTTGGTAGCCTGACCTCCTCAGCCTCCTGCGTAGTTGGTCTCATGGGCTGACATCCTTTAACAATGAGGTAACCACAAACAGCGTTCAAAGTTTCTGGTCCACCCAACAACAGCCAAAACCAGCAATAGCCAAAACCGAAAGTAAAACAAAACCTTTGTCTCAGAGTTCTGGTTTATGAATGGTTTTTGTAGTAGCTTTCAACTTATTCAATCTTCACCCTGAACTCTAGGCAATCTTGGAAATTTAGTCCTCAGCTTCTGTAGCCATTGCTCTTGAGGCTTAGAGTAATATGACAGGAACAACTAGCTCCAGAGTGGGTTACACTAATTAAAGTTATTTTTTTCTTTTCTTGATATTACTTTATTCAATAATCTAGTTTGTTTTGATGGTAAAAATAAACAAAGACTGTTTCTTTGAATATCCACTGTGTATTTTAAATTCATTAAAATTTCTTCTCTTTTATACAGAGCTATGATAAATGTTTTCTTGGCTCTTCAGAGACAGCTGATGCAAATAGAGTGTTTTGTGGTCAACTTGGAGCAGTATATGTGTTCACTGAAGCACTCAATCCGGCACAGATATTTGCAATACATCAGTTAGGACCTGGATATAAGGTAATAACTTAATTTATTTCACAAATATAAAAATAATTTTCCAATTAAAAACACAATGAGGTATTTTTATTTTTTTAGCCAACGATTTTGTTTGAATTCACCTCTTTTGGGACTGCTTGAGTAGAGGTTTGTAAAATGTTCTCAGTGAAATATAAACCACATCTGTGTTTTCCACAACTGTGTCTTTACCAATCAGAAATTCAACCAGCTTTTTAAAAGAATCACTAAATTTTGTTTTCCTTTGAAGCATACTTGAGTGTACAATGTGTGTTTGGGTCACAAAGAAACTATGTGAAATTGCAATTATATTCTATTCCAAACAAGGGAAATCAAGCCTTTTTATTGTTTTGTACCGCAAACTTAGAGAGAGGTAACAGACCAAGACTGATCAAAATGTAACCGTCTACTCTTATAAAGTGCAAATTCAGAATTTAAAATGTTCTGCAGTTGAAATATCAGTGGTACTTTGGTTTTCATGGTTGTGCCAATGCCATCACGTGAATATTTTCGACAAATTGATGGTACATACGTTACTTTGTTCTCTGATAAAAGCAATATGTATTATTTTCTGTGGAAACTGTAAATAGCATTATTTTAGCTGGTTTGTCTAACTGCAGCAGTTAAGGCATGAGGATAGGAGACAGAGCTGGATTCTATTCCATACTCTTCTTTGGTGACATAGTGTCAATCTTTTTGAGCCTTAGTTTCCCCGTTTGTAAAATGGTAACACTTTTGGTATTGTTTTTAAAGCACTTTGAGTCCCTCAGAAGTCAGGTGCTATGTATGTGTAAAATACAGAATTTAAATTAACAGATGAAAATAAGGTAAGATGCATTTAAACTCCATTAACATTTGTTGTGACATTTGGAAAATGATCCTGTAAAAACAAAGTTGTCGTGATATACAGTGAGACTATAAATGTCTCTCATGCTATGTGTATTATATGAATAGGAGAGTATATGTGAGGTACATAGATAATAGGAAATATGTCCTATGTGACTGTATGTGTCGGTTTTTCTGGAATTTGAAACAATCATATTCACTAGCAGTGAAACAAAACACAGTACCTAGTAGACAGTGTATGTTAATGCTTAGTGGAATGAAAGTTGCTTTAGTTCACTGTTTTGTATCCAGGATCTTGTCTCATTTATTATGTTTGACTACAGAGGTGGTTGTGGTATCTATTAATTGGCCAACACTTGCAATGATATTGTGCAGTGAGATGTAAGCTTTCCTTTATATAAAAATTAGATATTTAATCCTGATGGTTGTAACGATAATCTTGCCAACATTAAGGATAAATCAGTTAAACAATTCCTACTGGAGTTTGCAGAAAATTTGGAATAATATTTCTGGGATCTGTGAACTCCAAAAACAAAAGCAGACAGTTTAAATACCAACTTTAATTCGTTCACTGCTGATCATTTTATTAGAATCATACAACTACCAGTTTTCTCTCTCAATTCCAGATGGTCTGGTGCACTTTCCCCATGCTGAAAGTGTTAATTGTTTCACTTCCGAGCTGCCAAAATCTCAAAATTCCTTCTTGTCAACTCTTATTATGCATTGTATATAAAGTTGCTGTTATACAGAGACCTAGAAAATGTACTGACAGTGTATAATGAAGTATAATTTTACAGTAAATGGGTACTGTACCACTTACTTTCATATTTAATTAATTTAAAAACTCAATTAAAAAAAAGCTGCAGAATTTGTAGTCTGCCACATTAGAACACACAATTCTGGAAACGTCTCAAAAGGTTTGTAGGTCAGTTCAGATAAGTATCCAGATGTTGCCCAACTATATGAAAACTCTGTAGTTATCCTGGGCTGAAAACAATAGAAGAGGTTTTTTTTTTTTTTTTTTAGTGGCTTTTCAACCTCTAAATGTCTGTGCTTGGATAGAAAAAACAATTGAGATGCACAAAACCCCCAAAGTAAAGATCATACATTTTAGACAAAGGTTGGGGGCATTTACTTATCTCTGAGCTATTTCACCATCTTGGATCTGCTAAGCAACTTTAGTTATAAGCCCATAGGTTTATAGAAGATAGCATACTCTCTTCTCTTATACTTGGTTTAAAAGCATTTGAACCCTTACTTTTTTGAGCAAGGTGACATGATAAATTAGTGTACTGCTGTAAATCGATAATAGCAGCAGGAACATCTTTTAGCAGTCACAAAAAAAGAACAAATCAGGTAGATAGGAACAAAAATAGAAAATGTGTGCCTGAGGTGCTATCAAAATTATACCAGACAATTAAGAAGGATGCCAAAGTCATAAATATACTAAGGGTATGTCTACACTACGGGATTATTCCGTTTTTACAGAAATCGATTTTTGGAAACAGATTGTATAAAGTCGAGTGCACACGGCCACACTAAGCACATTAATTCGTTGTGCGTCCATATACCAAGGCTAGTGTCGACTTCCAGAGCGTTGCACTGTGGGTAGCTATCCCGTAGCTGTCCCATAGTTCCCGCAGTCTCCCCCACCCATTGGAATTCTGGGTTGAGATACCAGTGCCTGATGGGGCCAAAAATTTGTCGCGGGTGGCTATGGGTAAATGTCGTCAGTCAATCCTCCCTCCATGAAAGCAACGGCAGACAATCATTTTGCACCCTTTTCCCTGGATTGCTCGGGCAGATGCCATAGCATGGAAACCATGGAGCCCGTTCAGCCTTTTTCACTGTCGCCGTATGTCTACTGGATGCTGCTGACAGACGCGGTACTGCAGTGCTACACAGCAGCATCCCCTTGCCTTTTGCAAGTTAGGAAAGACGGTTACCAGCCATACTGTACTGTCTGCTGCTGCCATGGGTGCTCTTGGCCAGCCTCGGTGAGGTCAGTCGGGGGCGCCTGGACAGAAATGGGAATGACTCCCCTGGTCATTCTCTTCTTCAAGTTTTGTCTAATGGAGAGTCAGTCCTGCCAAGAATATCAGGCAAGCCTACTAAAGAACCAGAGAGGCAAATGGCCGCTCTGGGTCAGAGCCCCAGACATACCGCAGAAATGATGAGCTGCATGCCATTCTAGGGGGTGCCCCTGCAACAAACCCTACCCGTTGCTTCCCTCCTCCCCTACCCCTCCTGGGCTACCATGGCAGTTATCCCCCCATTTGTGTGATGAAGTAAAAAAGAATGCATGAATAAGAAACAACACTGAGTTTATTTCAAGCAGAGATCAAAGGGGGGAGGGGAGAGTGGTTGGCTTACAGTGAGGTAGAGTGAACCACTATTCTGCACTTGCTCAGCCTATAGCTGAAAATGGGAATCTGTGACAAGCACTAGGATAGAAACACAGGCAGGACTGAATCTCCATTTGTCTGTGGGCCTTTGGTTGACACTGATAAAATACAAAATGTCCCAGGATATGTATGTTGGGGGACAGTTCTAAACGGCAGCTTAATTTTTTTATTTGCAGCAAAATGTAAAGGACTAAGTATCTGATTGTGAGCCCCAGTAGCAAGGAGAAGGCTGGGGTAGGCGCGACCGCGCAGTGCTGTTGACTGGGAGAGCAGCCTGAGGCAGAAGCCTCCAGTTGCCATGATATTCCAGGCAGGACTGAATCTCCATTAGACAAAACTTAAAGAAGAGAATGACCTGGAGTCATTCCCTTTTTTGCCCAGGCAACCCCGACCGACCGTACCGAGGCCAGCCAGGAGCACCCACGGGATGACGATGACGGATATCAGTCATACTGTACCGTCTTCCGTCCACAAGGCAAGGCAAGGGGTTGCTGCTGTGTAGCGCTGCAGCACCGCGTCTGCCAGCAGCATCCAGTAGACATATGGTGATATTGAAAAAAGGCAAGAAACGATTTTTTTCTGTTTGCTTTCACAGGGAGGGGGGAGGCTGAAGTCATGTACCCTGAACCACCCGCGGCAATGTTTTTGACCCTTCAGGCTTTGGGAGCTCAGCCCAGAATTCAAATGGTTTTCGGAGAGTGTGGGAACTGTGGGATAGCTACAGTCATCAGTCGCCCCTCCCTCCATGAGCATCCATTTGATTCTTTGGCTTTCTGGTACGCTTGTCTCAGCTCCTTAAGTTTCACGCAGCACTGTGTTGAGCCCCTGTTGTGGCCTCTGTCCATCATGGCCTTGGAGATTTTTTCAAATGTTTTGGCATTTTGTCTTTTGGAATGGAGTTCTGATAGAACAGATTAATCTCCCCATACAGAGATCAGATTCAGTATCTCCCATACAGTCCATGCTGGAGCTCTTTTTTGATTCTGGGACTGCATGGTCGCCTGTGCTGATCAATTCTCCACACTGGGCAAACAGGAAATGAAATTCAAAAGTTCTCGGGGCTTTTCCTGTATACCTGTCCAGTGTATCCGAGTTCAGATGGCTGTCCAGAGCGGTCACAATGGTGCACTGTGGGATAGCTCCCAGAGGCCAATAGCGTCGAATTGTGGCCACACTAACCCTAATTTGAAATGGCAATACCAATTTCAGCGCTACTCCCTTTGTTGGGGAGGAGTACAGATATCGATATTAAGAGCCTTTTATATCGAAGTAAAGGGCTTCGTTGTGTGGACGGGTGCAGGGTTAATTCGATTTAACGCTGCTAAATTCGAGATAAACTCGTAGTGTAGACCAGGCCTGTGATTCAGAATTAAGGCCGGTTTTCAAAACAGTGATGGGGATGCTCAGATGCTCAAATAAAAGGCTGCTCAATTCTGAACATTTATCTGTTAATGATTAATACCAAAATGTTTAATATATATACAGAAAATACAGTGTTGGTATCAACGTCCCTAAATAATTGGATCTCAGTAACACCATATTATTCTCAATCCTATATGTCTTATAGATCATTGGTAGGGTGACCATACATCCTGTTTTGGGTGGAACAATCCTTTTTTTAAGTGCTGTCCCGGCTGTCCTGACTCTTTTTTGGCAAAACTGGACATTTGTCCCATTTGCTCTTGGCAACTGATCAACTGGAAAAATGCACAGTTTTGCCAAAAAGTGGGGTGCGACCTCCGGCAGGGTACAGACCCTCCATCCTCTTTTCTCATGGAGCCATTCCCACCTCTTGTTTCCACGAGGATTAATGACTTAATGAGAGGGACGAGGTGTGGAGCATGCTGTCAGATGTCTTAAAAGAGCAACACTCCGAACAGAACCCGAACCACTAAAAACGGAAAATCAGCCTGCTGCTGGTGGCATCTTTTTGGTTTGTGTGAGACAGTAGACCCCATTTAACCTTTTCCGAGCAGGATCAACAATGCTACAGTGTGGGATATTTTAAGAAAATACTGCTATCCTATTAAATTTACCTTTTACAAGGTTTAAGTGTCCTTGTCTATGCTTTTTTTTTAATTCAGCCCAGATAACGTGAATAGAAACCAACATGAGAGCAGCTCTCTCTGCAAGTATGGGGAAAGGGCCACATCTTGTGAAGACATGGAAGCTCTCCATGAGCCAACTTCACAGATTTATGCCATTTGCTCTAGTGCAGTATAAGTAGTCAGAGTGTTTTCTGTGTGCATACAAAACAAGGTTTCCCTGTGGCACCTTACAGACTAACAAATGTATTTGGGCATAAGTTTTTGTGGGCTAAAACCCACTTTATCAGATGCATGGAGTGAAAAATACAGAAAGCAGTATAAATATTATAGCACATGAGAAGATGGGAGTTGCCTTACTAAGTGGGACGTCAGTGCTACAGTGAGTCTCTTCCCTCATGATACTAACAATCAATATAAGTAACAAAGTATTGTTGTGTACAAACATTTACACATTTCTTTCCCTACCTTGATGATAATTCCGAGTGTGGATCTTATGGGAGCTCCAGGTTATGATCACTTCCTTCAGGCAAAAGCTTTCTGTCTGTAGTTGTCAGAAGTCTGACAAAGTGAAAGAGAGATCTAACTTGTGTGTGTCTGGCTTTCAGGCAGTGATCTAGAACATTAATTTGCTTTTGAACCAGTGTAAACATTGTAAACTACTAGGCAGCACAGATCTTAAATTTATTAATAAAATGGGTTTTTGAAATTCAGGGCATTGAATTCTGAATAAAATGTTCACAGAACCTGCTGCAAACAGTAATAGGGAATGTTCACGCTAGATCTAACTAAATTATTCTGGTCTCTGGGTCCAATATAATGAAAAAGTCCAAATGGGTTGGAAGATCCTAAAATGTTGGACAATCATGCTTTTCCTCTCTACTCATCCTCAATCATTCCTTTTCATTTGTTTTTTTTCTCAGCAGGTAAGTATTTAATTTAAAAACAAAATAAAACTCACGTTTTCAATTAGTAGTATTTTAACAACGTTAGCAGAGGGCTTGTTTTAAAATAAGAGACTAGCTGTGTGAACACAGGGCTTCTTTCCTTGATCTGTCATCCCTATCTTTCCTACTTTCCTCTCCTTGGTTGAACCCTTATTTCCCCTCAAGTAGTAAGTCAAAATGTTTCTTGTAATTTCAGTTTAAATTGCTTTTGTCTTTCCACTATTCAATGATATAAGATTGAAGTGGTTAGAAGTTTATATTTCTGGTAAACTTTCAACTGGATAACAAGTTTCCTAATACTCAGAAGCAGTAGATATTAGAGTAATAAGAAGCTACTGAAATTACTTTCAAGAGTTATGTTAAAAGTCTATAACGACGTAGTGACAAAAATGGTGTAGAGTTTTGCCATTTTTCTGTGTCTGAATCCACCTGATTTAGGCCTCTAAGTGCTACCAAAATGTAAGGATGAAATAATATGAAACTGTCTGCCATGCTTATAGTTGCAAAACCTAGAAATTTGGCAAAGTATCTTAAAAAAATATATTAAAAAATGGGTTTTTGCTCCTGAAAAAAACACCAGGGTATGGCATTTTTTTCCCTGTGTTGGAAGAGATTTCATATGGTGGTAAAACTTAAAAACATGTCAAAAGCTGGAATGCAAATTTTTTTTTGAAATCAACAAAAAGGCAAATGTAGGTTTGCTCAATATGTAAACCACTGCTTTTGACACTGGGGGAGGGGCAACAAATAGAATACTTTAATTATCTGTACATTTAAAGAAATTGTCCCATTTTTTAAAAAGACATACTCCCTTTTTCTCAGGCAGATGTTTGTGAGGTAATATAACTATGCTTATTAACTGTTAAGTGAAGTCTAGGTAGCATTATCAGCAAAAATTAGCTGCATTACATGAAGAGTAGCTGTATATTTGTAAGAAAATGCAATTTGTGGGAAGGGAGCAAGGAGCCTCTTACAAATTGTCTTTGTTTGCTACTAGCCTGGAGATCAGTGGACTTGGATAGCATGCCACCAGTCCCCTGATCTAATTATTACATACAACACTGGGTGGGAGCGCTGGTGGGAGTGTAAATAGGAGAAGTTGAGGAGGACAGAAAATGATAAAAAAGTTGCACATTTTGAAATGTGGTTGGTTATATGCAGTTTGAGCAATGTGAATTTGATTAGCCTTCAGAACAGATTATTTAATGATGATTTTAGAAATCATTACATTGAAATTCAAACTTCATTACTTGAATGGTAATAATTTCTAACAGTTTTGGTTTATTTTTATGGATCCTGTGTTTTACCACTAGTTGCCTTCCCGCAGCTGTCAAATGATTATAGCATGCTAAAGTAGTAAGTCAAGTAAAGGTGACAGCTTGTTGCAGAAGGAAATGAATGTATCTCTTCATGCTTGGTCAGTTTGACAGTGTTGCCAGAAAACATGGTTTTGAATCAAATAAGAATCACAATATATTTCAGAGTAATACAGATTTCCAGTCTTCCCTTAACTTTGAAAATCATTATTCTTGAAATCTGGCATTTGGAAAATTATGTGGGGGGGGAGGGAGAGGGTTGTTGTTTTGTTTTTGTTTTTTTTATTTGTTGTAAGTAGTTTTTCACATCGGTAGCGCCTTGGAATGTGTTATTGTCTGTTAGTTAATGAAGCATGGGATGCATGCTGTTTTATAAAACCCCTTTCCATTAAATCAAAAAGATATTGGTAGAAGCCCTGGGAAGTATGCATGTATAAACTCTTCCATTAAAATATTTTCTTTGGACTTGGTAAACATGTAATGTAATTAGTAAAAAGTCAAAGAAGCAAGATTAAGAACATATGAAAATCTGTTGAAACCATAAGAACCCATACAGCATGTAAACAGTTTTTAATATCTTTGGCAATTCTGAATGGTGTCACTGAAAAATTATCTTTGCTATACTGGCAATCCATGTTAAACAAAGTAAGAGTTTAGTTTGGGAAAAAAGATTCACAAATAAAGAACAAATAATACAAATAATTTCTAGATCATTAAACTTTTTTTATCCTAAATAAAATGTGGAATAATTGAAATGTCCTGTACTTTGGAAGGTGTATACTGTATTACTGTTAATATTAATAGATTTATATCTGCTTTTTGTGATGCATTTTCTGAAACATAGATTAATTGCAACCTGTTAAAACATTAATGCTGCTGCCTAGAAGAATAAATCATACCAGATAAATGAACAAAATGACATGCTAATAGTAGCATGTAGTAAATACTTTGATTTGTTCTTTTAGGTTGAAAAAATGATTCCCCGTCCTATCCCAGTTTTACATTACTAATGGTAATAAAATTCAAGTATATATTTGTGGCTTAAATATATGAAAACATTTCAAAAACAGCAGAAAATACAAAATATAGTTTAATAGATTCTGTATTGCTTGCCTGCCCTTCCTTCATATAATACAATAAACAGATCATGTGACATGCATTTTTATTATTCATTTAAAATATACATGTTTCAAGTCACTTTTTTTTCTCCAGAGTACTTTCAAATTTAAATCTGAGAGTGATATTCATCTGGCTGAGCACCACAAACAAGTTCTATATGATGGGAAACTTGCAAGTAGTATTGCCTTTACTTACAATGCTAAGGCTACTGATGCTCAACTATGCCTTGAATCCTCACCAAAGGAAAACCCTTCAATTTTCGTACACTCTCCACATGCTCTTATGCTTCAGGTTTGTTTATATTGGTACTTTATTTTCATGTTTTTGTTAATGGAGCTTACAGCCATACAGGCTGCCAAAGTGTGATTGAGGGTCTGTTTCTAATTAGTATTGTTATTACCTTTTAGTGTGTGTAGTCTTTCCTATGTATCCATTAGCCCCTTTTTACACCTCATCTGACTGAGGCTGTCATTTTCTCCATTTAACCCATGGATTTCCCTTCCTTTTGTACTGGCTAACATTTCTGTATCTTTCCTTCAGCATGAAGGACAGCAAACACTGTCGCTTATATGGCCATCATCAACTATATAACCTATTAATTGTTTGAGGTGCATCGGTTAGCAAGATGTATATAACTATACTTCTCCAGAAATATCTCATGTTTAGGCCAAACTCTGCTAACACAAAAATTCTGCAATCTCTGTCCAATCTACATCTTGTATGATGACATAGTATGCTGCTGCCATTGCTGTTTTCATTTAGCATTGCTTTAGTTGTAGATTAACGTTTGTTTGTTTTTAAATATGAGTAGCTATCATTCTCACCTAGCTACTTTTTCACTTGTTTTCTTGAGCCAAAATTATTAATGATGCAGTAAAGAAATGTGTGTATTACACAGTGAACAAGAGTTTGTCAAATTATAGGTTGAGGGCCATCAGTTTAATGCTTGCCTTATTTTCCAGCCCAGTTATTTTGAGCGAAATAGGTAATGAAACCAAGAACTTTGAATAGGTCCAGTTTAACATTAAAATGGACCAACTAAAGCATTCTATGGTTAAAGCATTTTTAATATGGCTGTGGATTAATCACAGTTAACTCTCACAATTAACTCAAAAAAACTAATTACGATTAATTGCAGTTTTAATCGCACTGTTAAACAATACAATACCAGTTTAAATGTATTAAATATTTTGGATGTTTTTCTGCATTTTCAAATATATTGATTTCAATTTCAACACAGATTACGAAGTGTGCACTGCTCACTTTATATTATTTTTATTACAAATATTAACATTGTAAAATGATAAACAAAAGAAATAGTATTTTTCAATTCACCTCATGCAAGTACTGGAGTGCAATGTCTTTACTGTGAAAGTGTAACTTACAAATGTAGATTTTTTTGTTACATAACTACACTCAAAAACAAAACAATGTAACACTTTAGACCCTACAAGTCCATTCAGTCCTACTTCTTGTTCAGTCAATCACTATGACAATCACATTTGTTTAGATTTATGGGAGATAATGCTGCCCACTTCTTATTTACAATGTCACCTGAAAGCGAGAACAGGCGTTCACATGGGAAAGCGAGAACAGGCATTCACATGGGATTGCAAGGTATTTATGTGCCAAATATGCTAACATTCTTATGCCCTTTCATGCTTCGGCCACCATTCCAGAGGACATGCTTCCATGCATATGACACTTGTTTTAAAAAAAAATGCATTAATTCAATTTGTGACACAATTCTCCCCCAAGGAGTTCAATGTCCCCTGCTCTGTTTTACCCACATTCTGCCACATCTTCCATGTTATAGCAGTCTCAGATGGTGATTTAGCACATGTTGTCCATTTTAAGAATGCTTTCACTGCAGATTTGAGAAAATGGAAAGAAGGTACGAATGTGAGATTTCTAAAGATAGCTACTGCACTTGACCTAAGGTTTAAGAATTTGAAGTGCCTTCCAAAATCTGAGAGGGATGAGGTGTGGAGCATGCTGTCAGATGTCTTAAAAGAGCAGCACTCTGATGGGGAAACTACAGAACCTGAACTACCAAAAACGGAAAATCAACCTGCTGCTGGTGGCATCTGACTCAGATGATGAAAATGAACATGCGTCAGTCTGCACTGCTTTGGATTGTTTTTGAGCAGAACCCATCATCAGCGTGGACACGTCCTCTGGAATGGTGGCTGAAGCACGAAGGGACATATGAATCTTTAGTCCATCTGGCATGTAAATATCTTGTTTCACTGGCTACAACAGTGCCATGCGAACACCTGCTCTCATTTTCAAGTGACATTGTGAACAAGAAGCGACCAGCATTATGTCCTGCAAATGTAAACAAACTTGTTTCTCTGAACGATTGGCTGAACAAAAAATAGGACTAATTAGGCTGTAAAGTTTTACATTATTTTATTTTTTATGCAGTTTTTTTGTACATAAACAAAAGTTGTAAGTTCAACTTTCATGATAGAGATTGCACTACAGTACTTTTGAGATGAATTGAAATACTATTTCTTTTGTTTTTTACAGAGCACATATTTATAATAAAAATATAAAGTGAGCACTCTACATTTTGTATTTTATGTTGTGATTAATATCAATATATTTGAAAATGTAGAAAACATCAAATATTTAAATAAATAGTGTTCTAATATTGTTTAACAGTGCGATTAATTGTGCTTGATTTTTTTAACTGCTTGACAGCCCTAATTTTTAATAACACCTTTTGTGGCAAAATGTCCACAGTATGTGTTACCTGTATAGACTTTGTGTGAAACATACCTTTGTGGTGTTTGTTTACATATTTGGATGGCTTGAAGTTATGAAGAGAAATTATCTTTATAGCATTTAGACTAAATTGACAGAAAATAAAAAGCATAGTAAATCGTGTCTTTGAAGTGCCATTGGTAACTAGTTTTCAAATATTAGACATTTATGGTAAAACATGATAATAGCAAATACAAACTAACACTGAGAAACTTTTTTTTGTTTTTTTAATATAGGATGTGAAAGCTATAGTAACCCACTCAATTCACAGTGCAATTCATTCGATTGGAGGGATTCAGGTTCTTTTTCCTCTCTTTGCCCAGCTAGACAATCGGCAACTAAATGACAGTCAAATGGAAACAACTGTCTGGTAAGCTTATTTCAAGCAATTTACATAAAGTATGCTAGCACTGTTTTTTTCCTCTTGTGGTAATTTGGTTAATATAAATGCTGTGACTTATGTGCGCTCTTCTTTCTGTTTCTATCATGAAAACATTAACTTTTTAAATGGCATTTACCACTGTCTTTTATTTTTCTCTGGAAGTGTTCCACCCCTGCCATGCTCCTGCTCTGCCTGTTTCCCCAAGGCCCCACCCTCGCTCTGCCTCTTCCCATCCCTGCTCCAACCCCTCCCCCAAGGCCCCTAGCACTAGCTACTCTCTGCCCTCCCCCAGCTGCCAAACAGCTGTGACTGGTGGGTGCTGAGCACCCACTATTTTTTTCCCATGGGTGCATGAGTCCCGGAGCACCCACAGAGTTGGCACCTAAGGCATTTACCATGGTACTGTATAATATCATGCTGAAGAATGCTTTTAAACTAAAGGAAATTCCATAGGAAAATGAAACTAATGTAGTGCACTAAACATGGAGTTCAATCTACCAGGGGTGCATATACAAAATATGTATATTTTGTTAATGCTGTAGATCTTGCTGAATTAAAATTCTCCTTTAGTTGGCCTACTATCCCAAATTAACAAAGGACATTGCTCTGGTGAATAAATCTGTTGGAGAAGACTGCACATGCTGCATCAGGATAGAGAGGAGGACCCTGGTCTATTAGCCACAGGCACAGCTCTGAGTTATCCAGAACAATGGCTGTGGCTCCGTGCATGTCATTAGTGTTGAAGGGCTTGAGCTGTTAGTCAGACAGCACAGATATGACAGTGTACTTTGAGAATTGCCTCTGTGTTTCCCCATGTGTAAGATATGTACAACGGGGATGCTGATATTCCAGAATCTTCTAGAACAGTGTTTCTCAAACTGGGGTCGCTGCTTGTGTAGGGAAAGCCCCTGATGGGCCAGGCTGGTTTGTTTACCTGCCCTGTTCGCAAGTCTGGCTGACCGCGGCTCCCACTGGCCACGGTTCGCTGCTGCAGGCCAATGGGGGCTGCTGGAAGCGGCGGACAGTAAGTCCCTCGGCCCTCACCGCTTCCAGCAGCTCCCATTGGCCTGGAGTGGCGAACCATGGCCAGTGGGAGCCGTGATTGGCCAGACCTGCGGACGGGGCAGGTAAACAAACTGGCCCGGCTCACCAGGGCCTTTTCCTACACAAGCGGCAACCCCCGTTTGAGAAACACTGTTCTAGAAAAAATGTCTTGCTAGATGGGTAGGAGCACTCCCCCTCATGGATTTTTGAATGTTTAGAGTCTGCACAAGGGCTGTGCAACTCAAATCTCTTTCCAGGGCTAATCATAGGCATAGGGGCCTTCTTCCCTTGCCAGGAACATTGGCCAGATTTTTTTAAATACACTCTTTTGTGTATTTTATTGTAATTAATAGCAGTGAGTAATTTCTAGTAATTTTAGATAGTTCTTTGGGAAGTGTATAAATTGTTAAATTTTCTGCTCTGTTGTATGTTTTAATTCTTAGACACAGAAAATGCACTTCAGGATTAGAATAAATGCACGTTCAGTGGTATTTTTGAAAGAATAACTGAAGAACAGTTAAACTAGTATTAAAGTAACACCAAACTTTTGACAGAGAGACTGTGGAAAATCTTAAATTTTGTGTTCATTTCAGTTGTAAGATAAATTTCCTATATTTCATTCTATTTTTAGCAGCAAGTCCAGTGTGGTGATATAGTGGCAAATTGTCTGCTCCCTTTATAGTGACTTAAGAACCTTTCACTTGAATTGCGTACTGAAATAGAAATGATTTCCAAAAGAAGTGTTGAAAATTCCTATATTCAATGTGTAGATTTTCCAGTACATAGATATAAATTAATCACTGGATTTTCCCTGAAATAACTATACTCTGTTTGTACCACAGTGATATTGATTTGCCCCCAACCCCTTCTCCAATCCCTCCATATTTTACCCAGATAGAGTAGTTGTGTACTTCTGTAGGTGGGATATTCACTTATTGCTAACATAGATTTAATTGTGCTTTGCACATGATGAATTTTACTTTGCAGTTTGTAAAGGCAGAAGTGAAAAAATGCTTGGTTTGACGTAACTGAAGGAGTATTTATTTATCTGTGAACTTAATAGCATAGAAATAAACAAAATGACCCATTCTAGTTTTAGGAAGCTTTAGATATGACAAAATCTACTTTATATTCAATTTATTAAACTTATTTTGTAGACAGTAAAATAATAAATTGCCCTGACTCTTCTGTTTGAAGCACTTAAGTGAGATTATAATGTGAGTTTTAGAAAACCCTCTTTCACTCTGTGGTTTCCCTAGTGAAAACACTAAATCCAATTTTAAATGTATATGGCCATTTATGGAGTTAGTGGAACTTTGACGAGAAAGACATTTGCTCTAATTGAATCAGGCAATAAATTCCTTTTTTAAAGATATTGATGTTCTTATGGAATCAGATTATTATTTAACTTCTAATCAGAATCTGCAACCTGTCACGCTAAACACTATGCAAACATACTGTACCAAGATGCAGTCTCTGTTCTGAAGAGCAAATAATAAAAGACTCAAACAGATGACAGATTGGGGAAAGAGATGTAACAAAAATGATCAAGCTGGTGATTGTTACACTTTATCTTTTTATTTTACTTTTTTATAGGATAGAGGTGGGATGAGGATTATGGCAGGATAGGGGAGTTAAAATAAACAAGGATGTAGGAAAATGAAAGAAGGAGAGAAGGGACATTGAGGAGAATGGAAAAGTCAGATGAGGAAAGGCGCTAGAGAGGGAAGGATGTGGAGGCATAGACATTAGGGAGACAAAGGCTTGCTGTGTGGAAGGATTGTGATGGAGAGGAGAGGGTCCCTTACCTATATAACTTTTGTTAACTTTCCTGATTTTCTACTTTGTAAAGTTTACCTTATTGTGTATTTCACTTTTTACCCAGTTGCTACTTTTTCAAAATTTTATAATTGATTTTCCCTAATTCAAATTTTTAATTGCTGCCTATTTTCTGTTTAAACATAAATGTAATCATTACCTTGTTTGTCCTATGTAAATTTATAAAGAGAGATTATTACAATATGTTTAACACAATAGCGTTCCAGTTCTTTCAAACAAAACAGGTAAGCCCCATCTTCATAAAAAGCAATTAGGCCAGAACATAACGTGTATTATCTCCCTGCAGAAAGTAAGTCCAAATGACTTTTGATGTCACCAGACCATTTGGTTTGTAAAGACCAGCTACTATTGCTATCACCCCTCTCTCTCTCTGGTGGGGGCAGGGGGTGCAAATTGGGTGACTCTTTTGTAAGTGGGCCCCGATATCTCTTATCTTGTGTGTAGCTGGGAGGCCTGATGCTCCAAAATAAATATTGTAGGCTTCCAGCCTTTTTTCCCTTTTATTTTCTCAACAAATCAAAATCTGTTTAATAAATTCAAGTCCTTTTGAAATCTATTTTTCTAGATTTAAACAGCTGTGTAAAGATTTATGGTCCCAACAAGGTTCCTACATTAAATTTTATTCTCTGACATGCTGATACCTTAATTTCCCCCAAAATGATAGATTTAGTATGAATAAAATGTTTAATTACTGTGCTGGGCAATCCTACCTCAGCTACCCAATGGCCTGCTGATATTCTTGTTCAGTTTGTTGTTGTCCCATAGCTCTGTCTTATCTGTTCCAGTCTTGTGCGCGGGCCAACAATCTTGCTGTCTAAACGCTGTAGAGATTCTTGTACTTATCTGCTCAGAGAGGAGAGCAGCAGAACAATGTGAACTGCTGTCTACACTAAACTCAGTTGTTGGTCTAATTTTAGACCATCATTCATGCCTGGTCTACACTACGCGTTTAAACCGATTTTAGCAGCGTTAAACCGATTTAACGCTGCACCCGTCCACACAATGAGGCCCTTTACATCGATATAAAGGGCTCTTTAAACCGGTTTCTGTACTCCTCCCCAACAAGAGGAGTAGCGCTGAAATCGGTATTACCATATCGGATTAGGGATAGTGTGGCCGCAAATGGACGGTATTGGCCTCTGGGTGGTATCCCACAGTGCACCATTGTGACCGCTCTGGACAGCCATCTGAACTCGGATGCACTGGCCAGGTAGACAGGAAAAGCCCCGCGAACTTTTGAATTTCATTTCCTGTTTGCCCAGCGTGGAGCTTTGATCAGCATGGGTGGCGATGCAGTCCCAAATCCAAAAAGAGCTCCAGCATGGACTGTATGGGAGATACTGGATCTGATCGCTGTATGGGGAGGCAAATCTGTTCTATCACAGTTCCGTTACAGAAGACGAAATGCCAAAGCATTTGAAAAAATCTCCAGACAGAGGCCACAGCAGGGACTCAGCACAGTGCTGCGTGACAAGCGTAACGGAAAGCCAAAGAATCAAATGGACGCTTATGGAGGAAGGGAAGGGGTACTGAGGACTCCAGCTATCCCACAGCCCCCGCAGTCTCCGAAAAGCATTTGCATTCTTGGCTGAGCTCCCAATGCCTGTAGGGTCAAACACATTGTCCAGGGTGGTTCAGGGTATAGCTCGTCAATTTACCCCCCCCCCCCGGGAAAGAAAAGGGAAAAAAATCGTTTCTTGACTTTTTTCAATGTCACCCTATGTCTACTGAATGCTGCTGGTAGACGCGATGCTACGGCAGTGAACAACAGCATCCTCTCCGCTCCTCTCCCCGGTGGCAGATGGTACAATATGACTGCTATCCATCGTCGTCATCAGCCCGTGAGTGCTCCTGGCTGGCCTCAGGTGAGGTCGGCCGGGGTCGCCTGGGTAAAAATAGGAATGACTCCCGGTCATTCCCAGTAGATGGTACAGAACGGCTGGTAACCGTCTTCATCACAGCAACTGGGGGCTGAGCTCCATCAGCCCCCCCCCCTCTTCATGTCTAAAGAAAAGATTCTGTACTGCCTGGACTATCATAGCAGCGGGATGCTGGGCTTCTGTCCCCGCACTGATTAATGTCCTGCCTGGACTATCATAGCAGCTGGAGGCTTCCTCCCCCTCATTTTATCTCACTAACAAGTCAGTGTTTCTTATTCCTGTGTTTCTTTATTACTTCATCACACAAATGGGGGGACACTGCAGTGGTAGCTCAGGAGGGTTGGGGGAGCAGGGAAGCAACGGGTGGGGTTGTTGCAGGGGCACCCCCTAGAATGGCATGCAGCTCATCATTTCTGCGGAATCTGACACGGAGCGGCTGTGCTCTATGGTACACTGGTTCTCTAGCACACTTGCCCCATATTCTAGGCAGGACTGACTCTATTTTTAGATACAACATAAAGGAGGGAATGACCTCAGCCAGGAGCACCCATGACAGCAGCAGACGGTACAGAACGACTGATAACCGTCATCTCATCGCCAATTTACAATGACGTGGCAGACGGTACAGAACAACTGATAACCGTCTCTGCTATCTTGCAAAGGCAAATGATTGCTGCTCTGTAGCACTGCAGTATTGCCTCTGTCAGGGGCATCGAGTACACACATGGTGACAATGACAAAAGGCAAAACAGGCTCCATGGTTGCCATGCTATGGCGTCTGCCAGGGCAATCCGGGGAAAAGGGGCACAAAATGATTGTCTGCCGTTGCTTTCCCGGAGGAAGGAATGAGTGATGACATTTACCCAGAAACACCTGCGACACTGTTTTTGCACCATCATGCATTTGGGTCTCAACCCAGAATTCCAATGGGCGGGGGAGACTGCGGAAACTATGGGATAGCTACGGGATAGCTACCCACAGTGCAACGCTCCAGAAATCGACGCTAGCCTCGGACCATGGACGCACACCGCCGAATTAATGTGCTTAGTCTGGCTGCGTGCACTCGACTTTATACAATCTGTTTTACAAAACCGGTTTATGTAAAATCGGAATAATCCCGTAGTGTAGACATACCCTGTGTCTTTTTCAGAAGGGGGAATTGGAATGCTAACAATTTCTTCTTTTTCTCTTGCTTCTCAAAGATAGTAGTTATAGTAGAAAATTCTGCAGTTTCAATCAGAGATATTTACCTACCAGCAAGTGAGGTATTATGCCTACATATTTTGTGGTACAGCTGCAGATCCTTTTGATAATATATTTTGGGATTATAATATCAGAGGATTAACATTGTTCAGAAATCGTCTTATATTTTTGTCACTGTTGGTATTAATTCAGGTGTACTTCTTCTCATTGACATTAATATTGAATTCGACAGTGTATGAAGTAAAAGCAGCAAAGAGTCCTGTGGTACCTTATAGACTAACAGACGTTTTGGAGCATGAGCTTTCGTTTCGGATGCAACGACGAAGTGGGTATTCACCCACGAAAGCTCATGCTCCAAAACGTCTGTTAGTCTATAAGGTGCCACAGGACTCTTTTTGCTGCTTTTACAGATCCAGACTAACACAGCTACCCCTCTGATTCTTGACAGTGTATGAAGTGTAATCTTCTCTGCTAACTCAATTCCTGTGCAAATCATATGATTTTTCTGGTTTTGCTTATAATGATTCAGTACATCTGGAGAAAAATCCTGAAAGAAGTAGGAGGATTTAAATTGTTTGGTAGACTAGATTAGGGTTAAAGCATTTAGCGGCAAAATAAGACTTGGACCCAATCTTTCCTACACTTATTCTAGAAATGGCAATCCAGGATTTCAGACTACATACTTTATACAGAGGATATCAAGAATAATCAGAAAGATATCACATATGTAGGAAGTAAATAAAATAACTAGAGGAGTTAAAATTTTCTAAATACTGATTTTAGACAAAGCAGAGATGAATTTGTTGCCAAAAAAAATTAAAATTCATCCCCTTTTTCAAACGCCTCTAGTAATAGCATTTTTCTGTATTTTTAGCTCAGTCAGTCCAGATTGAAAGGATGTTGTCTGCCTCTTGAGAGATAAGTGTGAATGAAAAAAATGACAGCCTTGTATCCATGTTTCTATTCTTTCTTCATCTCCACCTCTGAATAGTTTCCAGTGTCTGCCCTGCCTTCGTCAATCAAATATCTTGCAGTATCAGTGATTTTTCTAGTCTTTTTGTGTTTAGGAACATAAGAACGGCTGTACTGGGTCAGACCAAAGGTCCATCTAGCCCAGTATCCTGTCAGTATCCTGACAGTGGCCAATGCCAGGTGCCCCAGAGGGAGTGAACCTAACAGGTAATGATCAAGTGATCTCTCTCCTGCCATCCATCTCCACCTTCTGACAGACAGAGTCTAGGGACACCATTCCTTACCCATCCTGGCTAATAGCCATTAATGGTTTTAACCGCCATGAATTTATCCAGTTCTCTTTTTGTTTTTCCGTTGTTCCTATCTTTGCAGTTTACAGTTATACCTCATGAATTGGATAGCTGAATTTAAGAGTACGGGAAGAACAAAATGGGGAGGGATCATTTGTGTCTCAAATTTTTACCATAGGTTTCTTTTAATCTGCTAGTTTACAGCAACATTCTTAAGAGCATACATGGGTTTTGGAAATTTTTTGTATCACTAATGTGTCCCACTCATTGATGTGGTCATGGAAATAATGAGACACACACACCACAATATGATTAAATATGGAGACCGGAACTTTATTTAAAACTATTACCTTTTCTGGGGTAACAACTCCAAGCTACCTGAGAGGGTTGTTCCATTGTAATTCTCCACTGCCTCTAATGGCCCCAGACGCTACAAACCTGTGGGTGGATATGAAGGCCGTGCTCCCTCTACACCTTCAAGCCTACCCAGGGGCCCAGACTGGAAGTCAGTCTGGTCCCATACCACTTCTCTAATGCTGGAGATAGGAGACATGGAAGGAGGGGAGTTGCATGCTGCATAAGACATCTAATACCTTAGTACTGTACTGAGGGCTAATGTATGTCCAAGCAGCTCACTGATTTACAGTGACCTCAAATCAGACCTTTCTAATGTACCAACCAACCTGCCAACATTGCAACAGTTGTAATATAACCCCCAAAACAGACATGCTGGACAGATGGTAAAAACCCATATAGAAGTTCACCAGTTTTGCTATATGGGAAAAGTCCCTTTCAGACCTCAAAACTGGGGATCAGCCTAGCCTCTGGCATTGAAGGAAATCCAGCAACCAGATTATGGGTGAGAAGGGTGGGGCTGAAACATAGTGCCCTAAATGGCTACTTGCCAGGCAGCAGATAGTAGCAATCTCCTTCCCACTCCATCTCCTGCAGGGAGGAGCTAATCACTTTGGGCCCATTACCAGTCCCACAGTCAGTGGTGGGAGGTCAGGTTTTGATGGCTGGATCCAGAATGTGATACCCTTCTCCCTAGCCTGCAGCACAAGAAAAGGGGAAGAGGATGGGAAGGGAAAGAGGAAGAAGCATTCTCCTTCCGTCCCTTCCTCCACACACATTGAAGGCAAGTGGAAGGGGGACAGGGAACTTAGAAAACCAGAAGGAGCATATGGAGACTAACCTAGCTAGTTGCTCCTGGTCAGGGGCGGCTCTAGCTTTTTTGCTGCCCCAAGCACAGCAGTCAGGCTGCCTTCGGCGGTGCACCTGTAGGAGGTCCCTGGTCCCGCGGATTCGGCAGCATGCCTGCAGGAGGTCCGCCAGTCCCGCAGCTTCAGCGTACCCACCGCCGAATTACCGCGGGACCGACGGACCTCCCAGAGGCAAGCCACTGAAGGCAGCCTGACTGCCGCCCTCGCAGGGACTGGCAGGCCGCCCTCTGTGGCTTACTACCCCAGGCATGCGCTTGGAGCACTGGTGCCTGGAGCCACCGTTGCTCCTGGTTAAGATCTCATCTGAACACACGCACAGCCCAGAATGTCTCCATTGCTCCACCATTGAGTAATAATAGGAAGCAGTGGGGCCCTTCCTGTTTTATGACGGACATGTTTTAGAAGGCATGATTAAATCTGAACAAGTCTATTTATTTAGCTGAACAAAGGGATGCTTCCAGATATGCACAGCAGGATGACTTCAGCTTTAGAGTGCTAATACAATTCTATTTTGCACTCTGTAAGTAGGTAATTTTCCCAACCTGCACTACAAACACAATCAACACAATAAGTAAGGTCCAAACAAGGCCTCTTTCCTGTGTTTGATCTTATTAACTAAGAAATGAACAATAAGATAATGAAGATCAGTTTAAACCTTCTCCCTCTGGCATGATTACTTCTAAAGTGAAGCAGATTAAGTGGTGAGTCAGCAAAACTCATTTAACCCTTTTCCCAACAGCAATAACTCTTGTTGAAAAATGTTACAGACTTTTACCAGTTTGTTACCTTCTTTATAATTATCCCTAAATCACAGACCTTCATCAATATCGTATTTGTCAGTGGATTGGAAAAGTTAACTCCAGGTAGTTTAGTAAATTTCTTTGTCAAAACTGAACACAGCTTTTAGGTGTAGGACTATATATATTTTTCCTTTCTATTAATTTTCTCTCTTTATGTCTAGCAAATACTAGTGAATATATTAACAACTTTTGATACAATAGATCAATTGGTGCTTTTGTTTCCTCTTTGGGAATTATGAAATCTGAATGGGATCAGTTTTTAATGAATCCTCTCCAAAGTTAACCAGATCTGGAAAACTGCGACATTCTATCCTTTCACATCTCCTGCTCAATGTACATGTCATACTGTTAGTGGAGACTGTGAGACCTTTGCAACAGTACTTCCTTCTGTTTCCATCAAACCTCACTTCTATAATTTTCTTACATCCAACTGCCTAAATAATGTACAGTTCCAGGGGACAGTTAGGTAGCTTTGAATTTATGGAGGAAATGCTGGTGGGCAGGGGAAAAATAGAATTTAGACACAACATGACTCTTTCCTCCATGAAGGGATATTTTCTATTTTGAATCAATGGCTCACCCTCTCAAGCTGTTATAGAATCAATTTTCATAGTCTCAGAAAGCAACAGTGACCAAAGTTTCTTTTACTATCTTTGGTTGATTTGTAGACATAGAACTCTCTCTCACTAATACAGACTGTGCCAGGTTTATCTCTGCAATGTATTATTATTGTTCTTGTTGTTATATTACAACCCCCACCCTCTACTCCTCCCCAGATTTCTATTGAAGCATTTGTTGTTTGATATGGATACATAATATGTCTGTTAAGTGATCTGGTCTGTAAGGGACATAGTGAAATTTCAGCCCATTTAGGAGCAAGTTCTCCAGTTAATCAAATGTTTTAGATCTATAAAGCAATAATAAATTGCTCACAAAGGGGGAAACATTCATTTTAGAGTTTCTTAAAGAAAGTTGCCTATTGTTCATTGATTCACTCAGTATAGACCATACGGCTGGGATCTTCAAATGTTACAAATGAATTGTCTTTATACTTGAAAATGTTTCGGGGTCTGAATACGCAGCTTGAAGGAACTATACAAGAAGCTATTTTGATTGCATTACATGTCACGAGCAAAAGTTAATGTTTTTTTGGTTTTTTTAAGAATGAGGATTATCACATTCTGGAATTATGAAACCCGTTATCCAAAATCTGTTTTTTAATGACTGTAAGCTGTAAAACTATCATCCTTCTGTTTAAGGGGTGGCATTGCTAAGTAGCTTTTTGGTAACATTTCAAGAGAAGATGATTTACCATAATAGAGATTCATATTAAATCACGTTTCTGAATGAAGGAAATCAGTTTATAGAGAAGTTAGATAATTAATGTGACTGACTTAATTTGTTTTGTCATATGCATAATAATGTTCTGCCTAAATTATACAGGAAAAATAGCCAACACGTGCAAATATAAAGGATATCTTTGTCTCTCTGTTGAGCCCATAAGTTATTCCCATAGCACATATATTTTCTGATAAATATCTCCACCTTTCTGATTAAAAGCTTTCTTACCCTTCCAAGAGTACACTTGTTGGTACATTTGTGGAAAAAAAAAGTTTTTGTAGTAGATTGTTCATATAACCAGTTCCAGGTATTTATCATGATAAAGTACATATAATCTTCCAGAGACTGTTATCTCCATTATTTGCTAATTCTAGAATAGGAGGTGTAGCAGCATCCATTGAAAAGCGTGGCAATTTCCTGCTGTGGATTGAAAAGTATTGCTGGAAACATATTCTGATGTTCTGAGATCAACACATTTTTCATCAGAAAACACACTATCTGTTTTCTTCAGTATTAGTTTACATGCATACTTGCCATTGTGTATATCGTATATTTTAGCTGTTGTGCAGGCAACCTGATGTGTTCTAGATGGGACATGGTATAGAAGAGATGTAGGAATGGGCTGAAGTATCCTTTATATTTGCCTTTGTATCTAGGGGAGTTGGAAATAGGCAAGAATGGAGAGAAATTTTGTATGGCAGTGCACAGAATTTTGCAAGTTTAATGTGAGCCCTGCAGCAATCCGATGCATTTTAGTTACTGGTAAGTTTGTTAAATTCTGTTTGAAAAATGTTCATCTTGGAAGATGGCCTTCTAAACAATATTACTTCCATTATGTCAACAGTAACCATTTTTAAAGCTTCTTTTTGGCTTCATGGTTCTGCTGATAAAATAAATTTTATACTTTAAAGGCTTCAGCTATAGCTCATTTGCTAATATGTTGAATGGCTGACTTAATACAATTAACTGTTTGTTTGACTAGCTCTAGAATTATACAGTGTTAAAAACTAGGGGCCTAATCCTCCTGATGAGATATCTTCTCAAACAAGGCCCTTATAATTCAGTGTCAGAGAGAGTGATTACTTGTTTATTCTAGTACTATCTATGCTTGGTTGGGAAGTCAGTCTCAATAAGTGTTAAAGTGGAACTTACAGGGGGGGTTGAAAGGAAGTAACTTTCACATTTGTGTATTAGTTAGGTCTTTCAGGTAGCCAGGTAAAACTTTCCATAGTATAAAACATACATGTTAGATAATGTACAGTATATAAAAGAGGAAAGGCCTGTCTCTGTCCTCTTTTCTTTAAATAACAGCTCCTGTACAAAATATGAATTAATGTAGTCTGTCCCTTTCCCAAGCCAATGACTGAAATATGTATGCAAGACTTCCACAACAAACTCAGGCCAAGCATATAATTTTTCTGTCCTTTCCTTTAATCATTTAATTTCTATACTATATGTCCAAGGGCAGTTTAAAAACAACTATTTGTGAAGTGACTTTACAGATCTTTCTTATATCATTTGACATGTTAGACGCTCCTTAATAGCTCTGTGTTCTTCTTCGAGTGATTGCTCCAATGCATTCCAGTTAGGTGTGCGCGCCGTGCGTGCACGGCTTCTCCGGAACTTTTTTACCCTAGCTACTCCGGCGGGCCGGCTGGCGCCCACTGGAGTGGCGCCGCTATGGCGCCTGTTATATACCCCAGCCGGCCCGTCCGCTCCTCAGTTCCTTCTTCCCGCCCGTGACGGCAGTCGGAACTGTGGAGTGCTCAGTAGTCCTCCACATCCCTAGCTCTCGCTACTCATTGCTGTATATAGTTTCTTTAGTGTTAGTATAGTTAGTTTAGTAGTTAGTTAGTGTTTTAGATAAGGATAGGGGGAGTATTTCCTCCCTTCCCCTCCCCGGTGCGGGCTCATGCCCAAGGCACCGGGCTTTAAGCCCTGTGCAGCGTGCCAGAGGCCTATGCCAGTGGGTGACCCTCACGGCTCCTGCCTCCGTTGCCTGGGTGAGGCACACCGCACCGACAAGTGTGCTATTTGTTCGGCTTTTAAGCCGCGGACCCGTAAGGACAGAGACAGTCGCCTCAAGCAGCTCCTTATGGAGGCGTCCCTCCAGCCCCCGGCACCGTCAGCGCCGGCACCGAGGGCTTCTTCGGTGCAGAGTGCACCCGCGGCACTGACCGGCTCCGGCACCGTGGCCACGGTACCTAAACCGCCGCCTAAGACGACCCGGCACCGCTCGCTCTCGCCTTCACGCAAGCAGAAACTGGCGAAGGCTGTAGCGAAGGCACGCACAGAGTCCGCCACGAGAGTGGCTGCGGCAGTGCGTAAAGCGGGCCCTGAGCCCTCGACTCCGGCTCTGCAAGCGCCGTCGAGTCCGGCACCGCCACGCTCCCCGGCACCGACCGAGGTTGAGGCAAGGCTGCCTTCGACGCAGGAGACATTCTCCTCCGCGCGGGACCTGATCAGGCTTATAGAGGCTCCGAGCCTCCGGCCCCCGGCACCGCCGGTGCGGGCTGTTGTCTCTCTGGGCAAGCCAGCCAGAATGACAAGATCGCCCTCTATCGACGAGCGGCATGGAAGACGGTCCCGGTCCCGGTCCCGGCGCAGGTCCCCGTCCCGTCGTTCGGGATCTCGTCGCCGCTCCTCTTCACGGCACCGAGCGCCATCCCGACGCCGGTCTGAGTCCCGGTACCGCTCTCGATCTCGGTACCGGTCGCACTCCCGGCACCGATCTAGGTCACCGTACCGTCGGTACCGTCGGAGATCGTCTCGGCACCGCGACTCTCAGAGTCACTCCCGGCACCGCGGATCCCGGTCCCGGTCGAGCTCCTGGCGCCGGTCGAGCTCCCGGCACCGCTGCAGCCCGCGCTCACGTTCACCGTCCCGTCGGCGCTCTGCGTATTGACCCTCGGTGCCATCGGTGCAGGGCCTCCCGCCTTCAGCGGTTCAGTCCTTCGGCACCACAGCACCGCCTTGGCCATCCCGCCCAGCGTCCGTGGCCTCCGGTGCCGACGATACTGCCCACCGATGGCCGACCCCTCAAGGACTCCCTCATGAGCAGTGGGGCTACTGGGTCCCGTGGGGGCAGCATGAAACGCAGGGTATCCCATTTCCCAGGAGGGATGTGACCACCAGCACCAGGGGCCCTGAAGCAACTGTTAGCCGGCCGCCTCCCTCCTCTCCGCACGAGCCCTCTGCTCATCCGGTCCGCCAATCACCCACGCCTCACGATTCGGAGGAGGCTCAGCCACCGAACGTAGAGCCTGAGCCAGTTGTGCAGGGTGCATCTTCATCATCCTCGCCGGATGAGGCGGTGGCAGGTGCTGCGGCCAGCGAACCCCCGCCCATTGACCTCCGGCCCTTCCAGGACCTGCTTCGCAGGGTGGCGGCGTCCATGAATCTCCCCGTCGAGGAGGTCCATGAGGACGAGGATCCAATTACCAATGTGGTGGGTGCAGACGCTCCCGTCCGCGTGGCGTTACCCTTTGTCCGGACCATTCAAAAAAACGCCACTACGCTCTGGCAGACCCCCGCTTCCATTCCACCCACAGCACGCGGGGTCGAGCGGAAGTACTCAGCCCCACCATCAGGCTATGAGTACCTTTACTCCCACCCAACCCCGGACTCCCTCGTAGTCCAATCTGTTAACGACCGCGAGAGGCACGGCCAACCTGCCGCTGCGCCTAAGTCCAAGGACGCCAAGCGCATGGACTTGCTCGGCCGTAAGATCTACTCCGCAGGGGGTTTGCAGCTGAGGATCGCAAACATCATGGTCCTCCTCGCCAGGTACGTCTTTGACATTCTGACGTCCCTGGCGAAGTTCACGGAGCTCCTGCCTTCCACATCACGCCAGGAGTTCTCCGCCTTGCTGGACGAGGGGAGGAAGTCCTCCCGGTCATCTATTACGGCCGCCCTCGACGCCGCGGACTCCGGGGCTCGGACCTTGGCATCCGGCGTGACAATGAGGCGCATCTCCTGGCTGCAGTCCTCCACCCTGCCGCCGGAGGTGCAGTATACCCTTCAGGACCTCCCCTTCGACACCCAGGGTCTGTTTTCCGAAAAGACAGATTCTCGGATCCAGACCCTGAAGGACGGGCGCATCGCCATCCGCACGCTAGGCATGCATACGCCGGCGACGCAGCGCAGGCCCTTCCGGCCGCAGCCCTCCCGCTACCAACAGCGCTATCGCCCCTATGTCAGCCGACGACCGACCCAAAATCGCCGTCGTCCGTCCGGCAACCGCCGCAACCAGGGCCAGGCCGCTTCCAAGGCCCCTCAGGGGGCTAAGCAGGCCTTTTGATGGGGCGATCGAGGACGGCCCATCACTCTCCCTACCGGATCCTTCCCCATTATTTCACAACCGCCTTTCCCATTTCTTTTCGGCGTGGTCCCGCTTAACATCAGACAACTGGGTGCTTCAAACAGTCCAGTCGGGATACCGCCTTCAATTTGTTTCGCCCCCACCTTCCCACCCACCCTCCCTGTCCCTCTTCAGGGACCCCTCTCACGAGCAAGTCCTCTTACAAGAGGTTCAGACTCTGTTGAGCGTGGATGCCATAGAGGCAGTACCTCAAGACAAGCAGGGCAGGGGATTTTATTCCCGTTATTTTCTCATCCCCAAGGCGAAAGGCGGGCTACGTCCTATCCTGGACCTTCGCGAGCTGAACAAATACCTGCTCAAGCCCAAGTTTCGTATGGTCACCCTGGGGACCATTATTCCCTCCCTGGATCCGGGAGACTGGTTTGCCGCCCTCGACATGGACGCCTACTTCCATGTCGCGATCTATCCTCCTCATCGGCGTTACCTTCGGTTTGTGGTCAACAACGCCCACTACCAGTTCCCCGTGTTGCCATTCGGACTCTCCACTGCACCGAGGGTATTTACAAAATGCATGGCAGTCGTAGCAGCAGCCCTCCGCCGTCGTCAGATGCACGTCTACCCGTATCTTGATGACTGGCTGGTCCGAGCTCAGTCCCGTCAGCTCGTGATAGAACAGATGGCAGAAATTCTGTCTCTCTTTCAGCGGCTTGGTCTTCTCATCAACACCGAGAAGTCCACTTTGTTCCCAACGCAGCGGCTGGAGTTCATCGGAGCGGTTCTCGACTCCACGGTTGCCAGGGCCTCTCTTCCTCGCGCCCGGCACCAGACGATGGTCTCCATCATCCGGGATCTCGTCGCCTTCCCGACCACAACAGTGCGCTCCTGCCTACGCCTTCTGGGTCACATGGCCTCCTGCACATATGTCACCGCATATGCGCGACTCCATCTTCGCCCCTTCCAGTCCTGGCTCGCGACGGTGTACCGGCCTCATCGAGACCCCATCGACTTGGTGGTCACGGTCAACAGGACGGCCCTCGACTCCCTCCGCTGGTGGCTCAACCCGGAGGTCGTGTGTGCGGGAGTCCCGTTCCATCCTCCTCGCCCATCCGCCACGCTGACCACGGATGCCTCAGCACTCGGTTGGGGGGCCCACCTGGGCGACCTTCACACCCAAGGCCTTTGGTCGCCCCGGGAGCTCGCGCTACACATCAATGTCCGCGAGCTCCGTGCCATCCGCCTCGCCTGCCGAACCTTCTGCTCCCACCTGCAACGCCGTTGTGTAACAGTACTCACGGACAACACCGCTGCGATGTACTATGTGAACAAGCAGGGCGGAGCCCGCTCTTCTCCCCTCTGCGAGGAAGCGATCCTCCTGTGGGACTTCTGCGTGACCCACTCCATTCACCTAGAAGCGTCTTTTCTTCCGGGAGTGCAGAACACGCTGGCCGACCATCTCAGCAGGTCATTTCTCTCCCACGAGTGGTCCCTTCGTCCCGACGTTGCACATACGATTTTCCAGAGGTGGGGGTTTCCCCGGGTCGACCTCTTCACCTCCAAGGCGAACAGGAAGTGTCTCCAGTTTTGCTCGTTCCGGGGTCACTCGCCGGGCTCTCTGTCGGACGCTTTCCTGTATCCCTGGCAGACTCACCTCCTCTATGCCTTCCCTCCTTTCCCGCTCGTGCACAGAGTGCTCCAGAAGCTGCGGAGGGATCGAGCCACCGTCATACTCGTGGCTCCGGCCTGGCCGAGACAGCATTGGTACACCCTGCTGCTCGAGCTCTCCGTTCGGGATCCCATCCCCCTCCCGTTATGGCCGGACCTTATCACGCAGGACTTCGGCAGACTCCACCATCCGAACCTGCAGTCCCTCCATCTTACAGCCTGGTACCTGCGTGGTTGACCCACGCAGAGAGGGACTGTTCGGCGGCCGTGCAGCAAGTCCTGCTTGAGAGCAGAAAGCCTTCCACTCGCTCCACCTACCTGGCGAAATGGAAGAGGTTCGCGCTCTGGTGTGACCAACGAGGACTCAACCCTTTCGTCGTACCCGTCCCTACCATCCTGGACTACCTCTGGTACCTTAAGGAGCAAGGTCTGGCGGTCTCCTCCTTGCGGGTACACCTGGCAGCGGTGTCCGCTTTTCGTCCTTCTCTGGAAGGTCGCTCCATCTTTTCCAATCCGATGGTCTCCCGCTTCCTGAAAGGCCTGGACCGATTGTACCCGCCGGTGCAGCGTCCGGCCCCAACCTGGGATTTGAACCTCGTCCTGTCCAAACTCATGGGTCCGCCATTCGAACCTATGGCCACGTGTTCTCTTCTTTACCTCTCCTGGAAGACGGCCTTCCTCGTCGCCATAACATCGGCCAGACGAGTCTCGGAGCTCCGGGCGCTGACGGTAGGTCCGCCATACACCGTCTTCCACGCAGACAAGGTGCAGCTTCGTCCGCATCCGGCCTTCCTGCCAAAAGTGGTCTCGGCTTTCCACCTCAATCAGGACATCTTTCTCCCGGTCTTCTTCC
Source organism: Mauremys mutica (assembly GCF_020497125.1). NCBI lineage: Eukaryota > Metazoa > Chordata > Testudines > Geoemydidae > Mauremys > Mauremys mutica. The sequence continues at coordinate 314,298,073 of NC_059072.1, read as the reverse complement.
CGAAGCCCCATGCCTCGCCTCGGGAACAGCAGCTCCACACCCTCGACGTCCATAGAGCGCTCGCTTTTTACATCGAGCGGACGAAGCCTTTTCGGCGTTCTACACAGCTCTTCATAGCAGTCGCCGATCGCATGAAAGGCGAGCCGGTCTCTTCCCAGCGCATCTCCTCCTGGGTAACTCAGTGCATCAGAGCATGCTACGAGCTGGCTCGCGTGCCCCCGGGCCGCTTCACCGCTCATTCCACGAGGGCGCAAGCCTCGTCTGCCGCCTTCCTGAGCCATGTCCCCATCCAGGACATCTGTCGAGCGGCCACATGGTCTTCGGTCCACACCTTCGCCTCCCACTACGCGTTGGTGCAGCAGTCTCGAGACGACGCAGCCTTCGGCTCAGCAGTTTTACACTCTGCCACGTCTCACTCCGACCCCACCGCCTAGGTAAGGCTTGGGAATCACCTAACTGGAATGCATTGGAGCAATCACTCGAAGAAGAAAAGACGGTTACTCACCTGTAGTAACTGTTGTTCTTCGAGATGTGTTGCTCCAATCCATTCCAGACCCGCCCTCCTTCCCCACTGTCGGAGTAGCCGGCAAGAAGGAACTGAGGAGCGGACGGGCTGGCTGGGGTATATAACAGGCGCCATAGCGACGCCACTCCAGGGGGCGCCAGCCGGCCCGCCGGAGTAGCTAGGGTAAAAAAGTTCCGGAGAAGCCGTGCACGTGCGGCGCGCACACCTAACTGGAATGGATTGGAGCAACACATCTCGAAGAACAACAGTTACTACAGGTGAGTAACCGTCTTTTCTGTTTGGTAATACACATAAACCATTTTTTCTCTAGTTATGTTTAACTGTGAGGCTAAATGTAGTCAACTCTGTTGTGTCTTATACAGAATGTGCCCCAAACTTCTTGATGGTTATATCTTTAGGTGAATGTGAGATGGCTCTATTTAACCTCTAATTTCTCTGGTACTTGTAATTTTAATTATTTTAGGTTTGCAGCGGCCCATTAACGTGTTCTCTCAAAGATTTGATTTATACTGTATATGGTACTAATGGCTTTTCCCCATAAAATACCATATGTGTTTGTGGTGGTGGTAGTAGTTGTCATATATATTTACATTAAAGTAGTGCCCAGAGGCCTCATACAAGATTGGGGCCCCATTGTTCTAAAGACAGTATGACTATATAGTAAGAGTAATTCTTTATCAGTGATCTTACAATCAAAATAGACAAGATGAACAAATGGTTAGAGGCACAGAGAGGTGAAGTAACTTGCCCAGGGACACACAGTAGGCCACCGGCAAAACTGGGGAAAACCCAGGTGTTCTGAGTCCTAGTTTACCCCCATATTAAATAGTCCATCAACCATTATAATTTCTAATAATAATTTCTGATTTTTATATCAATCCTATTCATGATTATAATTCTAGGGCTTAAGCTCACAATGATTTATGCTTTTCCTTAACTTTACACACATGGTGAACAGTCCTATTGAAGAAAAGGGGACTATTCACAGTGCATAGTATTAAGTACAGGTATAAAATCTATGCAGGATTGGCATATTAGGTTCTGACTAGTTTAAACAATTATATTTCTAAATATATGTCAATCTGAAATGTTGTATATGTCAGTTTTTTGTAAGACACAGTTTGCCTCTCCTGAGCTGCAAAAGAGTAAAGTTGTTCACTATAGATATACTTAATAAAATACAATACTTTTCTGTCAGGATAAAAAATAAAGCTGATTAATTTTACCTAATTTGAAATCAATGACAGTTTGACAGACTGATTTGATTAAAAGCTTTTGAGTACTGTAATTGGATATTGTCTGTGTTCTTTACTGCTGATGATTTGTAGAGGATACTGTGTGTGGTTTTATACTGATTTATTGTACAATAATAAAGCAAGACAAGACACTATATCCTGTTCACAGCATGCATTCTGACTACACTGTGTACTTTCATCTCAGTGCTGCTCACCAGGAATACTGCTTCCTGTTTCCCTCCTCATGCTGATAATTTTTTTGGTGCTGGCATGGATTACCTGGTCTCAAAATGTTTTTCCGAAATAAGTTGTGTTTGAGGAGCAGTAGAACCTTTAGTTAGATTCTTTAAGTAAAATTTAAATTTGTAAAGTGTAGGGTTGATATTTTCTTTAATTCATTCTTCCATTGTTGCCAGTACACAAATTAATTTTCCAGGGAGAATTCGTATAACAAACTAAATATATGGGGACAAATAGATATTTGCCTCTAAATTTGAATGAATTTTTGTTACTTTCATTTTAGAAGGGCTATATTTAAGGCCCATGCCTTTGGTACACTATAGTTTATTTGCAACAATCCAACAGCTCCCTGGCTTATTTAAAAAATCATCTCATGAAAAAAAAATGTGCTCCTCTTTTTAATCTCTGCCATGAGTTCCTATTTTTCCCCTTCTGTGTACTTCTGAACAACAGGTGAATGCATTTCTTTCTCTTCCTCTGACTCCACCTTATTAATGCATTTATTTTCCTTGCTACATTGCTCTGACCCAGCTTTGTTAATTGATTTTTTTCTCCCCCTCAATTAATTGGTTTCTCACACATCCCATTGTCTATCACCCCGTGTCCTCACAATATATATTTTCACCTTTGTTTTGGCAAGTCTGTCTTCTGTAGTCTCTCCCACCTTTTCTTCTGTTCCTTTTGTGACCCCTTTTTTGTCTCTCCATCCCAGCTAAGCACCTCGTTCACAGAGAGGGGCTAAGCACTACTGGCCTGGAGGCTGGTTTCCTTGATTCTCCTGGACTGGTCTCTTCTTTACACTTTCCCCAACAGGTGAAACTGATCTTTAGCCCATACTAAGGTGCACATTGGACCATGTTGTGTGGCCAGATATTGATGCCTGGACTCTGTCCTCAGGGTTGTTGGGGAGGAAGTATGAAGGAAACACTCAACACCACAGCTCCATTGTGCTATGTTCTGGATAGTATTGCCTGCATGAATACATATCAGCTTTAGTAGTAACCATTGAGACTGGAGTGATGGTGTAGAGTGACCACAAGTTTGGTCTGAAATTTACAAGATTTCTCTTGATTTTGAAGTTTAAAAAAATTGCTGAGACAGCCCTCATCTACACCAATCTAGGTCTGTCAGCTGGATCTCACTCATCAGTTCCTGCCTCATCCAACTGCCCAAGACTTTGATAGCAAGTTCTGGAAGGGGGTGTTTAAAACCTGGGACAGTCCTGGCCAAAGTAGGAGAGTTGACGTAGATGATCATCACTCCTAGTTTGAATATGATCACAAAAGTAATGTAATATGTGAATAATTGACTAAAAACTATTCAATATAAAATGTGAAATTTCTAGTCTCATACTTAGGCTTAAAGTGAACTTAATTTTTTTCTTCTCACTTAATAACTGGTGACTAGTGAAAACACAAAAGATTGCTTTTAGAACATTTTTAATCTGATTAATGCCTGTACTTTACATGCAGTGCCACCCTTTTGGCTTTCCTGGTCGAACTTCTTAAGAGTTCAGTAGCCATGCAAGAACAAATGCTGGGTGGAAAAGGCTTTTTAGTCATTGGCTACCTCCTTGAAAAGGTAAGTAGTATTAATATTATTCTTAGTATTAATACTATCATTCTGAAAACCTAGCTGAATACAGTATTTTCAGTCATGTATTTTTTGTGCTACTAGTCTTTTAGTTCTCTGTGTTAGTAAGTATCTAGGAAGTTCTGTAATTTGAATATTTTATATGCTGTTTACAGGGTGCTTTTCTTCTTTTCCATAGTTCATGTCATATACTAATGTTCAGAGATCCCTTTTCTCTTTCCTCATATTTATTAGTAACTTCCCTTTAAGCTCAGATACGTCTTACCGCTCAAATCCTGTGTAGAACTGGAAAGCCAAGTTTAAACTTAGTGGGTACTCTTTAAAACAGGGGTTGGCAACCTCTGGCATGCATCTCGCCAGGGTAAGCACGCAGTTTGCCGTCCCAGGCCAATGGGGGCGGCGTGAAGCGGCGAGGGATGTGCTGGCCACGGCTTCCTGCCACCCTCTTTGACCTGGGATGGCGAACCGCAGCCAGTGGGAGCTGCGATTGGCCGAACCTGCCGACATGGCAGGTAAACAAACTGGCCTGGCCCGCCAGGGTGCTTACCCTGGTGAGCCGCATGCCAGAGGTTTCTGACCCCTGCTTTAAAAGTTCCTCCAGTTTTTGTTTATTTTTATAATTTCATTTTATTTATACATAAAATCCACATCAAAAGGAGTAACTCTCTCTTATTCTAGGCACCCATGAAAATTCCTTAAATATACAGATTTGAATAGACAAATGCTGTAATATCCCTTCAACCATTAATTAACAAAACAACAATAATAAAGAATGGGCTACCATCGAGAGCAGTCTCCTTCCAAAGTCTTCCCATTTCTTCATATCTAGGAAAAACAAATGAGTCTTGCATCATGTCCTGAAGTTCACTAAGCTTGGGTTATTTACGATTGGATGAGTAGTGAATCCGAAACCTGAGGAGTTCTTGTCAAATGTGCTCCAACAGCTGCCTCCTTGACTCAGGAAGGGATGGACTTCTCTACCAGTAATAGACCTCGTACTGGTCTACAAGTAGTTGTCAACCAAGAACATATCATCCAAACCCATGCTGTTGGAACAAATGATCCCAACACCTCCAAGCAGAGATGTAGCATTTGTTCCCTCCAGAACTTACCTTGCTCCCATGGTGCCAGATAGTTCAGACCAAATTTTTGAAATTTAGTCATCAAAGTAATTTTCCTCATAATGGAAGGTATTTGTATCAGCAGTCAAGTGGAGACAATTTAGAATAGCTAGGCTGTCTACCACTTGAAACAAAATCACTGACTGAAACTTAGTAGATGCTATTGTGAAGCAAAATAAATGTTCCTTTCCTTGTGCTGCACAGGCAAAAAACTTTAAAAACACCTTAATGAGCCCTAGACTTGGAACCACTAGCACTCTAGTCACTCTACTGCCGATTCCAGTTACTGTAAACTTAGGTGACCTATGATGAAGGTGTGAAAGAGGAAACTTAGGAAACTTCATTGATAGTTGGGAACAAAATGTTTTATAAAATTCCATTAAATCATAAATGTGGGTCTCTTAATGTAACAGTATTTTCACATAAAGCCTCATGAAAATTTACTGGTTCCATTGGTTTCTGAGGGTGGACCAGCAAAAATGGTTTATCACCATAGGAGAGGTAAGTTCCAACCTGAAATTCAAAGAAGGCAATGACTGATATATAAGGGTATAATTTCCACCACCTTTTCCATTCTGAGCATCAGATCAAGTTTGACCAGCTGCATGAGTTGAGCTGACACACATCTGTGATAGTGCTATCAGTGCCAGAATGGCCACATACACCATTTATTTTAGAGACTGACTTTTTTTAAAGACTGACTACAAATCCTCATGTTTCAAGGCATTTGCAAATCATTAAGTGATTAAGTTTATGAACACACTTCTCTTAAGAGCATTTTATTCATAATTCAGTTGCTTTCCTTGCCAGATGGCTTCTGTACTGTGGAAGGCTGTGCAAGGTTAGTAAAACACTGGGAAGCCTCTGGAAGGAGGATAAAACTCAATTTGTCTAGTCCCTTTGGAAGTTACTTTTATTTTAATTATGATGATCTAGGCCTACGTGTGTGCAATATGTTTCTGAAAGTGTTTAAAGGATACTCCAAAACACACAAGACACAGGGTGAATGAAGAGTGTCAGTCCCCCAGAGCAAGAGTTTTTTTAATTCCCCCCCTCCCCCTTCCCCACCTGCCAGGACTTGCGAGATCCACCATCAAGACTTTTCACCATTTTTCTCCTTATTGGTCAGTGATCGGAAAGGATGCTCTGATGAATTATTCCTTCCAGAAAACTAATATTAGGTCACAAATTGCAAATGAACATACCAGCCATCATATAAAGCCCAATTGGTCCCTGATTTAATCTTCATTATTTGGAGATTTAAATTTAGTTAGGATTTTTCTATTTAAAAAGGAATAGAGAGATTAAAAGTCTTTTTTTTAATTCTAAAAGACTGTACCATAATTCTTGTTAAAAATACCATTAGCTGTTCTGTATTTTCTTGTTCTATTTTAATATTCTAATCTTAATTAAAAATCTAATTTTGAACATAATGTGTTCCTTTATAATGTATCTTTTTATAAATTTGAAAATTTAAACTTAGTCTAAAATACTTTTTGCAATTTGCAAACACTCTAATGAATGATCAAATACCCACCTTCAGGTTTGTCATTTTTATATTATTCTGTAATCAATGTCCATCATGGAATTTCAATAATAGAACAGTTGGATTCTTCTGTTGTATTTTTTTCCTCCACTTGTTTTACATGAAAGAGGTTTGGAAAACTGGTTGGTTTTGGTATGGTTTTGTTTTGAGGGTGAGGTGGTCTTCAATTTTGATTTTTTTAAAAATGTATTTTCATTTGAGAGGCTTGGGTGATTGTCAAGCAATTGTCACAATGTTAAGTTTGAGATTTAATTGCAAAGTTCAGAGTTACAGTTCTGTCAAATCAATAGAGCTTTAATATCTATGGTTAATGTTTATGCATGCAAGTAAAAAATGATATACATCAGAATGCTTTGCTTTTGTATTCTTCTGTACATTCGTGTTCTTTTTATAATACATGCCAATGGGAGAAAGGGACTTGGGAGAAGATCAATGTTAATATTCCTGAACAATGTTAGGGATTTTATATTGCTGCCCATCACCATGGTGTAGATTAGTAAAAGAGGTCAGGTTTGGTCTAGATAACCTCAATCTAACCAGAACCATTTCCTTAGTGTAGATGTAGGTTAACACTTTTTACAGCAATTTAGCTGATTGAGAGCGATACTAGGAGACTCCCTACATGGTTTCAACCAGATAAATTTAGGTGAAATGTGTTACTTGGCTGTCACAATTTGAGGTGCAATCCAGGCCAGTCAGAGATTGTCACTGCCTACCCTGTAACCCGGTGTGCCTTACATACTCTGTAGCTGTGGATAGCAGACACCTGTTATGTAACCCTGTTCATCACTCTGACCCAGCAGCCTGCCTACAGCACAAGAGCCCAACTCTGATATCCACCACCCTGGGTTACTGCTAGCCAAGTGACCCCAACACACTTTGAGTCCTGAATTTCCCCAAGACTGCCTTCCCTGAAGTGTCCAGCCCTCTTCTTGAACACTCTTAGAATAAATAAGGTTTGTTGCTCCTTTAAAGCCACAAAAGCACAGCAGCTTGTTGTCTCAGCTGGAGTTAAGTCATTTCAATAAAAAACAAAACAAGCTCATTAACAAAAGAGAGAGGTTTTAAGTGACTTCAAGTATAAGGGATAAAGACAAAACAGTTACAAGCAAATAAAAGTAAAATGAGGTTTTTAGTGGCTATGCATTGTAGCTCAACAATCTACAGCCTTGGTTCAAGGCAGATTTTAGTAAGTACATTTTCACTTTCTGGTTCATTTATAAAATTATTACAATACAAATATTTCATTTCATTATTTGGAAATCCTTCATTATTCCCTTATGTGTAAAACAGGCCTTGCCATAGTTTAGGTCTGAATGTGCCTTATAGGACAGCAAGTGACCTCTCTTCCCCCTCCACCCCCCGTTCACTTCTTGGGTGCCAGATCCGACATTACCAATGATGTTGAACAAGTCCCGCCATGAGACTGAGAAGCATGGCCATGGGCGTAAGGGCAGGTGTCCAGGAATGCCCACAAATACAGCATTGCCTCCCGGAACTGTCATGTGTGTACCTGGCTGCCCCAGCTCCTAAGCTGCTCTGGATGGAGTGTAAGGAGAAGCACAAACAGGACCCGCTGGTGAAATGCTGGCTTTGATCCCTGTACTGCCAGTGTCATCTACACCAGCTGGACCCTTGGCATTGTCCTGCGAGGCCCCTTGCACTCCTGGCCGCATGACCCCACTTTTGTCTGCTAAGGAGCTGCTTCTCACTTACCTGGGCTCCCCCCCTGCTTTTGGGACCACCAGGCTCCTCCGTCCTTGCTTCTCCAGTGGATGAACGCTTACTGCTTCTGCTGGAACCCCCAATGGTACTGACGGCTCCACCATTCCCACCCTTCAAGTCTGAAGGTTTCTCGGAACCAGAGCCCTCATTCTCCCAGTCCCCCCCACCACAGTCCAGACTCACAGCAATGACCTCCTCACCCCTCGGCTTATGACCCCACTACAGAGCCATGGTATACAGTCCTCTGGTGCCTGGTGACTCTTACTGTTGACTCAATTGCCGCCCTGCCACTCCTACTGAACCCGCCCCGCTCTGTCCATGGCTTCCCATTGGTGTATATGGAGAAGGAAAGAGAGGTGGAATGATGCCTCTTCCTCCCCAGATGAGGCGATTTACCCCATCCCTTCCCCCGCAAAGCCTGGTTCATGGATCTCAACATGAAAGATGCCTATTTTCACAACGATATTCACTCAGCCCATCGAAAGTTTCTGATTCCAAGTTGAACCCAGCCACTACCAGTTCGGGGTCCTACCTTTTGGCATAGCGATGGGTCCATGAGACTTCACCAAAGTCTTCTCTGTCATAGTCGCACGCATGCACCATCTTGGCTACTCCATCTTCCCTTACCTGGATGACTGGCTCCTTATTGAATGCTCCCGTCAAACCCTCCTCTCCACCATCCATGCTCTCCTCGCATCTCTTGGCATTTGTATCAACATGGAGAAATCAGTTAGCATACATACATAGACCATTGCCTTCATTGGAGCATGGCTGGACTCTGTTGCCACACAAGCCTTCCTGCCAACGGACCACTTTGCCACCCTCATGACTCTAATCGCAGATCTGCACCGCAAGCCCCAGGTCACATTCTGCCACTCTCTCTTCTTGGCCACATGGCAGTGTGTGCCCTTAGTGACACCATACTTACCTTCACATGCGTTGCCTGCAACTCTGGCTCCTCTCCGTCTACCAATCAAACACAGAATAGGTAGATAACAAAGTCCTGATCACACAGCAGGTGTTGACATCCTTCACCTGGTGGACTGACCCTTCAAAGTCCTGATAGGTGTCCACTTCACCCCTCCCACACCATGAGACATAACAGATGCCTCCCTTGCAGGTTGGGAAGCTCACCTGCCTGTTACATGGCACAGGGAGTGTGGATGCCTCGATAGGCCAAGATGCACATAAATGTTCTATAGATGAGGGCTGTCTGGCTTGCCTGCCATGCATTCCTCCCCCTCGTCCAAGCCAAGCTCATCCAATTACTCTCCAACAACATTGCAGCAGTGATTTACATCAGCAAACAGAGAGGTGCCAGGTCTCTTCTCTTTGTTCAGAGTCCATCCGCCTATGGACCTGGTGCATTAGCACCAGTCACTCTGTAAGCCACATACCTCCTGGGCACCCAAACTCTCTCGCTGACATGTTCAGCAGGATTCTCTATATGAACCATGGATGGGAATTGCACAACACCACATTCCAATACCGCTTCCATGAGTGGGGCACCTCTCCCCCAGAGAGGGGGGGAGGGATAGCTCAATGGTTTGAGCATTGGCCTGCTTAAACCCAGGGTTGTGAGTTCAATTCTTGAGGAGGCCACTTAGGGATCTGGGGCAAAAATTGGTCCTGCTAGTGAAGGCAGGGGGCTGGACTCAATGACCTTTCGAGGTCCCTTCCAGTTCTAGGAGATTGGTATATCTCCAATTATTACCTTTACCTTTATGTTTGGACCTTTTTGCCATCTGTGAGAACTGCAAACTTGCCTTCTATTGCTTCAGAGGCGTGGTGGGAGATGACTCACAGGGCGACATCCTTTTCCTTTCCCTCCTACTGCAAGTCGTCTGCAAGATTCATCAGGATCGAGCAAGGGTGATACTCACAGCCCCATTTTGGCCATGACAGTGCTGGTTCATGGACTTCCTGAACTGGTCTGCCTGCACATCACTCTGCCTCTCCACACAGCTGGATCTCCTTATTCAAGACCAGGGGCAGCTCCAGCATCCTAGCCCTCTTCACCTCATAGCTTTGTTTTTGGATGGAGCTCAAGCTCTGGCAGGGCCTGCTCCACCCCAATGCATTGTATCCTTACCCAAAGCAGAAGAACATCCACCAGAGCCTGCTACCAAGTGAAATGAAAGCGCTTCACCTCCCGGGCACACAGTCAGCAATACCCACTCACGACGATATCCATACCTATTGTCCTGGACTGTCTTCTTGAACTCAAGATTTCGGGCCTAGCCCTCAACTCCATATGCGTCCAGCTGGTGGCATTCAGTGCCTTCCTCAGCCCAATGGATGGCATTTCTGTGTTTACACACCCTACCACAGTCTGTTCCCTAAAGGGCCTGTTCCACACCTTCCCATCAGTACAAAAACTCACAGCCTTGTGGGACCTTAATCTTGTTCTTGCCGCTCTCAGAAAACCACCCTTTGAACTCCTGGTGATGTTCTCCCTTTCATATTTCTCCATGAAGGTAATCTTCTTAATGGCCATTACCTTGGCTAGATGGGTCAGTGAACTAGTGGCCATGATGGCTGAGCCCCCATACACCATATTCCACAAAGACAAAGTGTCTTTGCATCTATACCCTAAATTACTTCCTAAAGTGGTGGTCCAAGTTCCACCTCAATCAGTGTATACACCTCAGTTTTCTACCCTAAACCCTACACCTCAACTGCAGACAGACTCCTCCACTGCCTTGATGTCTGCAACAAGCCCTTGACTTCCAAACATCATCATAACTCTGTTAGCAATTGCCAAATGATGCAAGGGCCACACTGTCTCCTCACAACTCATTTCCAAATGGGTCTCTGGGTGCATCCAGGAATGCTACACGTTCAGCAACATGAGGCAACCTGATGTTATCACGGCACACTCTACCTAGGCTCAAGCAGCCATGTCACCTGTGCACATTTCACCTCACATTACACCATCGCCTACGCAGCAGCAGCAGATGCAGGAGTAGGCCAAGCTGTATTGCACTCAGTACTTTCATCCACATTCCCACACCCACCCTCCATGCTGATCACTGCTTGCCATTCACCCACATTTGGAATCCATATAGGGACCATCATTTGAAGGAGAAGAGGAGGTTACTTACCTGTAGCTGGAGGTTCTTCAAGATGTGTGGTCCCTATTTGGATTCCAATATCTGCCCTTCTTCTCCTCTGCTCCACACTGGAATATTCAGCAGTAAGAAGGGCAATGGAGAGGCATCAACCCACATGGCCTATTATAACCTCAGACGGAAGTACGAGGCAATGCATGATGCATGCGGGTTAATGGACTCTGCTATGAAACCTTCCAGTGCCGGCACATTGCGCACATGTGCACCCACGTTTAGAATCCAAATAGGGATCACACATCATAGAATCATAGAATCTCAGGGTTGGAAGGGACCTCAGGAGGTCATCTAGTCCAACCCCCTGCTCAAAGCAGGACCAAACCCAACTAAATCATCCCAGCCAGGGCTTTGTCAAGCCTGACCTTAAAAACCTCTAAGGAAGGAGATTCCACTACCTCCCTAGGTAACCCATTCCAGTTCTTCACCACCCTACTAGTGAAAAAGTTTTTCCTAATATCCAGCCTAAACCTCCCCCTCTGCAACTTGAGATTATTACTCCTTGTTCTGTCATCTTCTACCACTGAGAACAGTCTAGATCCATCCTCTTTGGAACCCCTTTTCAGGTAGTTGAAAGCAGCTATCAAATCCCCCCTCATTCTTCTCTTCTGCAGACTAAACAATCCCAGTTCCCTCAGCCTCTCCTCATAAGTCATGTGCTCCAGCCCCCTAATCATTTTTGTTGCCCTCCGCTGGACTCTCTCCAATTTATCCACATCCTTCTTGTAGTGTGGGGCCCAAAACTGGACACAGTACTCCAAATGAGGCCTCACCAGTGCTGAGTAGAGGGGAATGATCACATCCCTCGATCTGCTGGAAATGCCCCTACTTATACAACCCAAAATGCCAATTACATCATAATTCCCTGACTGTGCCAGGACTTCTAGTTCTCCCTGCTTGTTCCCCAGGCTTCTTGCATTTGTGTATAGGCACTTAAGATAACTCGCTGATTGTCCCGCTTTCTCGGTCTGAGACAGGAATCCTCCCCTCTTGCAGTCTCCTGCTTGTGCTTCCTCCCGGTATCCCACTTCCCCACTTACCTCGGGGCTTTGGTCTCCTTCCCCCGGTGAACCTAGTTTAAAGCCCTCCTCACTAGGTTAGCCAGCCTGCTTGCAAAGATGCTCTTCCCTCTCTTCGTGAGGTGGAGCCCGTCTCTGCCTAGCAATCCTTCTTCTTGGAAGACCATCCCATTGTCAAAGAATCCAAACCCTTCTCTCTGACACCATCTGCGTAGCCATTCGTTGATTTCCACGATTCGACGGTCTCTACCCTGGCCTTTTCCTGCCACAGGGAGGATAGACGAGAACACCACTTGCGCCTCAAACTCCTTTATCCTTCTTCCCAGAGCCACGTAGTCTGCAGTGGATCTGGGAAGAAGAACCTCCAGTTACAGGTAAGTAACCGCCTCTCTTACTTCCCTGATAAATGCTCCTGTCAAACTTGCAGCTATAGAAGAAGAATTATTTTTTATTTCATCTCTAGCCTCACTATTCTTATTGTAGAGTTTTGTACAATTACGTGCATATGACCAAATAGAATAGAGAGGTGAATGGAGAGAGATTATTTTCTGACTTGTGCATCAAATGAACTCTTATCTATGTGTCAGTTGCGAAATGGTTTTACTGGTGGTGATGCATTATTCCCATTCTGCCTACCACGTGATTTGTGATCAAGAGGTTGACTCTTGCCTCCAACTGGTCCATGCATGACGCCAGCCCTCATAGCCCACTTGTAAAATTTTCAAACACCTTCATGCTTCCTCCCATGCTGCCCCTCATGCTTTGGAGTAGCTCCCCATAAACATGCACAAAGCTACCTGATTATCTACATTCAAAACTCTAATTTGCCATAATGCCTACAAAATAATTTACAATCGTTAGGCTGCTGGTGTGCTGTGACCACTGCCTATCACCAGTATTGTCTGATTGTTTCCTTTATACTCCATTGTGTGTGTGTGTGTGTGTCTCTCTCTCTCTCTCTCTCTCTCTCTCTTATACCTAGATTGTAAACTCTTTTAGGCAGGGACCATTTTTTTGTCTTGTGTTTGTACAGTGTCTAGCACAATGGAGTCATGGTCCATGACTAGGCCTCCTAAGATGTGTTTACACAACATTTTGAAGCAAGCCTCCAAGTCTGGGTTGATAGACTGAGGCTAGTGGGCTTGTGCTAGCACTCTAAAAATAGTTGCATAGATAGAGCTTTGAAATTGCATCTCAGGCTCTGAAGCCCACTCTACTCCCTAGTCTTCAGAGCCTGAGCTCCAGAGTCTTGCTCCATAATGCTGTGTAGACATACTGCTAGGTGCTACAATAATACAAATGAAGAAAGAACCTATCTTAAGTCTCAGATCTCAAGCTGAGTTGCAGCATTGACAATTAGAAAAAAAATCTTTTACTTGTTAAGTAATATACCATATTTTCTCAGTTAATAGGCATAGAACATTAAAAATAAATGATACCCTTACAATGGCATTGTGTTGCTGCTCAACACTATTGGTTTCTCTTGTTTACTAAAAAAACAAACAAAACACAAACATGTAAAATGGATCTACATGTCAAGTGAGAAAATAGCACTTCATCCATGATTTTACACTGTATGCTATGAAACTGAAGGCTTCTTTAAATAAAAAGATAGTAAGAAAAAAAATCAAACCTCAAACTACACTATAGGTTTAAAAACAAAAGCCTGCTTGCTCAGTTGTATTGAGACACCCATTGACTTGGAAAAAAAATGTTCCACCATAAAATATTTAAGTAGTTCACAGCACTGCAGAAATGCTGAAGACTTCAAAAGGAATTAACAAGGCACAACACTGCAAAGAGTGGAAGACTGACTATGATATGGAGGAAAATAAAATGGAGAAAACAGGAAAAAAATAATTTTAGCTGCAGATATTTGAGCATAGTTTCAAAGCAAATGTTGAAGTTAATAAGATTCAGACACCTTATCAGTAAGCAAAAAGGAGCATTTAAATCTTGACCATTACTGAGGTGAATTATTAGTGAACACAATATTCATCTTTTGAACTGGGAAACTGTATGGACCAAAAATAGTTTTCTTCTCTGTGAGAAAGACCAATAGTATGAGTTATAGAATGTATATGTATTTGTCTGATTTTATTCTTGTCTTTAAGAATAAGAATGTAGCATTTTTACTTGTGCTTAGTAAATACTGCCCCAGTTCAAATTTCATGCAATCTTCCAGCCTTACTCTAAAAGAAGGAAGTGTATTAAGACAGAGTTTACATTTTTTCTGATTTTTTTCTTTGTTCAGTCATCTAGAGTTCATATAACCAGGGCAGTTCTGGAGCAATTTTTGTCTTTTGCAAAATATCTGGATGGATTGTCACATGGCGCACCTTTACTGAAGCAACTGTGTGATCACATCCTTTTTAATCCTGCTATTTGGATACATACCCCTGCAAAGGTATGTGTACAGTGTAAATGTGTTGTTGCTTCTTGTACTATAAAGTGACATACAAGTTTTCCTTTACCTATGATAATTAATGCAGCTTACTTTTTTTAAATGCAGTATTAAATATTTGCAAAGGCAAAAAAATCCTATAATTTGCAGTTTTACATCTAACATGTATACTGAGTTTTTAATTGTTCATCTTCTTTGTTGAGAAATATGATAGAAATGATTATTCATCCCCAATAGTAATCAACCTGCCATTTTTTTCATGCATGGTAGCTTAAGACTGTATTAATGAAAATGAAATGCAAAATCTGAAAAATCATACTTTAAGTAGCCAAAATATGAGCCATTGGGGCAAAAAATTACTCATTATATAATAATTTTAATTCACTTACTGTTAATGTCTCTATTTAATATGAAAATAAGATTTAACTTTATATTTGTGGGCTAAAATTTTATTCTTCAGGTGCAGCTTTCACTGTATACCTATCTGTCTGCTGAATTTATTGGCACTGCTACTATCTACACCACCATACGCAGAGTAGGAACAGTATTACAGCTAATGCACACACTGAAATACTACTACTGGGTAGTTAATCCTGCTGATAGCAGTGGCATTACTCCTAAAGGACTAGGTAAGTACAATACAGTACAATTCAATTTTATAACAAACTGATTATACAACTTTCTCATAATGAATGATGATAATAGCAATGGAAACGTGAGAGCTTGTGTAGCAGTTAGACGAGTTAGATGGAAGTTGATAATAGGTGACAATGTGTGAAACTGGCTGACAGCTTAAATAGTACATAAATACTTACTTTTATGAAATATTAAATGATGTTTTATTGCACTTTATGCATCTCTTTTTGGGGTACTTTTGAAAATAATCAATTTTTAGGTGTCTTCATAGATACCTGTGGTACGTTTTTAAAAAAAAAACAACTGAAATTTTTGATTTTCTGATTTTTATTAACTTCTTCTTCACAAGATAATTCTGTAGTTCTATCTTTCTATAATACCTCTCTTCTGATTTGCTGCAGTTTGTAATAATTTTACAGTACTCTCAGAAAACGCACATTTCATGGTGCCTGTCTTATAGGCAAAAGGAACCTTCACTACACAAGATTTGACTTTTGCTTAGTGATGGACTACTGTCATAGGTGACCCTTAAAACTGCATGAACAGCTCTGATTTTTGTCTCCGAGATCTCTAATGGTGTATTTTAAACTCAGTAATATTTTCTCTCTACTCTAATTTAACAGCATTTAGTTACATACAGGTTTTTAGCTCAATAAGTAATTAAATGTAAATACCACAATAATATATAAGAGGCTAAATTGCATCTATAGTATATATGCAGGTTTTAGGTACTGCAGTACTCCTGTTGCATTTAATGGACTACTCTTGTGTAAAGCAAACTTTTGGCTCAAAGTCTCCGAGAGCCACTGGAAGCTTACTAATATCCTCCTCATCATCTGATCTTTCCTATCCTGCTGACAAACTGAAAACTTAAGAGAAATTTTATTTCTGTGCTATAATAGTATCATACTGACATTTTTTAGCTTGAGAATACAGAAATTAAGGAAAAATATGAATAGTTTGGAATAACCATAAATTGTCAGGGAGCCGTTGGCATATGTTTTTTCCATTTCTTATGTTTATGCATAATAATGCAATTGCAGGGATTGAGCATGCTATAGAGAGGTATCCCCACTTTCGAAGTGAGGAGGCAGAGGATCTCAAAAGGAGTCACTACCAGAGCTGGGATTACACCTCAGGATTTCCTTGTTCCCAGCCCTCTGCTCATTCCGCTACAAGATACTTAGTTTTCTGTCTATGATAACATTTTAAAAAAGCTGCAAATGACTTTTTTGTGCTTACATTTTCCATTAAAGTGTATGAGAAGTCTATATCATCATAAATTATGAAAACTACATCTGGTAACTGGTGATTAAGTACAGAAATAGCCTTTCTATAGATACCCACCTCAGTGAATTCCCACTATTGTCTTGCTTCAAGAATAAGACCAAGTGGGAACTTCAGTAACTTTACAGTTTGGAAACTTTGATGCACCCATAGAGGTGCCTCTTGCGTCTCTCAGTCAGGTCCTTGGGATGTAGAACCTTGGCAGTACCAGAGGGGCAGAGGCTGCAGAGTGTGTCAGGTTCGGGAATTATTGTCATAAATCATCTTACTCTGTTCTGAGCCTGGTGAGATGACTGTGTGGTAAAACCAACCAACCAATCAAACAAACCTCAAACTGATCTTTGTCTAGACTACAGAGTCCAATGTTGCTATTTGTGGAACACCATCCATTGAGGGTGCTAGATTCCAAAAATCATAGTGTCTATAAGGCCAAAACTGTGGTCTGAAAATGTGTCAAATTAATTCAGGGTTTTAAATTTGATATAAAAGGGTTTTTTCCTCTTCAGAAAATCCACCTCATACTCACATTACAACTCTCCATAATGTACCTAACTTTCTTGAATCTGCTTCAAATTGCAGACTCTGTCATGGGGTTTTCAGATATGCCAGTCAAGCTCAGATAATATGCAGTTGCTTTCAGTATGTAGATTTCTTAGCAATTTAGAGTTCAAAGCTATGGGACACTTAACAGTATTTCAGTATTTGTAGAGAGCTACAATATGTGCTATCAGGTATTGTATTTCCATCAGCATCAAGATGCTAATAAACCTCAGCCTTTCCAAAGCAAGTAATGAGAGATAATCGGATGCCAATTAGTAACACTATAATGTTGATGCCTTTAAAGCCTGTCTGCTAATGAATATGTTGGAAGTTTTATGAGAGACCTTAGAAGTGTAAGTATACCTAATTTTCAGTTTAAAATTAAAACATTGATAGTGTCATGCTTCAAATAGCTTATGAAATACTGAAAAGGAATGCAAGAATTTCTAAATTTTTCAATTTTATGTATAGTTTTAAAAATTGCTTAATTGATCACAATTTGAAAAAATATAGAAATACTTGGATGGATCTGATTAATCTTTTGCACTGGAATTACTTCAGTCCATATTAGCTATTCCATTTATCCAGTCCTTTCAAGGTATTGTGTTAAAGTTTAACAAATGCTTTAATAATTATTTTAATGATTTTCTTTAAAAAAAACATTCCTTTTGGTGTGTAGTCTTGGATTTATGTCTCAGAGGAAATAGTAAAGGCAGAAGATAATTCCTATAACAGCTGTTGAATTGTAGCATTCTTTCTTTGTGTTCTTATCACGCTTCTCTAATTCACCAAATTTTAATTAAAGTGTATTTTAGTATATAGTTTTAAGCAAAAATGTACTCACTGGCTATTACAGTTATTTAAAAGTTTAAAAATTTAAAGAGAGAGAACATAGCTCACCACCTTTAAAAAAATATTCCATATTCTCATTGTGTTAAAAGCTCAGCATTCAGGAAGACAAGACCATTGCAGAGAAGCTAAATGAATTCTTTGCATCGGTTTCCAATGCAGAAGATGGGAGATTCCCACCCTGAGCCATTCTTTTTAGGTGACAAACCTGAGGAACTGTCCAAAATTGAGGAGTCAGTACAGGAGGTTTTGGAACTAAATTAAACAGTAATAATTCACCAGGACCACATTGTACTGATTGAAGATTTCTGAAGGAACTCAGATATGAAATTGCAGAACTACTAACTGTGGTATATAAACTATCACTAAAATTTGCCTCTGTTCCAGATGACTGAAAGATCGCTAACATAATGCCAATTTTTTTTTTATAAAAAGGCTCCAGAGGCGGTCTCGGCAATTCCAGGTCACTAAGCCCAACTTCAGTACCTGGCTTTTGTAAAGGGAAATTATGCCTCCTAAATCTATTAGAATTCTTTAAGAGTTCAACATACATGTGGACAAAGGTGATCTAGTGTGTATAGTATACTTGGACTTTCACAGAGCAACAAGGTCCCTCACCAAAGGCTGTTAAACAATGTAAGCAGTCATGGGATAAGAGGAAAGGTTCTCTCATGGATCAGGAAGTGGTTAAAAGATAGGAAACAAAGGGTAGGAACAAATAGTCAGTTTTCACAGTGGAAAGAGCTAAATAAGGGGGTTTCCAATGGACCAGTTCTGAGACTAGTGCTATTCAACATATTCATAAATTATCTGGAAAAAGAGGTAAACAGTGACAAAGTTTGCAGATGATAACGATCTTGACTAATTTTGTAAGTCCAAAGCAGACTGCGGGGAATTACCAAGGGGTGTCTCAAAACTGGATGACTGGGAAACAAAATAGTAATAGAAATTCAGTGTTGATAAATTCAAAGTAATGCACAGTGGAAAACATAATCCTAACTATATATACAACATGATGGGGGTCTCAATTAGCTGTTACACTAAAGAAAGAAATCTTGGAGTCATTGTGGATAGTTCTCTGAAAACAGCCCCTCAATGTGCAATGGCAGTCAAAAAAGCTAACAATGTGAGGAACAATTAGGAAAGAGCTAGAAAAGAAGACAGTACATATCACAATGTTACTATATAAATTTATGGTATGCCCATACCATGAATACTGTGTGCAGTTCTGGTCACCGCATCTCAAAAAGGTATATTAGAATTGGAAAGGTGCAGAGAAGGGTAACAAATTATTAAGGGGGTATGGAATGTCTTCCATACGAGGAGAGATTAAAAAGACCCAGACTATTCATCTTGGAAAAAAGATGACTGAGGGGGGATATGACAAAGGTCTATAAAATCATGAATGTTGTGGAGAAAGTGAATAAGGAAGTGTTATTTTTTCCTTCACATAACACCCAGGGGTCACCCAAGGAAATTAATAGGCAGCAGCATTAAAACAAACAGAAGGAATTACTACTTCACACAATGCACAGTCAGCCTGTAGAACTCATTGCCAGGCAGGGCCGGCTCTAACATTTTTGCCGCCCCAAGCGAAAACAGAGTGCTGCTCCGCCCCCCCGAGCGTCGCGCCGCCCCCCCCGAGTGTCACGCCGCCCAAGTCCCCCGCCCCCGCAAGCGTTGCGTCGCCCCCGAGCGTTGCGCCGCCCAAGTCCCCCGGCCCCTCCAAGCTGTGCGATGCTTGTGGGGGGGCGGGGGACTTGGGTGTCACGCCACCCAAGTCCCCCGCCCCCCCCCGAGCGTCACGCCGCCCAAGTCCCCCGCCCCCCCCGAGCGTCACGCCGCCCAAATCCCCTGCCTTCCTGAGCGTTGCCCCCGCCCCTGAGCGTCACGCCACCCAAGTCCCCTGCCCCCTCCGAGCATCACGTTGCCCAAGTCCCCCGCCCCTCCCGAGCACCGCACTGCGCTGCCCAAGTCCCCGCCCCTCCCGAGCACCACACTGCGCTGCCCAAGTCCCCGCGCCCCCGAGCGCCATGCTGCTGAAGCCTGCCCCCGCCGAGTGCCGCACTGCCCAAGTCCCCGCCCCCACAGCATGGCGCCATGCCTCCCAAGCCCCGCCTCCCCCCAGTGCTGCCTGGCCGAACCAAAAAAACCAAAAACAAACCCTGAACATGGATCCCAGAGGACATGAAACTTCACATTAAAGTCTTGGAGCTCAGAGTCTTCAGGCTCACATGCAGGGCATTCTTTCTGTTCTTATAACATTCTGTAGAGTAGATACAAACAAACAGTACCTCAGCAATATGCCATCTAAGCAAGGAAGTGCCATCTTTTTCTCCCTCTTCAGAGAGACAATCAAACTATGGAGCAGTTGCTAGCTGCATGGCATAAGCCAGATAGCTCTCCACCTTCTGGGAGCCAAGAACATCTTGATAGATTTCCTAAGCAGACAATCTGTCAAGAATCAGAGTGGTTACTGCTGAAATCCATCACCAGGTCACTATTCCATCAATGGAAATGATAGACCTGTTTGCCACCAAGCACAGTGCTGAGTGCCCAAGCTTCTATTCCAGAGGAGACAGGAGCCACAGGATCTGTGCCAGACATTTTCCTTTGGTAGGGGAATCAGGGCCCCCTTTACACTTCCTCATGGATTCTGCTAATCCCCAGGATCATTGCCGAGGCCAGATGAGACCATGATAAATTCATTTCACAGCTCCCTACTGACTGAGCAACCTGTTGTCCACACAAGCCCTGATCAGGCTCCCAGACCTGGTGTCACAAAATCAAGATAAAGCATTCCATCCAGACCCAAAGTTGCTGAAAATGATGGCTAGGATGTTGACTGGCTGAGTGCCCTGGAAAGGGATGGCCACTCACACATCAAGGAAATCTTAGCACAGAGCAACAAGCTTCCCATGAGGAAAACTCCTCCAAATGGAAAAGGTTCTTGATATGGGTGGCCCAACACATCCTAGAGCTGGGGCAGGTTCCAGTACTGGTGATTCTGGACCATTTGCTGCAGTTAAAGTATATTGGGCTTTCATTTAGTTCAGAGTCCATCTAGAAGCCATATCATCCATTGATATAGCCACTCTTGGTCTTTTCTCATCTAATGGTATCTGAATTCCTTAAAGACTTAATGCATTCTTACTCATTGGTTATGGAAACTACTTCAGGATGGATCTCAACATTGTCCTTTTGAAGCTTATGGAGCTCCACCCATCCATGCTCTTCCCAGAGTGCTTTGTTCACCATCTTATTTTCAAGTGATCTTTCTGGTGGTGATCACCTTGGCCAGAGAAGTGAATGAGCTTCAGGCACTCATGCTGGAACTCCTTTATACCTTGTTCCATAGGGACAAAGTGGTACTGAGGCGTCATGCAAAATTCACCCTCAAGATGGTTTTTGAATTCCACTTAAACCAGCCAAGCAACTTATTTGTGTTCTTCCTAAAGCCCCATTCCAAACCTTCAATGTATCCAGAGCTCTTCAATATTGCATGGACATGGCCAAATCTTTCAGATTATCCTCGCATCTATTTGTGGCTGGCTTCACCAAAGGTCAGCACGTTTCATCAGAGACTCTGAAAATGGTTAACACTTATTTCACTGTGCTACCAGTTGGCTGATGTACCTCTCACACTAAGGGACACTTACTTCACCACCCTCTCTAGTGGCTTGTCTACATAGAGGATAATAGCATATTACTGCTACTAGTTCAGGGGCAGGCAAACTTTTTGGCCCAAGGGCCGCTTCGGGTTTTGGAAATTGTATGGAGGGCCGGTTAGGGGAGGCTGTGCCTCCCCAAACAGCCAGGTGTGGCCTGGCCCCCATCTTCCCCCCCCCCCGCTTCTTGCCCCCTGACAGCTTGGGACTCCTGCCCCATCCAATCCCCCCATTCCCTGATGGGCCCCCCCAGGATCTCTGCCCCATCCACCCACTCCCTGTCCCCTGACTGCCCCTGGAACCTCCACCCCTGCTGCCCCATCCAACCCTCCCTCCTTCCTGACTGACCCCCAGAACCCCTGCACCCATTCAACTCCCCCCGTACCCTGCCCTCTGACCACCCCACTCCCGACCACCAGCCCGAACTCCCCTGCCCTCTATCCAACCCCCCCTGCTCCCTACCCCCTTACCGTGCTGCCTGGAGCACTGGTGGCTGGCGGCGTGGCTGTGGCTGGAGCCAGCCACGCCACTGTGCAGCACAGAGTCAGGCCACGGCTCTGCAGCTGCACTGCCCAGAGCATTGCGCCGGCAGCACAGCGCACTGAGCCTGTGAGGGAGGTAGAACAGCGGGGGAGGGGCTGGGGGAGAGCCTCCTGGGCCAGGAGCTCAGGGGCTGGGCAGGAGGGTCCCGTGGGCCAGATGTGGCCCACGGGTCGTAGTTTGCCCACCTCTATACTAGTTACTCCTTTAGCTCAAGTGGTATAAGTCTGTGCTGTGGATCTAGAGGTTACTTTTTTCTGATGAGCCTTCTGGAGACAGTCAGTACGGTTCTATATGATGGCACTTCTATTTCTTCTTTAAGTGTCTTCTGAATGTTCCCGCTTTTTGAACATGAGTGATTGGTGCTAATGAACAGTGCAGCCCTTCTACTAGTAGTGCTTGTTAGAGCAAATCATGCATCCCTCTCTAACTCCTCCCCTGAGAACTCCAGCATGTTCTGAGGGTGGGGCTATAAAAAGGGGCACCATAGTAGTTGCCATTTCAATTCTTGCCAACTTGCTGACCAAGATGGGTTTGACTCATTCTCATTAAGATCCGTAACAGTTTAAATAAGTGCTCACACTTCTGAACCATCTCTCCCCTCCCCCACATGGAAAAAGGACAGGAAAAAACCACATCTCATACTACAACTACAGGGAAGGAGGGTGAGGCAGCTAAAGGGAACAAGGGTAGGTCCATACTTACCCGCCGGGTCGACGCGGAGAGTTCGACTTCTCGGAGTTCGAACTATCGCGTCTAATCTAGACGCGATAGTTCGAACTCCGAACGCGCTCCCGTCGACTCCGGAACTCCACCACCGCAAACGGCGGTGGCGGAGTTGACGGGGGAACCGCAGAGTTCGATCCCGCGGCGTCTGGACAGATAGGAAAATACCCCAACCCCCTGTCCTGATTTTTCACACATCTGGCTAACCCCAGCCCAGCCCTGTGTGACATTCCAATCCTGGCCGAGGAAGTGAGTTACTTTCACTTTCATTCCTCAGCAGGCAGGCAGCCAGCCTCCTCCCCCCACCTAGCCCCCAGCACCTCACCCAACCCAGCCCTGAGGGAGGGATGCTCCTGGGGAGGAGGGAGAAAGGAGGGGGTGCTCCATGGGGAAGGGGGGGAGAAGAATGGATGTTATGGGGGACAACAAAGGATACTGGTTCCAGAGCCACAGAGCCTGCCTCACCTCACCTCAGCCGGGGGGAGGGGAAGAGTCACACGCACAGGTGAGCTCCTTCCCCAACCCCTACCACCTCCCCTTCCCAGAGACCCCAGCAGCCAATCCCCTCCCTCCGCCTGTGCTGCATTTGGCTCTCTCTAGGACCCAGCAGCCAGCTCTTACATGCTCCACTGCTTCCCATCTGTCCGGCTGCCTATTCTGCCTATGCCTAAGGACGGCCCTGCCTGGTTTGATCTCTCCCTCTGTGCAAAAAAGCATTACCAGAATAGATTAAGAAAAGCTGGGGTGGGGGAACTGCATCTCAGGAACCCCTCCCCTCTACTCCCATGAAGCACACCAAATTTCAAGGCAATTCAAGTAACATTACAGATCTTAGAGCACTTAGAATAGTCGAACTTTAAACAGAAATCTGATCTTAACTTTAAACCACAGCAGAGCTGCCATTCTGCTATAATCATACTCTGTTCTGTTAAATCTGTGATAAAATGTCAAGACAGGAGATTTTCACAAGGTTGCGTATTTATAGCCATAGTATATAAAGACATTTAGCAGTAGGCAATTGAGATTAAGGTTCCTAACAGTTATATTCCTTCCTTCTTAAATTATTTTTCTGTGGAAATTGTAGAAAATAAAATAGTTAACTCCTTTCTATTTTTTTATGATGGATGGTGCCTTTTAATGATTGTATTAAAAACTGAGTATTCCTCAAGTTGCCCAGGTAACCTCGGTGGTATGTTTCTGCTATTTACATTTTTATTTGAACTTGCACCATTTCAAAATGTGTTATATGGCTATTTAAAACAAAAGCAAGGTAAGGACTGAATGTTGCAGTTTAAATTAAAAATCTTAACATGACCTGGAATGAAAAAAAATGGTAATAGTGATGTTGTAAGCCTATTAGTTCTCCAGTTATCCATACTCTGTTTTTCTTAAAAGGCACTAAGTGATACTTGAATTTTTAATGTCAGAAACCTGCGAAGAAAAGCTTAAAAATTTATTATTTTCCTCTCTGGGTCACTCTTAATAAGTAATGGCTGCAACAGCAATACATTGATTTGGTGGTACATCCCTACCCATCCTGGCTACTAGCCATTGATGGACCTATCCTCCATTAAGTTCTCTAGTGCTTTTTTGAACCCTGTTATAGTCTTGGCCTTCAGAACATCCCCTGGCAATGAGTTACACAGGTTGACTATGTGTTGGGTGAGGAAGTACTTCCTTTTGTTTGTTTTATACTTGCTGCCTGAGTGATCCCTCATTCTTGTGCAAGTAACATCTCCTTATTCACTTTATCTACACCAGTCAAGATTTTATAGACCTCTATCATATCCCCCCCCTTATTCTTCTCCTTTTCAAGCTGAAAAGTCCTAGTCTTTTTAATCCCTCCTCATACAGAAGCCGTTCCATACCCCTAATAATTTTAGTTACCCTTCTCTGTACTTGTACCAATTCCAATATTCTTGAGATGGGGCATTCATATTTGCACACAGTAATCAAGATGTGGGTGTACTATGAATTTATATAGTGGCATTATGATATTTACTGTCTTATTGTCTATCCCTTTCCTAGTGGTTCCTAACATTGTTAGCTTTTTTGACTGCTCCTGCATATTGAGCAGATGTTTTCAGAGAACTATCCATAATGACTCAATGATCTCATTCTTGAGTGGTAACAGCTAATTTAGACCCCATCATTTTATATATATAGTTGGGATAATATTTTCTCATTTGCATTACTTTGCATTTATCAAGACTGAATTTCATCCGTCATTTTGTTGTCCAGTTTTGTGAGATCCCAAAGAGTTTGTAACTCTGTGCAGTCTGCATTGGACTTAACTATCTTGAGTAGTTTTGTATTGTCTGCAAATTTTACCACTCCACCTTCCCTCTTTTTCAAGACAATGTGTGAATATGTTAAACAGTACTGGTCCCAGTGTAGACCCCTGGGGGGCACCATTATTTACTTCTCTCCTTTCTGAAAACTGTTTATTCCTACCCCTTCTTTTCTATCTTTTAACCAGTCACTGATCCACGAGAGGACCATCCCTCTTTTCCCATGACAGCTTACATTGCCTAAGAGCCTTTGGTGAAGGACCTTGTCAAAGGCTTTCTGAAAATCTATGTACACTATATCACCGGGTCCCCTCATCCACATGCTTGTTGACCCTCTCATAGAATTCTAGTAGATTGGTAAGGTATTATTTCCTTTTACAAAAGCCATGTCAACTCCTCCCCAACAAATTGTGTTCATCTGATAATTCTGTTCTTTACTGTAGTTTCATCCAGTTTGCCTGGTACTGAAGTTAGGCTGTAATTGCCGGGATCACCTCTGGAGCCATTATTTAAAAATTGGCATCACATTAGCTATCCTCCAGTCATCTGGTACAGAAGCTGATTTAAATAATAGATTACATACTATAGTTAGTAGTTCTGCAATTTCATATTTGAGTTCTTTCAAAACTCTTGGTGAGTAACATCTGTTCCTAGTGACTTATTATTGTTTAATTTATCAATTTGTTCCAAAGCCTTCTCTAATGACACTTCAGTCTGGGACAGTTCCTCAGATTTGTCACCTAAAAAGAATGGCTCAGCTTTGGGACTAGTTACTTCTGTTACAGTCTTTTCTGTATGCCTCTCTGTGGAGAGTTTTAAGCAGAGACTACACTTCTGAGTGTGAACCCCACTTTTGGTAGGGCACTTTGCTCTTGGTAAGTTAAGAACAAGGTCTTATTTCTCAAAATTATTGTGATGCCAGTCAGTCTATCCTTAGATAACTAAGACAGTGGGCAAAAGAACTTTACTTCTGGCCAGGTGGAACCTGTCTTATTTTTAATAACCAGCCAGTTTATAATTGGACAAAGTACGTTATCTTAACTAAATTTAAATCAGTTACTTAGAGGGAGCCATGTAGGATCTGCCTTAAAACAGGCCAATTACAGATACTGAGAATCTTAAATCCATTAAATCCCACTATTTCTCTGCTTACCACCATTGAGCCCTGTGTCCTCTCCAGCAACATGTGGTCTAACCATGTGGGGACAGATTCACAAAAGGACTAATGTGCCTAGCTCCCATTTTAGGCCCCACTGGGGTTCACAAAGCCCCAGCTCATCTGCCCCTGAACACTGTAGACACCTAAACTTGCTCATCACCTACATTTTTGTAGTAAAAGTTTCCTAAACATCTATGTTTCTGCTTGTGAGCATGCACACTGCCACCCCATACTAGGCATCTGGATGCCTAAGCCCCAGAGTGATTCATGTACCAGGAGAGATTGAAGGAGCCCCACATCAGACTGTGCTATAGCCCAGTGGCAAGGGCACTCACCTGAGAAGTAGCACATCCCAGTTCAAATCCATTCTTCCCCTCATATGGAGGGGGTACTTGAACTGAATGTTTCCCACAGGTCAGGTGAATATCTTTACCACTGGATTAAAAGTTTTATGGGGTAAATCCCCAGCTTCTTGCTAAAATTGCATAGGTATTTCATGAAGAAAGGGTCTGCTACTAAGAATCCCAAATGAAGGGAGGTGCATCCCTGCAGTCTGGGCTTAAGCAGTTACCTCCAAAAGAGAGTTGGGGCTTAGGACACATGCCAGCTTGACATCTCCCTTTGGCTGCTTTAGGTTAGGGCCCTGTCTCCCTCCATTCCATGTATAGGGAGGGTAGGTGCCAAATTCAGGATTTGTGAAACCAAGTGATTTTCTAGGCACCTAAACAATAAGTGTCCTTGTGCTTAAGTTTCTTTGGGAATCTAGCCTTTGGTGATTAACTGGAGAAACTGTCAGTATTTTAAGTTGCAATAATATTTTCATATCTCAATAAAATCTTTAAGAATTTTAAATCTAATCCTTTGGCACATTCATATTTAAATTTATCTTTCAATCAGTGTTGAAATATTGGGGAGGTTTCCTTGGGTTGGTTTCTTTGTGAATCCTTCTCTATTTTTGTTGTAGAGATGGGCATGATGCATTGATGATTGCTTGCTGTTTAAGCTGGGTAGCAGCGGGCCTGTGGGTGGGTTTGAGAGATGTTCTCTTTAGAGGTTTTTTTTTTCTTCCTATTTTTATGACATTATAGAAGAACACACCTCTTTCAGACTTTTTTAGATTCAAATTGGTTGCTGTCACTTTTTCATTGCCTCCATGCAGTTGGCTAAGGTGACATGTTCAGTTTCTGAATATGCAGTCTGTTTGATGAATATGCATATTTTTGTTGTCTTTCTTCTTCCAATTACACTTTTTCTTTTATATACAAGTTTTTATATGAACAGTCTTTTAAAATAACTCTGAGAAAGTCTTTAACTTAAATAGTTTTCAATGTAGTTGCTGATTCATTATAATAATTTTGAAGGAATTATTTTTTTGTCTTCCTGAGTGAGGTGAGTGAGTTGCTTGAGTTCTACCAGTAATTAATTAATTTCCCATTAATACAAATATTCTATACTTAAATGTCTTCTTACATTTGTAATTAGTTTAGCAAGATCATTTGATTCCATGTTGATAGGTAAAGCATTTTACCATGTAGATAGCAATAATATTAGGAGCTCTGTATTTATCTAACATATTTGTAAGTATGTATTTCACAAAGGTGCTTTCCATTTCAACATTTAAGAAATAACCTAAAAGTTTAAAATATTTCAAACTACACATCTTTTTCCTGGCGTTGTAAGGACACAAACAGAGGGTTTTATTTGAAAAGAGAAAAGGGGAGGAGTGAGTTGGTATAGGCCTACTTTACCCATACATTTTATGCTTTGATAAGGACTTCAATGTTGCTTCTCTTTGAAGTCCTTCTTGTGTTTTCCAGTTGCAGTCTTTACAATTAAAAGTCCTATCAAATATTTTTATACAAAACATCAGTCACAATAAACAAGCTTTCATCCATTTTTCAAAACATAAAATAAAAGAAATTGGCATAGAACGTTAAACCAAGATAAAGTTTAAAATGCAGCTCTTTTTTGAATTTGTATAAACACTCTTAGGGTGTTTATAAACAAGGTTCTTCTTCGAGTGATTGCTCATATCCATTCCATGTAGGTGTGCGCGTGCCGCGTGCACGTTCGTTGGAAGACTTTTACCCTAGCAACTCAGTGGGTCAGCTGGGCGCCCCCTGGAGTGGCGCCACCATGGCCCCGGATATATACCCCAGCCGACCCACCCACTCCTCAGTTCCTTCTTACCGCCCGTGTCGGTCGTTGGAACAGTGGAGTGCAGCTTAGCTGACCTCCACCTCCCTAGCATTCTCATAGTTCTTGTGTATATAGTTCTCAAATTAGTTTAAACTTAGATAGTATAGTTAATTCTTAGTTGTTAAGTTAGATTTCAGTAAGTTTAGCGGGTTCGGGGCTTAGGCCCTCCCCGCACCGGGACCGGAGCTCATGCCCGGCTCCCCGGGATTCAAGCCGTGCTCGGCTTGCCATCGCCCGATGCCTACAGGAGATCCGCACGACTCCTGTTTGAAGTGCCTCGGGGAGTCGCACTTATTGGCTAAGTTCTCAATTTGTAAGTCTTTTAAGCCTCGCACCAAAAAGGAGAGGGACATTAGACTTAAACAGCTCCTCATGGAGGCGGCTCTTACCCCTCTGTCCTCAGCACCGAGTGCACCTCCATCGGACTCGAGGAGTTCCTCTTCGGCACCAGGCCGCACCGGTGCGTCCACTCTGTCCCGGCACCGGACGTCACCGGCTCCTAAGTCAAGCCAGAGGCGCTCGCTCTCTCCTCGAGCGAAGAAAGCTAAGACCCCTGCCACTCCGGCACCGCCCGAGATGCGGCATGAGGGCACGGCTCCGTCGCACCGCCCGGTGCCTGCAGCCACCGTGGTGCCTGCTAAGCCGTTGCCGTCGACTATGGTTCGCCAAGGCCCGTCGAGTCCGGCTCCTGTCTCCCCGGCACCCGCCGTGGTCGAGTTGATTGTGCCATCCACGCCAGAGGTCTGTGAGGTAGCGAAGGACCTGATCGCGCTGTCGGATGCGGCACCGCCACCACCCCCGGCACCATCGGTGCGGGTCATCCAATCGATTGGGAAGCCAGCCCTGATCCATCCTGCTTCCGCCAGCGCTCCCGACCGGCACCGCTCCCGTTCGCGGTCCCGCTGGCGTTCCAGGTCCCGGCACCGTTCTCGCTCTTCACGCCGCTCGCAGTCCCGGCACCACTCCTCGGCACGGCGCCGGTCAGACTTGCGGCACCGTTCTCGATCCCGGTCGCCGTCATATTACTCACGGCACCGCTCGAGGTCACGGCACCACTCCACCAGAAGCCACTCCTGACGCCGATACTCCAGGTCCAGGTCGACCTCCCGGCACTGGGCCGGTCGTAGGTTCCGGTCTCGTTCTCGGCACCGGAGTTCTTCGCGGCACCGCTCCCCGGTGCGGAGGAGCACCAGATCGGTGGGGACGTCAGCCCAAGGCCTATCTGCTCCACCATGGTCTTCCAGACATCCGTCGGCTTCGTCCCAGGCGGGAAGTTACTACTCCCAGGACCAGGAGGTGGATGTGCCGGAGGGCTTGTTTCAGGAAGCACATTCCGAAGCTCAGGGTAATCAGCAGTGGCCCTTTTGGACACCATGGGCGTACCATCAGGCCCAAGGTGCTCCTCTGGTTCCATCGCGGGCCGCCTCTTTGGAGCATCGAGCCCCTGAGGCCACAATTAGCCGTCCTTCGCCAGCTGGCACGGACACCCAGTTACCTCCTGCAGCCACCTCACAGGTGCAACTGGAGCAGGAGCCGCAGCTTGAGGAGTAGATGCAGGATGCCCTCGCCCCCGGTGTCTCGTCCTTTTCTTCACTGGATGAGGCAGTAGCTGGCTCATCGTCTTCGAGCCCACCCCCGGTTGACCTTGCTGCACATCAGGACCTCCTCAGGCGAATTGCCCTCAACATCAACCTGCAGGTAGAGGAGGTCCCAGAGGTTGAGGATCCTGTCTGCACCATCCTGGCGGCGGACGCGCCCACCAGAGTGGCTCTGCCGTTTAACAAAACTATCCAAGCCAAGGCAGATACATTGTGGCAATCGCCAGCTTCTATTCCACCGACAGCAAAGAGAGTCAAGCGAAAATACATGGTGCCATCCAGTGGGTATGAGTACCTCTATATGCATCCTCCTCCCTCCTCTCTGGTCGTCCAGTCCGTTAATGACAAGGAGCGCCATGGACAGCCGGCCCCCGCTCCAAAATCCAAGGAGACCAGATGGATGAACCTCCTGGGCCGCAAGGTGTATTTGGCGGGCGCCTTGCAGCTCTGCGTAGCGAATCAGCACGCTCTCCTGAGTCGCTACAATTACAACACCTGAGGGGAGATGGTGAAATTCCGGGAGTTTCTTTCCCCCAGATTCCCGCCAAGAGTTTAAGGCCTTCCTGGAGGAAGTGAAGAAGGTGGCTAGGACCTCTTTACAGGCTTCCCTAGACGCGGCGGACTCCGCAGCCAGGACCTTGGTGGCCGGCGTTACCATGAGGCGCATCTCCTGGCTGCAGGCGTCCAACCTTCCGCCCGAGCTCCAGTATACTATACAGGACTTGCCCTTCGAGGGCAAAGACTTGTTCTCAGAGAAAATTGACACTAGGCTCCAGAACTTAAAAGACAATAGGGTTACTATGTGTAACCTGGGTATGCATACTCCCGTAACCCAGCGGCGCACTTACCGCCCCCAGCCTTTCCGTCCGTACTCTGTCCCGAGACAGAGACAAGATTTCGGCGGGCGCCGAGGGCGTGGAGGCCACAGACGTTATTCAGGCCCTCGGTCTAACCAGAATCGCGGCTCCTCCAAACCGCAACTGGACCCGAAGTCGTCCTTTTGAAGGCATGCCCAGGGGCAGCATACCATTTTCAGTTCAGGATCCTTTCCCTCCCTTCTCCAACTACCTCTCTAATTTTTTCCCTGCGTGGTTCCATCTGACCTCGGACGTCTGGGTCCTGCGCACCGTGAAGCAAGGTTACCACCTCCAGTTTGCTTCAACCCCGCCTTACCGTCCTCCCTCCCAGTCCCTCTTCAGGGACCCCTCTCACGAACAATTCCTCTTATAAGAGGTCCAGACGCTTCTCGACATCGGAGCGATAGAGGAGGTGCCAAGGAATCAATGGAGCAGGGGTTTTTACTCCCGTTACTTCCTGGTGCCAAAGTCGAAAGGGGGTCTCAGGCCGATCCTAGACCTGCGCGGCCTCAACAAATTCCTAATAAAGTTAAAGTTCCAGATGGTCTCCCTAGGGACCATTATCCCGTCCTTGGATCCCGGAGATTGGTATGCTGCCCTCGACATGAAAGACGCTTACTTTCATATAGCCATTTTTCCTCCGCACAGACAATACCTCCGCTTCGTGGTGGGCCATCGGCATTTTCAGTTTGTGGTCCTTCCCTTCGGCCTCTCCACAGCACCTCGAGTGTTTACGAAGTGCATGGCAGTGGTAGCCGCACATCTCCGTCGCCAAGGGCTCCTTGTGTTCCCCTACCTGGACAACTGGCTCCTCAAGGGGGCTTCCCAGGAACAAGTCAGGGAGCATGTGCGAGTGGCAAAGGACCTGTTCACATGCCTTGGCCTGCTGCTCAGCATGGACAAATCCACCCTGGTTCCCACGCAGAGGCTGGACTTTATAGGAGTGACCTTAGACTCCACTCTGGCCAAGGCGTGTCTTCCTCAGCCAAGGTTCCTAGCGTTGGCTACCATCGTCTGCAGCCTTCAAGCCTTCCCCACGAGCTCGGTCCGCACTTGCCTCGCTCTACTGGGCCACATGGCAGCGTGTACATATGTCACCAAGTTCGCCAGGCTTAGACTTCGCCCTCTTCAGACGTGGCTCCATTCGGTGTACTGTCCAGCCAGGGACTCGATGGACACATTAGTCACCGTTCCGCCGAGTGCGCTCCACTCCCTCGACTGGTGGCTGAACTGCTCCATGGTGTGTGCAGGGTTGCCATTTCATCCACCGCAGCCCACACTCTCTCTGACGACAGATGCGTCTTCCCTCGGCTGGGGAGCCCACCTAGGCCGCCTGCGTACCCAAGGCCTGTGGTCACCAGAGGAGCTCTCCCTTCACATAAATGTCCGAGAGCTCAGAGCAGTTCACCTGGCATGCCAAGCGTTCCTCAGGCTTCTGTCTGGCCATTGTCTCCGTCTTTACGGACAATACAACGGCCATGTATTACATAAACAAGCAGGGCGGGACTCGCTCCTCCCCTCTTTGCCGAGAAGCCATCGAGTTATGGGAATTCTGCATAGCACATACGGTCGACCTGGTAGCCTCCTTTCTCCTGGGAGTTCGGAACACTCTCGCGGATTGGCTGAGCAGATCCTTCCTGTGCCACGAATGGTCCATAAGACCGGACATTATCCACGCGATCTTCCGCAAGTGGGGCTTTTCCCGGGTGGACCTGTTCGCGACGTGCACGAACAGGAAATGCCAAGCGTTCTGCTCGTTCCAGGGCCACTCACCAGGCTCAATCTCGGACGCGTTTCTTATTCAGTGGAAGCACCAACTGCTCTATGCGTTTCCCCCGTTCCCTCTTGTACACAGGGTTCTGTTGAAGCTACGTCAGGACAGGGCTCATCTGATCCTGATTGCTCCAGCGTGGCCCAGGCAGCCCTGGTACACCACTCTGCTCAACCTCTCTGTGTCCCCGCCGATCACCCTCCCTCTCTGCCCGGACCTTATAACCCAGGAGCACGGCAGTCTCCGCCATCCGGACCTCCCGGCTCTCCACCTCACGGTGTGGCTCCTGCGTGGCTAGACACCTCCGAGCTGCGCTGCTCCGCCCCTGTGCAGCACGTTCTGCTCAGTAGCAGAAAACCTTCCACTCGATCCACTTACTTGGCCAAGTGGAAGCGTTTCTCAGTCTGGTGTGCGTCACGGATTCTTGCGCCCACGGAGGTCCCCGTTCCAGTTATTCTGGACTACCTCTGGCACCTTAAACAGCAGGGCCTGGCCATATCTTCCCTGAAGGTCCACTTAGTGGCCATTTCCGCTTTCCATCCCGGCGAGAGTGGGTACTCTGTGTTCTCTAACCCGGTGGTCGCTAGGTTCCGCAAAGGGCTGGAACGCCTCTACCCCCAAGTCCGTCACCCTGCCCCTGCCTGGGACCTTAACCTAGTCCTGAACAGGCTCATGGGTCTGCCCTTTGAGCCACTGGCAACCTGCTCTCTCCTATACCTTTCATGGAAGACAGTTTTTCTGGTGGCCATTACTTCGGCTAGGAGGGTCTCCGAGCTCCGGGCCCTCACCGTGGACCCCCCTTACACTGTCTTTCATAAAGACAAAGTACAGTTGCGGCCACATCCTGCTTTTCTCCCTAAGGTGGTTTCGGCCTTTCATACGAATCAGGACATCTTCCTCCCAGTTTTCTTCCCGAAACCTCATTCATCTCCACGGGAGCAGCGGTTGCACTCCCTAGATGTCCACAGGGCGCTTGCATTTTATATTGACTGCACAAGGCCCTTCCGTAAGTCCCCCCAGCTTTTCATGGCAGTTGCGGACCGTATGAAAGGCCTTCCCATCTCCACTCAAAGGATTTCTTCGTGGCTGACAGCATGCATCCGCACGTGCTATGACCTGGCCCATGTCCCAGCGGGCTACCTCACTGCCAATTCTACGAGGGCTCAGGCTTCTTCAGCCGCCTTCCTGGCACATGTACCGGTCCAGGAGATCTGCCGTGCAGCGACCTTGTCTTCAGTCCATACGTTTGCTTCGCACTACGCTCTGGTGCAGCAGTCTAGAGACGATGCGGCCTTCGGCTTGGCAGTTTTACATTCCGCCACGTCTCACTCCGACCCCACCGCCTAGGTAAGGCTTGGGAATCACCTACATGGAATGGATATGAGCAATCACTCGAAGAAGAAAAGACGGTTACTCAACGTTGTAACTGTTGTTCTTCGAGTGTTGCTCATATCCATTCCACACCCACCCTCCTTCCCCACTGTCGGAGTAGCCGGCAAGAAGGAACTGAGGAGTGGGTGGGTCGGCTGGGGTATATATCCGGGGCCATGGTGGCGACACTCCAGGGGGCGCCGAGCCGACCCACTGAGTTGCTAGGGTAAAAGTCTTCCGATGAACGTGCACACGGCGCGCGCACACCTACATGGAATGGATATGAGCAACACGTCTCGAAGAACAACAGTTACAACGGTGAGTAACCGTCTTTTTTCTGGCTAAGGAGGGGTTGTCTTCCTAACATTTGCATTTCCATGGGAGACAAACACCCTTCCCCCCCCCCCCGGAATGTCTTTGATTAGCTTGTAACATAACTAGCTTTGTAACATAACTAGCTAAACATAATAGGTATTTTTATATTCAAGCATACTGGCTATAACATGCTGGTAACTATGTATTAATATTCATTAAAATTCAAGTTCATCTCTACCTAATAGTAAAAATAACTTGTAATAATTGACGTCTGTCCACCACAGCAAGAAGTGAAAGAAACAAGAAAAAGCGGGGAAAGAGGATAATATTCCCAAGTTAAAAGGCTCATTTCTGAAGATAGGCCACCTCTTTTATTCTCAGTGTTACTAACTCTCACAAATTTATAAGTAACATGATTTTGGCTCCTGCTTCAAGCCGTTAGATGAAAAGCTCCAGTCTTCCCATGAGTTAGAGAAGCAAAATCAGAGAGAGACTTTTCCCTACTGGTGCCCTGTAATCTAGGGAAATGTACAAACTTAAAAACCGTGAACGCTCATCCACCTCTTTTGCTGTTCAAGGGCCCTTCTCAACCCTTATTCTGAACCCAGAACATCATACTGTTACCTTGGGGAATAAGAGATAGGGGTGATGTGGGGGGGAATTACTGTCATTCACCCATTTCCCAGATGAGCAACTTGCATAAAATCTGTTCTGGCATTTCTGGTAATAGAACCCATCTCTTTAATCTGATGAACCCAGGTCTGATCCACTTTGTCACATAATTTAATTTTTTTCTGTAAGATTAGGTGTTTCTGAGACCCGCACTATCCCCCTCTGATTCTGTCACCTCTGGTGGAGAGGCCACATGTTAAGAATTAATGATTCTGCTATTGCTTTGATGCTAACAAGTCTGAGTTTATTAGCCTGGGGCTCATGCCTTTTAAATCCAGAGGCCCCATGCTCAGTCCCAGCAGAAGACCCAAACAGAGAGGTTGTTATAGTTGGTTATGCTAGCCAATAGATTACATTGTGATCCCAGATCCAGGATTAGAAGCTCAGAATCCTGATGCCAAGCATTCTGCCGTCTCACAAATACTTATATAGTATGCTAACAAAAGTATGTGTTATATCTCCCTTTACATACTCATCCACACACATGCTGTTCCCCTTACAATCAATTATTCCTATATCGCTGAAGTAGAAGAGGTCTGTGCAGTGGATCTGAAGGCTGTTTCTCAAACCCTGCCGGTGACCCATGTGGGGATGAAAAAATATACACACACACATGCATAAAAGTTAATGTGAGGAGCCTGAAGTAATTGTTGGAATGATTTCATATTGCAAAAAGTATTTAGAAGTGAATTTGGGTGTTCTGCTAATATTTTTCTTGTTGTGTTTTTAGTGTTTATATTTTGGGTAATGGGAGCTGTCTCTTTAAGAGCAGGAGGTGGCAACTTATTATAGAGTGTGTTTGAGACTGAGTGCAATGTAAGGGAGAGATTTTGCCTATCTCCAGAGAATGGAAGAACCTGCCTGTGTAAGCTCCAAAACGGTCAGCATGTGATTTAATAAGCTTATCTTACCAGAAAGCAAGCCTCATTCTCTAAGGTGTTATGTTAGCATTTACTGGGCACTTTCTAACCTCAGGACATTGCTAATGAGATATAAAGCTTTTCACCTGTAGATCACTAGTTTGAATCAGGTTCAGCTCAGCAGAGATTAACAGTTACTCCCATCTAATGGAAGTTTCATAGCCACTAAACGATTTGAGTTGCCTGGTCCTAGTGTGACAAATTCATCACCATGCTTTGCACTAGAATGTATGTTCTTTCAGGCAGGGACTGCCTCTTGCTATGTGTTCTACAGGCTGTAGCACAATAGGACCTGGTTTTGTTTGGGTCTTCTAATCAGAGGTCCCACAGCAGGGGCCAGAATTGGATTACTCTTGATAAATTTGTGAAAGACGCAACACTGTAATTGTGTCTCTCACGTTGGAGACAGAGAGGATGATTTAAAAAAAATCAGAAAATAAACCAGAAAACTATGATTTAACCTTTGGCTCAAAAATTGAGATGATGGTGGTAGTTTGTTTTTGTTACCGCATAGTCTTTGAGGTCTGATTTAT
The DNA here is from genome assembly GCF_020497125.1 of Mauremys mutica. Taxonomy (NCBI): domain Eukaryota; kingdom Metazoa; phylum Chordata; order Testudines; family Geoemydidae; genus Mauremys; species Mauremys mutica. Next base: position 314,261,607 of record NC_059072.1, on the reverse strand, counting down.
TATTTTTGAACTCTGGGGATGGCAGTACTACAGTCCAGAAAATAAGGCTGTGTCTGCATTAGTCGCTCTACTAGCATCAAAGCCAAATGAGACTCATAAAAGTGGCAAATTTACAGCAGCAGAATCCAATTTACTTAGCTTCCGTACTTTCCAGTATTGTTGTACCCAGTCTAGTATTAGGCAGCTGGTGTGCTGTAACTGCTGTGATCATTGCTTATTCTGCTGTTCATAACTATCTTCTGTTCCCTTGTGCGCCTCCCATCTGTTTGTTTTATCCACCTGTTGAGTCGTCTTGTTTTAAATTTAGATTGTGATCATCTTGTGGCAAGACACCTCCTACCATTTCCCCCTCTGGCAGTGCTGGGGGCTGTCGTAAATCAGCCCCCACTCTGTACAGTGGGTGTCTTCCTCCTCTGTTGTTCTCTTGTCAGTATTTTCAAGGTAGGCCTCAGGGCAGGCACAAGGAGTGCTCCTCCAGCAAACAAAAATAAATCAATTTTCAAACACAAAACAAAGGGGACACTTTCCCTGCCCCCTCGCTGGGCATGGGGGTATGGTGTTGTCGACCTGTTGTTAGCTGAGGTGTCAGTCATTCCCCTAAACAGGGCACTCAGTTTTGGTTGTTTCCTTTCTAGGGAGGAGAACTGCCTCTCACCCCAGAGAAGCCTATACCCCTGCTGCCACTAGCCCTACAGCAGCTTGTCTCTCCTCCCCTTCTCTGGCCAGAGGAAGGGTTTTTAAAGGTCTCAGGCAGCCCTTTATTGGGTTCAGATGTCTCTATTTGACCTGAGGTGTAACCTCTTCCCAGCTTATAGGAAAAAGGGCCTTTATCATTTTAAGGTTAACATATCTGCCTTCCACTACTCTCTTGCATCCCTATCCATGAGCCCTTCCACCCAGCCATCATCCCCCTGTATACCTGGAGCCGGCTGTGTGAGCTGCAGTCAGTTCACTTTCAAACCATGCCAAGGGCACATATGTACACACTTATGCTCCATACTCTCCATTTCCTCACCCTCATGCCTTGCCCCAATACTAAGTGGCAGGACCTATTGCTATTTGTTAAGGGTAAGGAACCCCGGTGGGCCAGTCTGTATTCCAGCCTGGTCCCATGGCCTGCCGAGGATATCAGTTGGTGCCTCCCTCATGGAGCTGTGAGCACAGGTGTATACCTGGTGCAGTTCACCTCTATTTCCGATGCCTGTTCCTTTTGCTGTGTGAGGGAGACCCCGGCACACACCTACCTTGAGTGCGCCTGGTTGCTGCCCCTTTTCCGGCTCCTCCTGGACCTGCTTTTGCGGTTCTGGCAGCACTTCTCCCCCAACCTTCTAATTTATGCACCCCATCCGTGACCCCATGCAATTGTAAGACCACCTCGTCAATCTCCTCCTAACGATGGCCAAAGTGGTAATCCATAACACTTGGAAGAGCATGTTGGCCGAGGGCATGCTCTGCAACTGTGGGGCCTATTTCCATTCCTCTCTCCATTCACATATCTGGGCAGAGTTCCTCTGGGCTGCATCTGCTGGCTTCCTTGACACCTTTGAGGAGCAGTGGGTGCAGTCCGGGGTTCTCTGCTCGGTGTCCCATTCAGATTCCGTACTTTTGACCCTTTGACCTTCACACCTGTCCTTGTTTTCTCTTTTGTTGTCCCCCGTATTTATTTGAGTCCCAAGGTCAGGAGCTACCCTCCCTTAGGCTGTGGGGAGGAGCCGTTAGCTGCGGGCAGGCTTGCACCCGTCCAGTTTCTGGAACCAAACAGGACCACTCTCTTGCAGTTGCCTAGCCTGACTTTGTCGTGATCTGTTTTGGACAGGAACTATTTCTGTTCTGCTTGTATGGTGCCTACTACAGAGCCTTAGCCTCTAGGCAGCCAGAATACCAATAATAAGCAGTAGTAAACTGAAGAAGGCGGGAATATGTTTTTTCAGTGTTTGGACTATAACCTGACATCAAACAGAGTTTTGATCATCATCTGCTAAAACATTGAATGACTCACTCACATCTCTAGATATGTTAACAGGTATTGGAACATCGATATGAAGCTAACCTTTCTATGATTAGATTCCTAGTACCGGTTGGTTTGGAACACCTTCCTACAAATCACTCCTTGAAACTTTTCTCCTAGAAATCCTTCCTGTCTTTTTCTTCTCATCAGTATCACACCCTTGGCTATCTCCCATGATTAAGTTTTGTTTTGAGGTTCTTTCATTATAATCTCTCAGGAGGAGGTTCAGAGCCTTAGTCTAGACTTTGGAGAGAATACTGCTTCCACAGTATGGAGAAGTAGACTAACACTACTCCACCAGTGGAACTCATGTGGGTTGACATGGAGAGGCATCAGGAGATGCATATATCTGAAGTAATTAGGGGCGTGCTTTCTGACCACAATGATGCAACCACATAGAATATAGTGTGGTGTAGGACCTTTTGGTGGGAGCACAGTATCACTGTAATAATTCATGCATCTGTTGATGTAGTTTCAGGCTACTACCTTAAATCCAAATTCATCTCTGCATTTTATGTGGGAAGAGGTCAGTTGCATGATGGCATAAAAATTCATGTGCATAAAAATATTTTTTCTATTTAAAAGACTGCTTCTTTTCTGTTGGATCTAATAACAATGTCCGTATTTTCAAATACCCTGTGTAAGGCAGAGACTATATTTCAGACAAAAACCTCAGAGACTAGAAAATGTGCCTCACGGTGGTTCTTAATAATGTTTCATCCATGAAATGGGACAGAAATATAGCCACTGAAATAAAGAATGTTATTTTGTGCAAGTTAAATTGCTCCTGAAAAAGTAACCTAGGCTATTTTATTTATACCACACAAATTGTGTGCTAGGCATCACCGGAAAGATGCAAGGGAGTTTTCCAATTTAACATACAATATACTAGTAAAGGAGATGGATGGGGAATCAAAAAGAAGAACGGATGAATGAATAGAAAGTGATGTTTATTGCATCTTATTGTTAACTTCCATTGAGTTTTTTAGATTTTTTTTTTATAGTCTGTTTTATTAAGAACTCTTGAATGGAGAAATACTGGTTATAAACTATTGTAGACAATGTATTTTTAGCTGGCATGGATCTATTATTTTACTGAACTGGAAATTTCTCTTTGATTATATAGGATTAGTCTTTCATGCAAGTAATGCCATAATCAGGTTAGAATTAAAAAAACAAAACAAAAAAAACCCCTTCTGTATAGTGTTCCATCCAACTGGTATAACTTTGATGGTTTAGTTATTGTTAGCCCATATTAGATTTCTATTGCCTAACATTTGATGTTTCTGTGTCTCTGTAAAAACTGTGATTCGTTTTTCATTGAAAAGGAAACATCACATAAGGAATTTTGGTTATACATAATAGAATTCTGAAAAGTTTGTGTCATCATTTGCAGATGCTAACTTTCGTGTAGTTAGCACAGTACTCAATCTACTGCAGGAAATGCAATCCCTTGAAAATGCTGCTGTCACTAAGAGCAGGTACATATAGTACATTTAAAAGGTGGTGTTTTTTTCTTCTTCCAGAAGGTCCTCGGCCATCACAGAAAGAAATCATATCACTACGAGCATTTATGCTTCTGTTTTTGAAACAGCTTATATTGAAGGTAAAATAATCTTATTTGAGAATGTTAGCAATTTGATAAATGTAACAAACTTGAAGGCCCAAGGTAGATATTGAGTAGTTTCTAATGAAGCACTAGATACATAATTCCTGGCAATTATTTTGTCTAAACCTGATTAATATTATTATTAATTGGTTTGTGCAGTAATACTTCTTAACCCTCTCCCCCCCCAAAAAAAAACCCCAAAAAAACCACACACCTACCCTGAATGCAATGAACTTTTAGGATATTTCATATCAGTCATACTACACTGCTTTTATATCTGTTTCAACATATTTATAGACCAAAAAGGTACAGACTCCTAACCTGCTGCTATAGAGTCCTTTAAAGCATTTGGGACAGATTCTCTACTCTACGGCACTGTGGTAGAGATTTAATTGGTATGAGAAGGGGAGAGGTCGGTCAGGAAGTTAGTTACAGCTTCTTGATTCTGTCTGGCCCTGGTGCAGTTTTGAGTAGTCTTTGAGCTGCTCTTATGTGTCCCAAATGACACATTGTAAGCAGTGGATCATCTGTCATTTGAGAATAACCAGGGTGCAGGGTTCAGTGTGTTCTGCCCACACTTCTTCTCTCATTCTTTCTTTCTCCAGATATGCCCTTTTATTTGGGAACTATGGGAATGGGCTGTAGTTGGCAATGCTAGCTTTGGCTGCTGCAGACTCCCCCGACACTATAAATCCTGTGCATTGGGGACAGGGACAGGTCTGTCTCTTTTGCACTGTCCAAGTGGTAGATGGATAGAGTGGAGGAGAGAATCTAGCCCTTTGACTTTAGCTGGTACTTCATTCATAAGATAATTCTAGACATTGTTAGTTTTTAATGGTATCCTATTTTAGAGAGACTTTATAGTCAATTATTTTCTTAGGCAGAGTGTGAAGAATTTAAGCTCTCTATGAAGAAATATCCATTCTTTTTTAGGATAGAGGAGTCAAGGAAGATGAGCTGCAGAGTATATTAAATTACTTATTAACAATGCATGAGGTAGGTTTCTATAATTACTTATCTTTGACTGTAATCAATTGTACCAACTTTATGGAAAGCATTCAATTAAGAATATTTTCTAAAAGATTTTGATGCTTGTCACATAGGATGAAAATATTCATGATGTGCTGCAGTTGCTAGTGGCTCTAATGTCAGAACATCCAGCATCTATGATACCTGCGTTTGATCAAAGAAACGGGATACGGTAAGATGGAGAAATGACAATATATTTTCGAAACTAATCTCCCTCCAACCTGCTTCCTTTCCCACAAACATAAAAAGTGCAATTGCTTGCTTTTGGAGTACAAATACATGTATGGACTATACTAAATATAGAATTTTATTCTTTCACAACATGAAAGCTTTTATAACATCAGTCGCATAGAAGAGAAGAAAAAGATAGGAATGACCTTTCAGGTCATCCAGTTGGTCATCCTGGCAAATTGCAGGGTTGTTCCCCAACAGTTCAGATGAAAATGAGTAAAGTTATGTCTAAAGTTGACTTTCTAGTAAAGCCAACATACTTTCACTGTTTAATTCTTCTTTGCTTTATCCTCATACATAGAATATGTTTTTAAACAATAGTGGCTCAAACAAATACTGATTTATCATCTTGTGACCTAATCTCTCTAGAGTGTAAATGAGAATATAGGGAAGATGTTAAATAGCATCTACTAGAAATAAATATTTTTAAATCAGACTGAATAACTTGCACCCAAGAGTTCTAAAAGAGTTGGCTGAAGGTATCTTTGTCCCACTGGTGTTAATTTTTAATCTTGGAATTCTGGTGAAATTCTGGAAGAGTGGTGATACTGTGGCAATATAAAAAAGGGCAAGCAGGATGACCCGGCTAGTCAAGCTAGCCTGACATCAGTCCCAGGCAAAATAATGGAAAACCTAATACATTATTCAGTTAATAAAGTGTTAAAGAATGGATAGTTGATTAATGCCAGTCAACGTGGTTTTATGGAAAATAGGGCGTGTCAAACCTTATCTCCATTTTTTAATGAGATTACAAGTTTGGTTGATAAAGCCATAGATCAATAGCGCCGGAACCTTGGTAGAAGTGGTGGGGCACGAGGCCCTGCCCCTCCTCCTCTTCCCCCAGAGGCCCCACCCCCTACCTGAAGCCAGAGCAGGGCAGTGATAAGAGACATCCAGGGAGCCCGGGCCACTGTGGGGAGACCTGGGCCCTCTCCCTGCCCTGGGCGTAAGGTCGACAATTTTGATTAGAAGTATTCCTGGAGGTTTCATCACATGATCATCTTTAATTATGGATTAATCTTTAATCCCTGGAGACTCCAAGTTGATCCTGGAGGATGGCAACTCTATCTGGGTGGCGCAGCCTGGGGGGTGGGGACATGAGTTGGAGGTGGCTCTGAGGCACCCCAGTCCCCTGCTCAGGGCAGGTGCGGGGCCCAGGGCTCTCTACAGCAGCCCAGACTCCATGGGAAGCTCTTACCATGGCCCATCTCTGGCATCCAGCCTGGCCAGGGGGTGGGGACTCAGGGAGAAGAGAAGGAGCACGGGCAGGGCCGTGGATAGGGGCCAGGCCTCATGGTGAGGAGGAGCTAAGGCCCCCCTCACCGGGAAGAGGCTGCCACCACTGTCAGGGGCTAAACTCGCGCCTACTTGAGACTTGCAGTTTAGGGGGAAATGCAGCCCCCTGTCCCTCAAACTACGCCCATGTTTAAAAGGTGGCATGGCCCTCCCACTTTTAAAAATAGGGGGGGGGTTCCAGCACCCCTGGCATAGATTTGAATACATGTAGACTTTCCTAAGACATTTGACTTGGTACTATACAGCATTATGATTTTAAAAAAAATGTAATATTGATTAAGAACAGCTAAATGACAGATTAAAAAAATGTTAATTGGGGACTCATCATTGGTGTTTCTAGGGTGGCTCTGCAGGGATGGGATCTCTACTAGGCCTGACACTATTCAGCATTTTCTTCAATGATATGGAAGTAGATATAAAGTCATTGGTGATGAGATTTCTAGATGACGCAAAGATTGACAGAGTGGTAAATAATAATGAGAGCAATCATACAGAGCAATTGGGATCATTTGGTAACCTGGGCCCCTACAGAAATGTGTGTTTTAATATAGCCAAATGCTAGGTCATATATCTAGGTGGAAAATGCAGACTGTGCCTACAGAATATATTCTTGAAAGCAGTGACTGAAAAGGATTTAGGGGTCCCAGTGGAAAAGTAATTCACCATGAGCTCCCCAGTGTGATGCTGTGGTGAAAAAGGCTAATGTAATCCTTGGATCAGGGGAGTTAGGAGTAGGGATGTGACTTTACCTCTGTATGAGACATTAGTAATATCAATTTTAGAATACTGTGTTCCATTCTCATGTCAACATTTTTGAAATATTGGAGAGGGTGTAGTAAAGAGCCATGAAAATTGAGGGCCTGAAAGTGAGAGACTTGCAGCTCAATCTGTATAGTTTCTCTTAGAGGGAATTGTGAAGTAACTTTTTTAGTGTACAAGTATAAAATACCAGCTACTTAAAGATTTTTGTAATCTAGCAGAGAAAGGCATAAGAACCACCAATGGAAGCTGAAGTCAGACAAATTCATATTAGAAATAAGGAACAAATGTTTAAAGTCAGGGTGATTAACTATTGGAACAATCTACAGTCTAAATGGTGGATTCCCCATCTCTTGATATCTTTAAATTCTATAAAATTCAAATTCTACAAACCATTCTACAGATACGTTAGAAGCAAGAGGAAGAGCAAGGATAGGGTGGGCCTGTTACTCACGGGGGGTGGGAGGAGAAGAATAACAGAAAATATAGAAATGGCAGAGGTATGCTGGGATGGGGGTGGCGGGAAGCGGAAGCAGTAGATATGGTATATCTTGACTTTAGTAAAGCTTTTGATACTATCTCGCATGACCTTCTCATAAACTAACGAGGGAAATGCAACCTAGATGGAGCTACTATAAAGTGGGTGCAAAACTGGTTGGAAAACCATTCACAGATAGTAGTTATCAGTGGTTCACAGTCATGCTGGAAGCATAGCAAGTGGGATTCCACAGGGATCAGTTCTGAGTTCAGTTCTGGTCAATATCTTCATCAGTGATTTAGATAATGGTATTGAGAGTACATTTATAAAGTTTGCGGACGATACCAAGCTGGAAGGGGTTGCAAGTGCTTTGGAGGATAGGATTAAAATTCAAAATGATCTCAACAAACTGGAAAAATGAACTGAAGTAAATAGGATGAAATTCAATAAGGATAAATGCAAATTACTTCATTTAGGAAGGAACAATCAGTTGCACACATACAAAATGGGAAACGACTGCCTAGGAAGGAGTACTGCAGAAAGGGCTCTGGGGGTCATAGTGCACCACAAGCTAGATATGAGTCCATAGTGTAACACTGTTTCAAAAAAAGTGAACATAATTCTGGGGTGTATTAGCAAGAGTATTATAAGCAAGACACGAGAAGTAATTCTTCTGCTCTACTCCAAGCTGATTAGGCCTCAGTTGGAGTATTGTGTCCAGTTCTGGATGCCACATTTCAGGAAACATGTGGACAAATTGAAGAAAGCCCAGAGAAGAGTGACAAAAATGATTAAAAGTCTAGAAAATATGACCTATGAGTGATGATTGAAAAAACTGGGTTTGTATAGTCTGGAGAAGGGAAGACTGAGAGGGAGGAGGCATGATAACAGTTTTCAAGTACATAAGATTGTTACAAGCATAGGCGCTGACTTCCCCTCTTTCCCGTGGGTGCTCGACTCGCACCTCTGCCCCCGGCCCCTCCCCCACTCCACCCCTTCCATGAGGCCCCACCCCCATTCCAACCCCTTCCCTAAAGTCTCCCCCGCCTCCCTGCCCTTATTGCAACTCCTTCCCCAGATCCCCACCCTGGTCTCGCCTCCTCCCCTGAGCATGCCACATTTCCACTTCTCCCCCTCCCTCCCAGAGCATGCTAACGCTGTCAACAGCTGTTTGGCAGTGGCCAGGTGGGAAATGCTGGGAGGTAGGCGGAGGAGCAGGGACACAGCGCGCTTGGGGGGGGGGGGAAGAGAAGGGGTCAAGGGGTGGGGAGGAAATGGTGGGTGGCTTGGGGAAGGGGCGAGGCCTCCTTGGCTCAGGTGTCCAGTGGCAGGTCGGCGGCAGCACCAGGGAAGACTAAGCCTTCCCTGGCCTATTATACCCACTGCCCATGGCAGAAACCATTTTAAAAAAGGGTGGGGGGCGGTTTCCAGGTTGGGAGAGTGAGTGTGAAGTTTTGCTAGGGAGAGAAGTACTCTCTGGTTTCCTGCTGTCTTATAAAACTTCTGAACCTGGCCTTGGCTAGCTTAAAGGCCTAATTAACCACTCATCTTGAACACAGCAAAACTGTCCTACTGCTCAAGGACTGTAGAATGTTTTTTTTTTGTTTTGTTTTTGTTCCAACTGGAACCTTGGCTAAAGGAAGCAGCCCTGTGTCTGTGGAACCTTGGATTAGATTGAAGGTCTTGTTTGTTTTTCTTCATTTGGACCAATAGTCAAAGAAAGAAGCCTTTTGACTGTTTAATTTAATTTGGTTGAAACTGAAATTATTTCCCCTCCATTTTGAGACCTGTCTTAAAGGGACCATGACCCCAACCCACTAGCATAGCTTGTGATCCCACCATACTTCCTTTCACTTATATGTGTTTGTTCCTTTCTTAGCGCTTTTCTTACTATTTTACTGTTTACTTTCACAGTACTATGAATGATTCCATGGAAATGTCTGGTGTTTGGTGGTAAACTGAGAGAATATGCTAACTGATTTTTTTTTTAAATTTCATTGTAGAGTCATTTATAAATTACTGGCTTCCAAAAGTGAAAGTATCTGGGTGCAGGCTCTGAAGGTACTGGGATATTTTCTCAAACACCTGGGTCACAAGTAAGTGTACCGTCTGAAGTAGTTGTAGTGTCATACAATTATTATAATTTGTTTTCTTTTTTGTAGTATTCAGTTTAAAATACAAAACATGACATCTAGAAAGTGCTTAGAATGCATTAACTGCAGTGTCTATGATGAGTAATTTGCAGATTCTGTTTTTATAGATATGCAGTGAGGAAAAATATCTAATTTTCAGATTAATTTCTTACAAAATAGTAATTTCAAAAGGTAAAAAACATTGTCTGGTAACTTTTAAATGTTTATGTGAAAATAAGTCTTAAACCAAAATTGCTTTAGAAAACAAAACAAAAAACTCAGTAATGGTGTTTATAAATTAAATGTATTGTTCTCATTTGGCCATATATCTCTGAAAGTGCAGTAGATATGAAACTCAATGTTTTATGGATCATTAAAGATTGTTTGTCAGTCATTTGCATTTTCAGTTGCATTAGGAATAAACATCTAGGAGGAATTACATAAAGACATTTAAAAAGATAATGGAAATAAATAAAATTGAGGAATAATAAAACATTCTCATAAAAATATTAGCTATCACTGTAGAGTAGCATCAAGGAAAATTTTATGACCCAGCAGAGCCAAACACTTGATCATTTGGAAAGTAAAATCTCTATATACACAAAAGCTTATGCTGAAAAAATCTCCAAGGTGCCACAAGTGCTCCTGTTCTATATACAATAGTTAATTTTTACATAGCTTATTGTACTTCATACATGACTCACAAAATGCTTTAGATTTTGATCTACATAACATAAAAAATTTTTTTTAAGGTATTCTCTTCTAGGATGATTTGGATTAAGAAGATCAGTGATTATGACTGTAGACAAGAATATATGTTCTTTTTTCTTGGAGTGAGAATGTTATCTGGCTTCAGTTTTCAGTATTACCTGAAATTTCAGGGTAGTGATTTAGAAAGACTATAAGAGGGAATTTTATTAATGTGGGATGCGGTTAAAGGAAGGTTAAGGATTTTAGCTCAACTTGATGATTAATTCTGACACTTTAGATATGGTGATTGGCCTACTTAAACAATTGAGTTATGAGAAGAAAAAATATTTTAAATAAAGAGTGTTTGTAAGATTTCTGTCCCTGGGAAAAGTAAAAGTCTAATTTAAGGAAATCTGCTGTGGAATAAGACACAGAACAGGTAGTATGTTTTACTCAAAAGTTCAGCCTTTCAAAATGTTTGATAGTAGGAAGTTATGATCTGGTGAGGAGTTGACATGAACAAGAAAAGTAGATAGATGGGACCTTGATTTGATGGACATGTAATTTGGAGTGACATCCAAGGCTGAAACTAGCAATATGATACTCCAGAAAGAGAATGTAGATGAAGAATTAAAAATAATGATCAACTCCATGATGGAAGGGGCTTAAGTTCCAGATATAATGCCTTCATCAGAAATGAGGAAGTGGTTAGAAAAGTAGGTATCAATCTAGGACAGGATATTTGTAGACACACTATTTTTTTCTTGAGGGGCTCTAGCATAGAATGATCAATAAAGTACACTCACTTAACAGACATGGTTAATTGTAGAAAAGATGCCTACATGGAATTTTTCTCAAGGGATTTATTAAGTTCAAATTGCTGCTGTTAATCATATTTTGTATTTCTAATTTGCATTGCACCTGAGGATCCCCAAGGGTTTTATAAATATTACTGGCTAAAACCTCAAAACAGTTGTGTTAGACAGGAGTTCTTTCCAATTTAAAAATGGGTAAAAAGGCCTGAAGCAGTTGTGATTTGTCCAATAACGATGTTGTGACCAGTCTAGTGAATTGACTACAAAATTGTCTTTCTGCCAATAAATCAATGGCAAGCTCTGTTGCTTCCCAGGAACACTATAGGAAATGAAGGGTGGGATTTTCAAAAGTGCTTAAAGGGGTTCTCCCACTGAAAATTTGGGTTGTCTGAACCCCTGAAGCTCTTCGGAGAATCCAGCCAATTATGGATGCATCAGTAGGGACTCCATAGTTAAATACAATCAGCGCATCATTAGAGAAGAAATAAAATCCCTTCTGTTTTGCACTTAAGTTACTGAATTTGCTTTCCAAATGTGATGTGATAGCTCTTCATAAAGGAATTTTCTGTAAATTTTTTAGCGAATCTTTACAGCTGAAATATTTTAAAATGCTCCCATTTTGAAATTTGTCCTGTTCACATCACATTTTGGGAGTTTGAATAGCTAAAAACTCACAATCCTCAAATGCCAAATCTCACACATGCATACCTGTGCACGTCTATCTGATTTTTTTTCTGATATCTTGGACTTGGACCACTTCTGAAGTTTTAAAACTAAACAATTATTCCTGGTAAAGAATAATTGTGAGTAGTACAATGATTATCCAGAAGAACTGCTGGGTTCTGTCAGCCACGTCATTTTTTCTGACACTGCAAGCTTGATTCATCAGCCACAATCTGCATGTACCCCTAGTGAGCGAGGGAGGGAGGGAAGCTGGGCAGGGAAGAGATGGGACTTGAGGGGAGATGATAATTTGTGAAAGAGTTTGGAGAAATGGGATTTATTAGGGATTTGTGAGACCCAGGGGCAAAGACGCTTGTGTGCAATGTGAAGCCTGAGCTAGACAGAATTAGGGCTTTGAGGCCTAGGGTGGAGGGGAGCCAGTCCAGCCTCCTGGCCATCAAGGTAGTAGTGCCATGGGGAGATCTTGATTCCTCAGTGCAGACAAGCTTGACCTTCCCCACACACAACCTTGGTCTCTTCATCCACCAACCAAAAGCCTTTATCCGAACGCCTCCCCGCACTAACAACCTCATGTTCTGTTTATATGGTGCACTATAAAATACACTTATGTTTATGCACACACTGAGTTTAATGCTGTAATTTTTATGCACAGAAATAACTTGAAAATAATCTCTAACATAAATAGCTCATTCTCATACATTTTTCCTAAACATTACAGAAAAAATGACACTATTTGCAGTTCTTCACACACCAATACAAAACCACATATGCAGCTTCACACAATGTAACTTACAAAAGCTGCATTAATATTAATAATTAAAACACCTAAACACAAAACCAGTTAACATTGCTATAGTTCATAGGTGTCCATTGGCTCTTTAGCAGAAGAGTCAAGATAGTTGATGCTGAGAAGGGGAACTAATAGATGAGTGGAGTGTAGATGATATGTCAAGTGACTTAATTGATTCTTTCCTTCTTATTTATGTTTTTTGTTGGTTGGCTATTTTGTCTAACCACCTTAATACAAAGTCAACAAAGTTGTGTGTCCTCTCTCCCCCCAATTGTATTTAGTTGATTTTTGTTTTTGTTTTTATACAGAATGTATGTTAAGAGAGTGTTAACTTTCACATTTAAGCACAAGTCAGGAAATTTCAAAATTAAAGGTGCACACATTGCCATAAATATGTCCCCTTGCATGTGCATACCACAATAGTCTAATTGTATGAAAACATACTATTTCTCAAATACATTGTCTCAAACATGTAAGATGACCACATTTGCAGTTGGGACATTGGATGGGCTGGTACTGAGGTGGTACTGAGAATTTTCTTTCTCAAGTGCACGGCTGGTGAGTCTTGCTCGCGTGCTCAGGGTCTAATTTATCACCATGTTCAGGAAGGAAATCCCCCGAAGTCAGATTGGCAGTGATCTTAGGGGGATGTTCGTCTTCCTCTGCAGGATGGGGCATGTCACTTGTGAGGATCCTTTAGGTATATGTTACTACATTAATTCTATGCCACTGCAGAGGCTTCAAGAACTGATGCACCTCAGTCTCTGTCCTCTGCCTGTGGCACAGCATAATTTAGTCTCTTGTAATACTTCGGTCTAATTTTAGTTGTTGGGTTTGTTTTGTGGATGGTTGGATAGTGTTTAATGGCCTGTGATATAGAGCACTGGTCCCCAAACTGTGGGGTGAGCTCCACTAAGGGGCACAGAGGAACATTCAGGGGGTGCGCGGCAGGAACCGGGCCATCGCCCATGAGGGGCAGGGAGGTACACCCACTTCCAGTCCCACTCCACCCTCAGCCGAGCTCCGCCCCCAACCACATTCAGCCCCCAGTCCTGCTCCGTCTCCAGACCAGATCCATCCCCTACCCTACTACACACCCAATCCCACTCTGGCCCATGCCCCAGCTCCACTCTGCCCCCTGCTTTGCCCCCAGACCAGCTCTGCTCTCAATTCCTCTCTGCCCCCAGACCAGTTCCACCCCCAACTCCGCCTTCAGCCCAAGCTCCACTTCTGAGGAAGCCTTGGCTGTGCAGTAATTGAGGTGGGGGGGGGGGCGTGAACAGATTCTGTTAACAGTAAAGGAGAGTGCACCACTGATATAGAGAAGATCAGAGCAGATGGCCTGGTTGTCCCTTCTGGCCTTAAATTCTGTGGCACAAGTGTGGTAACCTGTAGTGTTTTTCTTCCTTACACTAATTTCATAGCCCCAGTGGTCCAGTGTACCTTTAAAATGTACCTTTAAATTAGCTGTTACCACTTAAGAAAGAGATCTTGGAATCATTATGGATAGTTCTCTGAAAACATCCACTCAATGTGCAGCGGCGGTCAAAAAGGTGAACAGAATGTTGCCCATCATTAAGAAAGGGATAGATAATAAGACAGAGAATATCATATTGCCTCCATATAAATCCATGGTACTCCCACATCTTGAATACTGTGTGCAGATGTGGTTGTCCCATCCCCCCAAAAATATATTGGAATTGGAAAAGGTTCAGAAAAGGGCAACAAAAATGATTAGGGGTATGGAATGGCTTCCGTATGAGGAGAGATTAATAAGACTGGGACTTTTCAGCTAGGAAAAAAGATGACTAAGGGGCGGGGACGGGATATGATGGTCTATAAAATCATGAGTGGTGTAGAGCAAGTAAATAGGGAAGTGTTATTTACTCCTCATAATACAAGAACTAGGGCAAGAACTAGGGTTCACCAAATGAAATTAATAGGCAGCAGGTTTAAAACAAACAAAAGGAAGTATTTCTTCACACAACACAGTCAACCTGTGGAACTCCTTACCAGAGGATGTTGTGAAGACTAAGGCTATAACAGGGTTCAAAAAAGAACTAAATAAGTTGATGGAGGATAGGTCCATCAATGACTAGTAGCCAGGATGGACAGGGATGGTGTTCCTAGCCTCTGTTCCCCAGAAGCAACAGGGGATGAATCACTTGATGGTTTCTTGTTCTGTTCATTCCCTCTGGGGCATTGGCCACTGTCAGAAGACAGGATACTGGGCTAGATGGACCTTTGGTCTGACCCGGTATGGCCATTCTTATCAAATTTCTATGCAAGTTCTCCTTTATAAGATAGGTGCTTACAAAACTTGTTAAAATGCCTTCCTTGGGAGCAGTGTTGGTGAGAAGTCAGTTAACCATAAAGCCAATATTGCTTTGAGCACATGTAGTATATATAAGCCAGTAAGTTTTCATTATTATTCTTTTGTATCCTCAATCTGTAGTATGTTACATATACCTGTATTGTGTTCATATAAATGACTCATGAGCTCCTTGCTATGTTCAGAACAGTACATAGCACTACAAGATGCTCCACATATATTTAAGGTTGTTGAAACTTGTATTATATTTTATCATTTTAGAAAGAGTGTGGTATGTAATTATGAAACTGAAGACTGTATTGTAATGAATATACACAAGAGGCAGAGCTAAGATTGTGTTTCCTGACTCTTAAATTGTTAATCATGCAATTTTAATATTTTATTAATGTAGCTTTTTGTAAGAAACTTTATTTAAAAAAAAGTCTGAAAAAATAACAAAAGTGTGCTATATTATATTTATTCTCATCTCCCTTGCAAATATTGACAGAAATATCTGTGAATTTAATAAATTAGAGAGATTTGGCTACATACCACCAGAACAGTTTGTGCAACTTGCCTTTGTAGTTCCATAGAGGAAAGTCATGAAAACTTTTCTATTCTAAAAAGCGACAGTGTCTTGTGGCACCTTATAGACTAACAGAAGTATTGGAGCATAAGCTTTCATGGGTGACGAATGTGTCTGATGAAGTGGGTATTCACCCACGAAAGCTTATGCTCCAATACTTCCATTAGTCTATAAGGTGCCACAGGACTCTTCGTCGCTTTTTACAGATCCAGACTAACATGGCTACACCTTTGATACTTTTCTATTCTAAGCATTTCAGATATGACCACTAGCACTCTTTATGTATTATGTATTGGTTTAATCCATATTGTACCTATTCTTCCATATAGAGTGTAAATGCTTCTGGATAGGGAGTTTGCACTTCATTTTCCATATTTTTTTTCTTAAAGCACTGTGTAGATTTATGGCACTATACAATAAGTACTGTGCATATTTATGGTGCTATATACATGTTTAAACAGAATGCAATTTGGGGGATTGGCTGAATTTCCCTGATGTTTTATTTGGGAACCAGAGCTTCTTCCTTCTCTACTTTTAAGGTATAGTTTGTTCTGACTTGCGTTACAATATGCTAAAACAGTATTCCACTCAGCTGGAATTTCACAACTCTTCAGAATTTTGTATTGCTCATACTGGATTGTTTTAATAGATATATGAGGACTGTTTTATTGTCTGTATGAAAGAAAGCTGTGAACAGAGACTGACAATGGTAATAAAATCCTTAAATGTTAAAGTACCTTTCTTGCAAGACATATGGGAGTGTAACACTGAATCTTGTGAGGGAAAGGCAGCACTTCATGTTGCTCATCAGTTACCCATCTGTCCAATGTAGGGATATCCTTGACAGATTTGGGGACGGGGGGTACAGCCTAGTCTGTCTGTCCTCTACCAAAGGAAAGTGTTTATGATGAACATCTTTGAGGGCAAGAAGGTAGTTACATACAGGAACCCATCCTGCATATAAAATTGCATTCTCACAACCATTCAGTATGGCCAGAACAGCTTAAATGAATATTCAGAAATAGCTTAAAGTAATATGCAACATTACATGATAAAAGGATAATAAACAATATAAAACATAGATATTATAAAGTCCAAGTTTGACGTGTGGAAAAAAATACATTACTTCTCTAGTTTTGCATCTACTTAAAATCTTCAGCATGTTTATATTTTGTATTTTTATGTTCTTTCCTCCAGACGAAAGGTTGAAATCATGCATACCCATAGTCTTTTCACTCTTCTTGGAGAGAGGTTGATGCTGCATACAAATACTGTGACCGTTACAACATATAACACACTTTATGAGGTACAAATTACTTAAACATGCAAATATCATTTGTTGCAAAAAACGTGTAGAATAAGAAAAATGTTTATATGAATCTGTATTTAAAAGATTTCAATCTTCAGGTCACTATGGCTATATTAAAATCTGAAATTTAAAAAAAGATCCTCTCTGAATCAAACAAGTACTTATCGTGTTTGTTTAGATTTTTTTTCATAAGCACTGTTGCAATTTTTGCAACTTGTCTGTAAAGCTTTACATACACCTATGGAGCTAGAAATGACCTTTGATTTAGATTGTTAAAAAAATTATTTTATAAAGAAACTTTGAGAGCTCTAACACCTTCTGTTTTTGCAGCAGTCTTCTGAAATTCAGTGGGAGAAATCCTTGGAGGCATAAAAATGCCTCATTTGTTTTTTCTAGTGAAAGTCAATTGGGGTTTAGTTGAGTTGTAAATTGTTGAAAATTTCCATTTGCCTTCTCTAGGTTGTGTGGTTGGCAATGTGCCAAAATAATAACTGAATATGAACACACTAATTTAAGGCTGGGTCCATGTTGTTGCCAAAAGAGCATCAGCACACACTGAATTGGGAGCCCCATGAGTAGACAGCCTGGGTATGCCAGATCCATTGAGATAGAGTGGGGCCCAATTTCTCCTGACAGCCTCCAGAGACCCACCAAATGACCCCAGTGGTCCATACCCTTCGCTGGTGGCAAAATACAGTGTAGGAGCCTCCCACCTCCTGGCACTGGGCTTTAAGGAACACATTGCATAGTGAATTACAATCAGATAATGAATTAGGTTGTGTGTGGGATTGCTGCCTCATTTGCTTTAGAAGTTGTAAGGTATGTACAGAAGGAGGCAGAGGATTGCAGGAAGAGAAAGGTGCTGTTGTGGTGAAGGAAGATGACTGTGACTTGAGAGGACTCAATTGTAGCCCTGCATATGTCACTGACTTTGTATGTGATGTTGAGCAATCCAGTTAAAGCAAATTTTGGCAAACTAACTGTGTATTCTGAATTTTTGGCATGCCCAATTTGAAACACCTTGCACTGATTTTTCAGAAGTGCTGAATGCTCAAAGCTGCAGTTGAACTCAGTTGAAGCAGTATATGCTCAGCTCCTCTGTCAGTAAGGCAAAGTGGTCTGGAGGAATGAGCACAAAGTTAGGTGTGAGGAGTTCTTCTTTGCATGCCTATGTGTATTCCACTGTGGGTAGGCATGCGGTCGAAGAATTCCTGCAAGTAGTGTCTGTTGATCCATGCCTGTATCCCTGTTCTCATCGTGCTCTGCACCCAGAGTATAAGGGGCAGGGCAAGGCAGAACCACCTCTTCAGTTCCTTCTTACCACCTCATAGCCTGAGTCAGAAACCTCCAGTGTCCCAAGCTGATCCTTTCTCTTCTTCCTGTAAATATTTAAAATGTTAAATTATTCTTAGTTTTTGTTGTTAGTGTTTTGATAGTTCTAGTTAGTCAGTTTTAGACTCCCAACCCTGTGCTCCCAATCTCCCAGAATGGGATTTTGAGGATGCCCAAGAGTCTGGGCTACAAAAATTGCATTTTCTGCCCCTGCTTCTTTTTGGTGAGCAATGATCATCAGTGCTGCCTCTGCTCCACCAAATGCAATTTTTGACACTCCTTTCCCAGCCTAACTCAGCAGGCATTAGAAGTTCAACTTCAGAAACATGTTATGGAGCAGGCAATGAATCCCCATTCAGACCCAGGCCAGGGAGACTTTCCTGAACATTGGCCAGAGTGTCTGACTCTGGAATTGAGTGGGACGAGCCCTTTGTCTGACCCCCTCATGGGAGTAAGGGGCACTCTTACATACATAAAAACAGATCCCCTCCTAGATGATCTAAGGGGAGAGACCCACCTCGACTCTTTCCAAGTCAGGTGAGCCCTCATGCCTGAGCCATAAGAAATTAGGTCCTCCTAAGCTGCGTGGGCATGTTCAAAAGACTCATAGAAGTGAAAGTCCTTCAGTAGCAGCCTCCACATTGACTCAGAGGCTGACTTTGGTGCTACCTAAAATGAAACACTGAGACCCAAAAGATCAGGAATTGCTGGTACTGTCAAAGATTGTGAGTTGATTACCTGAATGATTTTATCACTCTCCGTCATACAAGCCACCTCACAAACAACAAAAGATGCATCTTCCACTTCACCTGTGGCTACCCAGCCTCACCTTCCAACCAAGAGTTATTTTTAACATGACACCAGAGAGCTGCAACCTGGTATTGATGCCATCTCCACCTATTACTGAGATCCATTGGGGAATAACTAGCAAAATTTCCCCAAAACTGGGCAGTGAGAACAACAGACCAGTACATGCTGGATATCCATTCCATCTGTACCATAGTTTCTCTGCCCCCCTCCTCCAAAACCCTCTTCCCTGTCCCTTTTCAGGGACCCAGTCTCATAAGGTGGTTCTCCTTCAGGAAGTACAATCTCTTCTCCAATGGGGAGCAATACAGCAGTGTACCAGGGTGCTGGTGCAAAAGCACCTAATTAGCTCCTGCCCAGTCAGCTCCAATCAGGGGAAACAGATTGGAGCTGATGGAAAAGGCCTGATGCTTGCCTGAGGATTGGCAACACCTGCTGGCCTGACAAGCCAAGAGCTATAAAGGCTGGGAGAGAGCCAGAAGGTGGAGAGCAGCCAGGGAGAAGTCAGTCAGGGAGGGAACTGGAGGCCTCCTAGCTGAAGGCTGCCTCTGCCTGTAAAGGAGGTGACTAATCCTGCAAGGCTTGTATATAAATACACTGGTGGTGGGAGAACCTTATATAAATAAAGACATAGGTGGTTCACAACTCTGAAGCCTCTCTGACTTTATAGGATCAACACTGGATTCAGTCAAAGTGAGGGCCTACCTCTCCACAGATTTCACTCCATGAGCACTGTGATAGACCTGGTTACGCACAAACTTTAGTGTGTAATATACCTTACTCTCCAGGGCCATATGCCAGACTGAACCTTCATTGACTGTAAGCTGGCTCCAAACAGTATGTACACCAAGCGCACACAGCATGAATACCATAGGGACAATTCCTTCTAAGTGAGGGAATGGTGGAGGGACACTGGACATGTGTGCATGGGAATTCCATTTCTATCCCTCACACCCAACAATGATAATTACAGACCTCTCCCTGGTAGGATAGGGGAGCTCATATAGACAATCACATAGCACTAGGATCCCTCGGGCAGCCAGAATGCACATCAGTCTTCTGGAACTGAGAGCCCTACAACAAAACATTCCTACCATTCACACAATCCCAGCACATCCTAATAATGTCGGACAACATAACTACTATTTTCTATATAAATAAGCAGGAAGAGATGTACTCCATCCTGCTCTTTTTAGAAGTGGTTAATTTATGGACCTGGTGTATACAGAACCAAATAACCCTATCTGCAGTGTACCTCCCAGACACCCAAAATGTGCTGGTGGACAGCCTCAGCAGGCATTTTGCCACCTATCACAAGTGGGAATTACCTGATTCAGTAATAAACACCACCTTCACTCAGTGAGAAACAGGAAGTGTAAAGTAAACTGCTTCAGTGAGCAATAGTCCTCTTCTACCTTTGACAAATCACTTCAGTTATGCCTCCCATTGCACTATTATCTCTGGTTCTATGGAAAATTCGACTAGACAGGGCTCAAATCATCCTCATTGCCTCCAGATGGCCCAGACAATTATGCTTTCCAAACCTCCTACAAATCCACTTATCAATGTTCAGATCTTTTGAGATTTCTTGATCCAGATAAATGGCAGGGTCAGACATTACACCCCCAATGCTTTCATCTCATGGCATGGTATTTGGATGGGCATTGAGCCTAGAACATTCCTGCTCTGAAGCTGTGAAAATTACTCTCACTAGTAACAGAAAAGACTCCACTGGAAAATATAATCTAGCCATGTTGAAACCTTCATCTGTCTGGGCCCAGCAAAACTATATATCTCCAGAGGCACCTGATATTTCCACAATTTTGGATTATATTCTTATCCTCAGGGTAACAGTCAGGTTGTTGAAATCTGGTCAGAAACTTTCCATCTGTGAAGAAACCAATCCCCCAAGGGGAATCTTACTTTAGTGCTTTGAGCACTCGCTAAACCTCCCATAAAACTGCTAGCTATGTGTTCCATGTCTTACCTATCAGTGAGGGTTACCTTCCTTGTTGTCATCACCTCAGCCAGAAGAGTAGGAGTACTAGGGGCTTTAATGGTGGATCCACCAAACACAATATTCCATAAGGATAAGGTCTTGCCTTTACTACATCCAAAATCCAGTCCTAAAATAGTTTCAGAATTTCATATAAACCAGTCAATTCACTTACCTGTGTTTTTCCCAAAGCCTCATGCCTCTAGTGAGGAGTGCAGACTTCATTCCCTCCATCTGTGATGAGCATTGGCATTCTACCTGCAGAGAACAAAACAGATTAGGAAGTCACCTAGACTGTTCATTGCCATAGCAGAATAAGTATGAGGACAAGCCATGTCTTCTCACAGGATCTCTAGCTGTAGCCTTCTTTCAGTTGACACAGCTTCCTCCCTCACATGGGTAAGAGCTCACTCTATAAGGGCTCAGGCAACCTCAATAGCATCACTTCGAGAGGTACCCTTTCTTGATATTTGCAGGGCAGCTACATGGAGTTCCATCCACACATTTACAGGACATTACACCTTAATCCAGGACTCTGCCACTGATTCATCCTTTGGGACATTAATCCTGCAAATAGCTATACAAGCATCCTCACATCCACCTCCTTTCTAAGTACTGCTTGTCAGTCACCCACAGGAGAATACACATAGGAACCACAACTCGAAGAAAGGTAAGAAGTTACTTACCTTATTGTAATGAGTTCTTTTAGATGTGTGGTCCCTATTTGTATTCCACTACCCACCCTCCTTCTCCTCTGCATCAGTTCATGACTGGCTTCATAGTAGAGAAGGAACTGCAGAGGCGGTCAGTCCACCTCATCCCTTATGCCTTTGGTAAAGAGCATGAGGAGGTCAGGAGCACAGATCAATGGACACTACTAGCAAATATTCTCCGGTCTCAGGTACATGGAGCGCAATTGTGCCCACAGTGGAATTCAGAAAGGGACCACTTATCTCAATAACCTCTAGTTACATTAACATTACTTCCCTTTCCTGAGTTCTAATCTTGGTTTTGCCAGTGATTCACAGTGTGGCCTCAGGCAAATCTCATTGTCTCAGTTTTCCCACTATAAAATGAGAAATAATATGGAGTAATATGCAAGCTCTTTTTTCTAGGGAGTGAGAGAAATATTCTGCAGTAGTTTTTTGGATTTGACCAGAAAGAAACCTGTTGAATGTACTTGTCTTTGAATTGCTAGTTATGGCCTTAAACACACTTCTTTTATGAAGCCAGAATGACTTACCAAATTGCTGTTTCATCTTTTTGTGCCAAGCTGTCAGAAAAGTTTTCCAGGTTGACACAAAAAATCCATGGTATGTTTCTGTACCTTTGCAATGTAAATTTTAAAGTTTGATGGGATTAGCTATATCAATCTCCAATTTGAAAAAAAGGCAAAACAATTTGCTTAGGTTGAGACAGTTGAGTTGGCATAATTGAACTGCTGTGTGTCTCATGCTCAGTTATATCTGTGTTTTTAATACTGCTAACTTTCTGTTCAGAGTTACAAGCATGCACTAGAATAAGAGACCTTAGATATGGAGTGTCTAAATGCTCAGTTCATGAAACATGGTAGTTGACTTGAATCATTCTTATGATCTACAAATATGATATTGACCTTTGATCCTGAACACACAAATTTTTGTCATAAGCTCCTGAAAGTAAGTGATGCTAAATGACCCAGTGAAGACGCTTGCTTTCCATATAGCAGTGCCTACATTTCTTTGATAAAAGTTCAAAATTGCAGGAGAGGCTGATCTAAAATAATGGAATGATTTTTTTTCAGATACTTTCAGGTACCATAATTGCACGTAATCAGAACTGAGATGAAAGGTTACATAATATGTAAAAGATATTTGCCCTAAGACTGATCGTATTGTAAGCCTTTGAGACAGGGAATTTGTTCTGCTATCTCTTGTAAAATGTCACACATATTTGTGGTGTTTTCTAAATGATTGGTGATGATAAAAGGATTCTATGTAAACAAAGATATTAAATATTTATAACTGGAACAAGCTTGATTACCGGTTAACAAATGGGCTTGCTGTGTTTTGAAATAGAATTTGGATCATTAGTGAACTGATTGCTTTAAGAGTGGTATCTCCCCAAATATGTTATGAATTCTCAAAACACAGAGGATATGTACATACTGCTATTTAAGCTTTATTTTCTTCTTTGAGTGATTGCATGTGTCCGTTATGCTGTGTGGGCACGTCTCATGTACCAGTGCTGGAGAGTCGTCCCTAGCAGTACCTATGGGGTGGCTTCATCCATCCCTGCCTCCTTGTGTTCAGGGAGAAAGACATAAAGGGCAAAGCTGCCCCACTCCTCCTTCAGTTGCTTCTTACTGTTTGTGGTCAGTAGCTGGAGCATTCAGAACAAAGTTGTGGGTACTTCAGCTTACTTTTTGTCTAGTGGTACTGTTCTTCATACACTGGACTTTTTTTTCTTTCTACTTTTTAATTTGTTTAAATTTTTCTTCATTCTTGTAATCAGGTGGGCCTCCGGACCTTGCCTGGTACTGGTGGAGCCTATACCAAAATCTCCGGGTTTCAAGCCTGATTCTGGTTGTTGAAAGCCAGTGTCTGCCAGTGACCCTCATTTGGGCTGCCTAACATGCTGCACTGAAGATCAACTAAGAGACAGGTGCTCAATCTGCTGGGGCTTAAAAAGCAGAATGAAAAAGCTGAGAGAGGAGCACCTCAACTTTCCATATATTCCATATATTGTTATGGAAGTGGCTCTTTGTCTGGCATCCAAACGCTCTTGGTCATGGTGAGAGAGCCCATTCACAGCTCCTTCCAGGTGTGCTCCCGTGGCGTTGCCAACAGAGAGAAGTCTTGGGAGATCCCCATTGCCAGTATTGCTCTTTCAAGACCTAAGACACAGAACAATCCATGTCTCAAAAACGCAAGCAAAAGTTGTCATCAGGTTCTTTGAGGTCCATGGTATGGGACTTCCTACAGAAAGTCAATCTGGTACCAAGGGTAAAGTGTGTCTTTGGCTTGATGCTCCCTGGTACCAGCTCTCACTGACACCCATAGACCTGAAGCATTGACTCCAGTATCCTCCCCACAGGGACCATCAAGACCAGCTACTTCTTTGGCTATGACAGTACATCAGCCATCACTGATCACAGTGGGACAACCTCCTATACTGGTGTCAACAATTGTGGAGTCCTATATGGCAGTGAGAGATGTATTATGCCATTTGGTACTGCCATCACCATTGATTCAGGGTGAAGAAGCTATTTTGGCACAGTCACAGGTGTAGGCTCTAGTATAGTCTGCTATAGTCAACCTTAGGCCCATTAATACATTCATCTGCCTTCTCTGTGTCTGTCTTTAGACCTCTGGTAATGACTCCATATCTTTGCATGATTCCGATAGTTACGAAGCCTTTCATGCTCACAGTTCCAGGCTCTGAAGACTCCTCCCAGTGTCACACTGCCTTGTCTTTAGGATGAGGGTCTGGAACTGGAAGTGTCCTCAGTGGTATCAGAGAATTTAAAGTCTACCAAGAGCTCCTCAGAAGAATACAAGTAGAGATGGTAGAGGAGAATAGAAGAATAGTTTGCATCCAGCTATGATTGTAAAGGTAGCCCTACCTATAAGTAAGGCCATCATGCGGCCTATTAAGATCCTGTGGCAAGCCCTTTCATCTGTTCCACTGGTGGTTAAATGAATGGATTGCAAACACCAGCTTCCATCCCAAGGTTTTGAGCAGTTTTAATTACATACTGTTCCAGGCTCACTATTAGCTGCAGTAAATTACAGATATCATCAAGGCCAGGGACAAGGGTATCCCCATAGAAAAGGATGCAAAAAACCAAGATCTATTGGGGGGAGATGTATTCCACAATGAATTTCCCTCTTACTGTCAATCATCAGGCTCCACTGGCCCGTTATGACCTATTTTAATTGTGAGGCAATGTCTCAGTTTGCAAATAAATTGCCAGAAGGCTCTCGGGAACCATTCCCGTCTCTTGCTATGGAAAAGCTGGTCTCTTGATCATCTCTACAGGCTTCTTTAGATGCAGCAGGTTCTGTGGCCAAGCCTGTGGTGACAGCAGTAACTGTGCACCATTCTTCCTGGTTGCAGTCATCAGGGATAGCTGCAGAAGTACAACGATTGAGAACCTCCCTTTAAAGGACTGTGCCTTATTCTCATCCAAAATGGATGAGGCATTATGCACACTATAGGACTCTAGAGCAGTTTTGACGTTGTTAGGTCTGTACACCCAGGATACAAAGAGGACAAAATATCATTCTCAATATCCGTGAAAACAGCAATTCTAGTCCTATAGACAGCCTGACCGTTCTGTGTGCAAGCAAAACTCTTGGAGCAGGAAGCCTCTAGCTCCCATATCCTTAGTCACATGAGCCAGCAGCCACAAGTCTCAAAGGCCCCTGTTTGATTCCTATATTGAAGACAGCAGGTAACTTGCCAGATCTTTCTGGCCCTTCTCCTCCCTTCAGGAAGAAGCTTATTACATTCCCTGCTTGCTGTCACCTCAAATAAGTGGGTACAAAGCATGGTGGAATTGGGATATACTCTACAACTCTTTCTGTCCTCTACTCCCATGCCACTTTTCAGTCCCTTTTCAGGGACCATTCTCAAGAGTGTGTACTAATTCAAGAAGTGCAGACTTTAGGTTCTTTGGAAGCTGAAGAAGTGCCACCTCTTCTTCAGGGCAGGGTTCCCCCCACCCCTGATACTTTCTAATAACCAAAGCCAGAGGAGTCTGACCCATCCTAGACCTTTGGAGTCTAAACAGATACATAAAAAATCTAAAGTTCCATATGGTGCCCCTTGCTCCTATTATTCCTCCCCTTGATTCAGGAGACTGTTATGCTGAATTTGATTTATAGGATGCCTGCTTTCGATGTGGCAAACCGCCCTGGTCACAGGAGATTCCTAAGGTGCGTGGAAGGAGAGGATAATTAATATTCACAGTTCTGCCCTTTGGGTCTGTCTGAAGTCCCTCAGTGCCCCAATGGGAATTGTAGTTTGGGTCCCTCATTCTCATTTATCGTCTGCATTCCCCTTCCAGTATATGTCCCCCATGATGGGCCAGCACTGCAGAGCTCAGTCATAGGAAGAGACTGTGGTGTATCATGGGAGATAGTCAGGTCCTGGTGCCCACACCAGTGGGGCAAAGGGAGGCAAGAGGTATTCCAGGAGACACAGCAGCAGCTCCAGTGGGCAAGTTCCCTGCTTAACAAATAGAAGTCAGCAGCAGAACTGGTTGAAATTAGGACTGGTTGACATTTTTTTTTTATTTGACAGAAAATTGAGTATAGAACTAAATGGAAATTTTCACATATAGTATCTGCTTTCTTATCAAATTCTCAACCTTCCTTCAGGAAACAGAACACTCAAAACTCAAGAACTTTCAGCTGAAAACCAAAATATTTTTTTTCAGGGTTTCTTTCCCCAACTTAACAGGTGAACATTTGGGGGATGAGGGGATGGAGGGAGGAAAACATTTTCTAACCAGCTCTAGTTGAAATATTCTCTGCCAATTTGTAGAATTTTGGTCAATATTTGACTAGTGAACCCTTTACAAAACAATTAAAATAACCTATTTATCTGGATTTCTAAACTATTCACCAAATAATACAAGGGCACAATTGGGTTAACCTACCGCCCACCCCTCCAATGGGTAGTGCACACAGTAACAATGTTATCTCCTTCCTAACACCAAACCAGTCAGTCGTTGCTAAATCTATTAGGAACTCATGTATGGCTGTCTGTCCTATCCAATGATGATGTCACAGCATTGCATGTGTCCTCATGTGGCTGTATAACCTGACCCATGAGGAGCAAGATGCAAACATGTCACACACAAACATGCAGGCTCCCATGGAAGACTTTGCATGATACTTGGGCCTTTTTTTCAGTCAGTTTTTCTTGCCTGTCTTCCTCAAACTGTTCTTGACAGTAGCTCTCCATTCATGTGTGTCCTTGGCTATGTCTTCAAAGTTATCAATATTTATGCCACATAAGGCTCCCGCTGCAGCATTCATGGGACATGTCCCTATCGTGGACATCTGCAGAGCAGCGACATGGTCATCTGTCTACATGTTTTCTAGACTGTATTCACTTACTGAGAAAGCAGTCCTATAGTCCCTCTTGCAATGAGACTCTGAGCCCCACTGCCTTTAATAACACCTTCGGAGTCACCCACAGTATAATAGACATATGCAAGCACTCATTCAAAGCAGTTATTCATCCTTTCAGAACTGTTGTTCTTTGAGAGAGATTGCATTAGTCCATTATACAACCCACCTTCCTTCTCATTGGGCTTTTGGTGGGAGGGAACTAAAGGAGAGGTGCGGTGGCTCTGCCCTTTATACCCTCCTATCTAAGCAGGAGGAGCCTGAGATGGGTGGGGGCCACTCCTCCAACTAACACTAGGGAAAATTGAACATACACCTACAATGTGATGGACACATGCAACACATCTAGAAGAATAATAGTTATGAAAGAGTGAATAGTGACTGCTTTTTCTCTTAATTTGGCCCTGCATTAACTTGTGAGGCAGATTTTAAATCTCTTATTTTGGAGGTTTGACTAAGTATGAGTATCTTTAGGGTGCCTTTTCAAGTTGTTTTTCTTCATTAAGTGGCTAAGTCAACACACTGAGGAACTGAAGGGTGGGGGTGAGAGGTTGTGAGGAGAGTGGGATCCCTGATTTGTTAATATGAGTGATTGAGGTACTGTCATTTGAAGCATCACATAGGATATTTTAGGAAACATCCACAGTATGAGCTAGGGGTGTCATTCCCAGCTCAAGTACACATACTTACACACTAGCTCTCATCTGAACTACCATGCTAAACATAGTAGTGTACCCATGGTAGTATGGGCAGCAGCAGGGGTGGCATGGCCTAACTCTCCCAAGTACATACTCATGGGGTCCTGGCGGGTTTGTAGGCTAGGCAGTTATTTTTTATTTTTTTATAATTGGAGATAGGTATATCTCCTAGAACTGGAAGGGACCTTGAAAGGTCATCAAGTCCAGCCCCCTGCCTTCACTAGCAGGACCAATTTTTTGCCCCAGATCCCTAAGTGGCCCCCTCAAGGATTGAACTCACAACCCTGGGTTTAGCAGGCCAATGCTCAAACCACTGAGCTATCCCTCCCCCCTAATAATTAACTCATGCCCTGCTGCCTGTACTATGCGGCTACACTACTGTTTTTATTGCACTAGCTCAGATGAGGGCTAGCACAAATATGTGTAGAAATCATGCCTTTAATTCTTAGCATAGATGTAGCTTGAGGTGATCTGCCCCACTTTACCTATGAATATGCTCTGTAGCACCTGTGGCTGCTTAGTAGAAGTTCATGAAGTTTCTTTCCAAAGAGTATCACAGTCCAGCCAGCAGTGATTTTGAGCAAGTCAGGTTTATATGTTGGTCTTGAACATTTCAGGTGGCTTTGAGTACATCAACTTCTAGATGCATTGGTATTTCAAGCTACTTTGGTGGCATTAACTTCCAAAGGACAAAAGTTCTGAGTTTATAATGAATCATGCATTAATGTCTTTGAATTTGTGGTTTGTTTTTACATGCAGAATAAGATGCATTACACCACCGATGATATACACATACATAACTTTGTAACTGGTGTATGTTGTTGCCCCAATACAAAACAATTTGTCATCTCAGAATAGGAACAAGTTATGGAATAGGAAAGGGATTCTGTCTTCCTCATAATGAGGAATCATAGGACTCTGTCTGCACAATATGGCTATGTCTACACTGCATCTGCACTGAACTACACTACCAATTTCTGTTGCAAAACTCTTCCAGCTGTGTCTTGCATCAAAAGTTCTCACCTAATATTTAATCATGTCCTTAAACTATCCTAGGTGGGGTTTTTTAAGTGTGAGCTCTGCTTGAGCTAGCCTGCTAAAAACAATAGTGTAGCCAAGGGTAGCATGTGCAGTGGCTTGGGGCCATCTGTATAGATACCTAGGGTGCATTTGTACTTAGGTGACTAACCCAAGCTGCTGCCCACGCTACCTCTGCCTACAATACTATTTTTAGTATGCTAGCCCAAGCAGAGCTAGCATGTGACTGTCTCCCAAGTTGGGAAGCATGATCCAAACTCCAGTGTAGATGTATCCTAAGGCATGTGATTATGCCTTTCTCCTGATCTAGGATAGAGCCCACTTTTAAGAAACACCTGTGATAGTTTATGGATATGATTCACGGTGGATTTGATTTAAATTACTAGTCAGGAAGACTCTCTTTAATCATGGATTTCTACAGAAAAGTGCATTCTTGTTGGTTATTATAACCTTAATACATATTCTTCACAACTCAGAGATAGATGTAGGTTTCATTTTTAGAAGGTACACACTATACATTTTTAAACAGTGATTTATTTTGTAAACTTTTCAGATTAGTTTTACATCTATATTAGAAAATGA
Source organism: Mauremys mutica (assembly GCF_020497125.1). NCBI lineage: Eukaryota > Metazoa > Chordata > Testudines > Geoemydidae > Mauremys > Mauremys mutica. The sequence continues at coordinate 314,232,308 of NC_059072.1, read as the reverse complement.
ATGATTGTTTGGTTATTTCATTTACCAAAGGTAATTGAAGCAGATATTTATAAAGTCATTGGGAGGTGAACAATCTCCAGTTCAACAGGTTAATCATCACCAGACAGACACACACATTGTTTTATTTAACTAAAACAACAACGTTAACAACAATTGGATTTTTTTCTTCAACAGCAAACCTATAATATTTTCACAAAAGAAGCGCATGATTTTTTGAATTTAGTTATGCATTCAAGCTTTTTAAAATCAGGTTTGTTTTTATTAAAATTGTTTGTTTTTAACTAAAATAGTTACATGAAATATTTTTTAAAAACAAAAATTAAATTGACTGTCAGCCAGGTCAACATGAAAAACTTAAAATATTGGCTTCTGCAGCTAACTCAGTCATTTTTACCTTCATTTTTCTGTTGTTCATAATCTAGAAAAGAAAAACAATCTTTCCTGCTTTTTCAGGTTCCAAACGATTTCTCAATTTGGAATGAATTAGTCTAAAGGAAGAAAATATTCTTTCTACACCGGCAGAAGAAGCTACTGCTGTTAAAAGTGAGATTATCACTTCAACAGTCTCTGAATCCAAATGCTTAAGTGACTTCCACCAGTTCACTGGTGTGACTTTCTTTAAAACATCAGCAAACATATATTTCTTGAATGGTTCATCCTTAGCTCTGAAGTTTATTATAGTTGGCATTATGGAGAGATGATTGCTGGATGTCCATGTCATAGCCAACTCCTCTTCTTCAGCAGTTAAGATTTGACCCTGGTATTGAGTGTTGAGAATATTTGCAAGAAAATGAGCTGGAAATGGTGCTTGTCCCATTCGTTTCTTTAATGCTTGTAATTTAACTCTGTCATTGCATATTTCTCTTTTTAAGATTCCAAATTTCAGCAGTGTCAGCAATAAAACAGCTATTTCCCTGCATTTTGTTCAAGGCTACAAAAATAGGCTGCAGGGTACTCAGCATGTGTTCAACATTTCTCTTAAGCCCAATGCTGAGAACTTTGGCTGTGATAGTGCCATCTATTTTTTTCACGATTTTGTTCACAAACTGACATCAGATTGGGCCAGCTCTTGATATAGTGCTCAAAACAGTCCACTACTGAGTTCCATCACACATCTTGTGAGAGAGTTAGCTTGGTTCCTCCCACTTTTTTCAGAGCACCTGCTGCAAAGTGGTTGTTGCAGAAGTATTTTGCAATTTCAACAACATTAGCCTTTATTTCTGGAACACTGAAGTCTTTGGCTAGGCGGTGTATCAAATGAGCATTGAAACTCAGCTTATTAGCTTGGGACTCTCTCTTCTAAATATTTTCTTCTCATCTTGGATACATTTGCAGCACTGTCTGACCAAGGTGTGTACTAGACATTTGAATTTTTTTCCCCACAGTTTGTTATAGCTAGTACTGCTGCTACTTGTAAGTATTTTGCTGTGTATGCATTTCCTGATGTATCAATTGTTTCTGTAAGGAAGACATTCCCTTCTTCTGTTCTCACAGAAGCACATACAACAGGATCGTTGTGGACATTGCTCACCCCATCAAGACTCGGGTTAACAATTTCACCCTCTAGACCTTTTTCACACTGCTCAATTTCTCTTTCATACATTTTATCCAGAAATTTGCATGTGATATCTCCTCTGTTGGGTGCACTGTATCCTGGTCTTAATGACTGACTGACTGAACCATGTTAATAAAGTGTGGGTTCTTAATCATATGGAAAGGAGAGTTTGTTGCATACAAAAAAAACAGGCAATTTTTTCATCAATTACCTCTTTTTGTAATCCGCTGGTTCTTATCACAAATTTATATATGGTGGTTTCTGGATGATGGAGGGTTTTTTTCTTTTCTTTTTGCTACAGGTGATATACTGTGGCTATGTGACATACGTGATGTGACTGAAACACTATCATTGGCAGATAACTCTGAAACTATATAAAATAATGGTGATCTTGAAGGTGGATAGTCTTCAGAATCCTGTATGTTGAGGATGGATTCTCCTTAAAAAAGTCAATGCAGTTATTTAATTATTATTACCATACTGCTCATTTAGTACACTCATTGAATTCACTTTAAAGGTGAAATTGTAAAAGGAAGATCTGCCTACTTCAGCTATTTATTTATCACAAATCACTGCTATATTTTTTGCTCAAACATGAGAATTCAAGAATAGTCCAGAAGGAAGACAGGCAGTCCTTAAGAGAGAAGTATGAAATAAAAAGGTTTACCAACCTGAAGATCCTGCATGTTCAGACGTGTTCCTTTCATCATCTTCAATGCAGCTTCCTCCTGAGAAGGAACACTTTCATTTGGTCAACCAGGCCTTGCATTTCTTTGTTGCACTGTTTGTATTTTGCACGCATGCATGTCTTGCCCACAGGTAGAGGAACGTCTTTAAAATATTCCCAAACTGGGTCTCTTTTATGGCCTGCTGCCATTATAGGTTTTCCCTTCTAGTGAGAGAATGGTATGGTAGATCTCAAGTCAATGAAGGCTACGCTTGGAAAGACCTCAAGACTTTTGGAATATGCTGGTCAAACAATCACTTTTGTTTCTACTGCCTGTCCCTCTCTTCTCACATTTATCTGCAAACTTCTCCTTGTCCAGATCTATTCCACCCCCAACAATCTTCTATTCACCGAACTTTTTGAAACTTTGCACTTTTAGAGAGAGGTAAAGGATCAGCTCTGTGTACACAAATTTGCAGAGGGACAATAGGGCTGAGGTCTGTTTTTCCTCACCTCTCTCTATATATTTATTTTAAAACATTTTTGCTGTTAACAAGCATGTTATCTCTGGAGACACAAATCCACAGTTTGAGAACTGCAAAACTAAGCATCTCTGATGATATTTTCTAGACTGAGCACTGAGTCCCATTGGATAGATAGAAAAATTAACCTAAATAATCTATACAAAAGCCTCTGGAACCCCATAAGATTGGGTGTCTAATCTATGAACTATTGGAACTAATTTACAAAACTTTTCTTAAACATTACATGAATATATTGTCTCATACTATAGAATTAGAATTTATAATCCCTATTCCATGATGAGATATCTTTGAGGTATAATGTATCTTGAGATAGGTTTTTTCCTCAAAAAAAAATATATCAAAAAAATCTGATTTCTATCCACCCTAATATGATTTAAATATTAGGTGAAAACAACTTTGACAAAGCTGGAAGAGTTTTTTCTATCAAAACTTGAGGTTAATATGACTTTGTATGGGGGTGTCTGTATTCTAGCAAACGATGCACCATGGATTCAGGACCAGTAGTTTGATTGACAGGAGAGAAAAGGGGGCATTTGGGTAGCTGCTGAAAAAGTTTTGACATCGTGCAAGTATTTTTATTATTCTAGTTGACAGAAAAACTTTAGTTGACTATTAGTTAATTTATTCAACCTCAGTAGTATTTAATTTCTCTTTAGTTGCTGGATGCTACATAGTTGGGGAGATTATTTTTATTTCATTTTTGATACACAGAGGGGTTGATCTGTGAGCACTATATCACTATCACTCAGAATAGTCTGAATAAAAGATATTTTTGGTAAAAATACATCTTTTAAAGTTACCATGTGTTTATGGCTTTGCTGGACTGGGCTTTAATTTGTAACTGCATACAAATGATAAGCTGCACAGCTCACTTTTCATTTGTGTACACAATAACTGTGATTATATGCTGAATCTTAATTATATATGTACTTGTGCGCACACCCTCATAGGGGATGTAATGCAGGTCTGACTTTTTTTTTTTTTTGCATAATCAATCCAGATATTTTTAGAAAGATGTGCCCAGAGATAAGTTTTCAAAAGTTTGAGCAACATTTCATGTTCTGTACCTCTGTAAAATCTATTGAATATACAGCTTTTATTTTCGCTTTTGCCATATGTTAAGTTTATGAAGGACCCCAAAGTGCTTTACAGCATTTGAATTTTGAAGTCACTTAACAGACTCTGAAGTATAACTATATGTGGGTGAAACATAGTTTGAATTGTACATAGTAAAACTACATAATAGTTAACAAATCACTAACACTTAAAAGAGAGCAAGAAGCTACATTCTTTATTACAAAAGTAAAATATATTTCCTACACTCCAAATAACCAATTTAGTTGTCAATATCATCAAGCTTTGATATAGCAGAGAACATTTCCCATGACTTCAGTACAGTTCCAGAGAGACCTTTTGTTAGATAAAGAAAATACTTAATGGTTTTCTTGAATAACATAAACCAAAGCCCTTTTGAAGTTCATCAAGGATAGTTGTTTTTGTTTTGTTTTTGGCTTTTATTTTGGTTGGTTTTTGTCCTTATTACCAACTGTAAAAATATTTTCTTACATTTCTTACCACTATTCCCTAATAATCTTAAATGTAAATAATCAAACTAGTTTATTTAACCAGCATCATGGTTCAGTAGGCTCAGGTCAGTTTTTCCAATTGAGATTTGTACGTTAGCCATTCAAAGTTCATCACACAGTTTCACCAAGCAGCGTTAATTTAATACTGATGCTGAAAATTTTTAGATTCTCTGCAGGATTCTTTGTGTATTGAGCCATATGCTGTGTAGTTGTATATACATTTCTATTAACTGCGACTTTCTTTAATTTAGTTTATATATTTTCAGCTTCTGTATGTAGGTCTGTATAATTAGAACAGGACAAAACCAACTGAATAATTCTTTGTACAGTTTTACTGAAGAAAACCTGATGGGTTTTATTTACTGATATCCAAAATCCATGAGTTTTGCTCAAAGTTTTATATTCATATGAAACCCCAAAGGCCGCACAATGGTGAACAAAATGGGAAATATGATTGTTTTGTTATGAAATGACAAGTTTTTCACAACTAAACAAATACTTGACCAACACTTACTTTCAACCCCCTATATTCCCCACAGGCTAAGGCTTCTACCTGCCCTTTATTTATACTTAAGTGTCTTCTGGGAGAGGCTGCTATTGGTCATGGGCTACTATTTTATCCACTTCTTAACCTTGTCTGTGGTAGGAAATTTCTTGCTCACCTTACAGGAGGTGCCAACAATGTATTCTCTAGGGTAAACTGGGTGCAGGCATTTCTACCACTTTGTCGTCTAACACCCTGGCATAAGAATATGAGAAGATTTTAAAAAATGGATCTCAAAAGTCAGGCTGTTCAGTCGATATTTAGGCACCTTAATAAGTGGCCTGATTTTCAAAAGTGCTGAGCACCCAACAGTTCCTATTGAAGTTGGTGTCCCCAGCCTTTCCCAGAAGACAGCAGATAATTATTACTTCAGTAGGAACTACTTGGAATTTTGGAGATGTACTGAATACTAGGTCATTCATCTGTCCAGTCATGGGCCTACCTTGACCTTCCTCATGATATAAGGGTTTGAATCAGTACCTGAAACGATACAGTTTTTTGGCAGCATATGGTTTGAACAGATCTACATATTCAAAATAATACTATTACAAAAAAATCAGCCAAGATTTCATTTGCAAAATGTTCACATATGAGACACCTATCTGTAGAGGAAATATGTGAATTTTTGACACAGTTTTACATTAAAATGTTCTGAGGTGATACTAAATTCTAATAAAAATAATCTAGATATTAAGGTGGATTGGAATCAGAAGAGAGGGGGTGCTTTGACATTTAAAAATAATTTTAAAATGTTCATAGCTGTCCAGAATACATTTATTTGTTAATATATTAAATGAAAACTTGATTCCTTGCATTCAAGATTGGTTTGTAATTAAAATCTGTTTTTTCCTTTGCATCGTTGCAGCAATATTATTATTTTACTAAAGCATTTTTTGTATCAAGGCCTAACATGCATTGTTCCATTGTTCATAATAAACCACAGCACAATAAGATCAAATAGAAATTTGAAGTTTATTCTATAAAATTAATAGATGGTAAATAAATAATTGGTTTGTTTTAGATTTTGACAGAACAAGTATGCACTCAAGTTGTTCATAAACCACATCCAGAGCCAGATTCTACAGTGAAAATTCAGAATCCAAGTAAGGATATTATTTTATGTTTGTTTCAAATTAATGGCGAGGGGTTGTTTTTTTTAAGAAAGTGTTATTTCACATTGCAAAAACAGTTAATATGTTGAGTACTTCAAAGGAAATTGCCTTTTATTCAATACTTTTATGATTTCAACAGCTGGTTTTTGGATGGGATTTAAAAATGTGTTGTGACATATTTGCTCTTTTACAGTGATTCTTAAAGTGGTGGCAACATTGTTAAAAAATTCCACACCAAGTGCAGAGCTGATGGAAGTTCGGCGTTTGTTTTTATCTGATATGATAAAACTTTTCAGTAATAGTCGTGAAAACAGAAGGTATGTAAATCAAATGTTATTTCTCCCAGTAACAGAAATAGTTTACCTGTTGCCACACTCAATGTTGTTAATACACAAGAAATTTTGGATAAAAGTCTTGAGTATTGTATTGTGCAGTTTTACATAATATGTAATAAATATGTGGTTAAAACAAATGGTATGAACATCCGGTAGTTAATTTTAAATCAGTGATAGATATTTTTGTTTTGTTCACAATGCTTTACTTAACAGCATTTTAAGATCCTGAATTTAAAACAAAAATAAGTGATCTATTAAGATTACATTGAAGCTCATAGGAGAGAGACTGTTTAAATTGTTTTTATCCTGTTTTACTCATCTGAATTAAAAAAAATGAAAAAAAAAAAGTTCAATTTCATTTGGATATATTTTGACCTAATTATTTTACTTTAGATGTTTACTTCAGTGTTCGGTGTGGCAGGACTGGATGTTTTCTCTGGGATATATTAATCCTAAGAATTCTGAAGAACAGAAAATCACAGAGATGGTGTACAACATCTTCCGTATTCTCTTGTATCATGCAATAAAATATGAATGGGGAGGCTGGAGGGTCTGGGTGGATACTCTTTCTATAGCACATTCCAAGGTAAGACTTAGTTTCTGTAGTTTCTGTTGATCCCAATATCTCCCTAAGCCAAAGGGGCCAATAATACAGTAGATACAATGTAAAGTGATGTAGTGCCATCTTGTGGATAGCATAGGACATAAGTTAGCATTTTTCTTTTAGTGTGAGTTCTTTGCTGTGAAATGTTTAATGAACTATACATTAATTATACTATTGATTCCCCCCCTAAATTGACAAAGTATATATTTACTCTGAAATTATGATCTGTCGTGTTCCATTTAAGGTCACCTATGAAGCTCACAAGGAGTATCTAGCAAAAATGTATGAAGAATATCAAAGGCAAGAGGAAGAGAACATAAAAAAGGGGAAAAAGGGGAATGTGAGCACTATCTCAGGCCTTTCATCTCAGACAACAGGAGCAAAAGGTGGACTGGAAATTCGGGAGATAGAAGACCTTTCACAAAGCCAAAGCCCAGAAAGTGAAACAGATTACCCTGTCAGCACAGATACCAGGGACTTGCTCATGGCTACAAAGGTGTCAGATGATGTGCTTGGAAGTTCAGATAGACCAGGAGGGGGTGTACATGTTGAGGTTCATGATCTGTTAGTTGATATAAAAGCTGAAAAGGTAGAAGCCACAGAAGTAAAGCTTGATGATATGGATTTATCACCAGAGACTCTGGTAACTGGAGAGAATGGTGCCCTCGTGGAAGTTGAATCCCTTTTAGATAACGTATATTGTGCTGCTGTTGAGAAACTCCAAAACAATGTCCATGGTAGTGTTGGTATCATTAAGAAAAGCGAAGAGAAGGATAATGGGCCTTTGATAACACTGGCTGATGAGAAAGATGAACCTTCTACTAACAATACCTCATTTCTTTTTGATAAAATACCCAGCCAAGAAGAGAAACTTCTCCCTGAACTTTCCAGTAATCACATTACTATTCCAAATGTACAAGAGACTCAAATGCATCTTGGTGTAACTGATGATCTTGCATTGCTTGCTCACATGACTGGTAGTGTAGATATAACATGTACTTCAAGTATAATAGAGGATAAGGAGTTCAAGATTCATACAACTTCAGATGGAATGAGCAACCTTTCTGAAAGGGAGTTAGCTTCATCATCCAAAGGATTAGAATATGCTGAGATGACAGCTACAACCCTGGAGACAGAGTCTTCTGGTAGCAAAAGTCTACCTAATGTTGATGCAGGAAGTATAATATCAGATACTGAAAGATCTGATGATGGTAAAGAAGCAGGGAAGGAGATAAGGAAGATCCAGACAACTACTACAACCCAAGTAAGTTAGAGGTGCTATAATTATATCAGTATGTGACATATATGTATTTGATTACAGGATAATTAATCTAATCACAAAAGTATTTCTAATTAATCTAATCACAGCTGTGGCCAACTTTTAAAGGTATTCTCTTTAGCATCATATCAGAAATATGTCTTGCAAACATTTTTATTTTCAAAATGGTTGGTCCATGTTTAATGATGTTATTTTATGATAAGAAAATCTCACTCATTGCAATTATGGAATATCACTTTAAAAATGTTGCTGGAGAATATATTATTAGCCCACATGATTTATTTCCTGTGGACAATGTTAATAATGATTATAAAAGTTTATTGTATGCATCTAAATTCTTTTTTTTCTGTTTTAAGGCTAGAAATGTTTGTATTTTATTTAAGCAAGGTGCATGAGGTAATAGTTTTATTGGATCCACTTCTCTCACATCAATAGAAGTTGGTCCAGTAAAGGAGATTACCTTACCCAACTTGTCTCTCTAATATCCTGGGACCAACATGGCTACAACCATTCTATATTTTACTTAGGCTTTTTGGTAAGACAGAGTATAATAAAATATAAATTCCAGTGTTTCTTCACTGTTTTTAATGGTTTAATTCTCTTTGTTTCTCTGTGCCAATCAGCGTTTGGGTAGCGTTCCAACTTTGGAGACAATACTCAAAACTTTTTTTGGTGGTAATATCCTATCCATATAAGAGCCTTACTATCTCATCATTACTAAGTCTACAATTTAGTAATGCGTATTTTTAGTAAAAGTCATGGACAGGTCACGGGCAATAAATAAAAATTCACGGCCTGTGACCAGTCCATGACATGTATTAAAAATACCTGTGACTAAATGTTGGAGGAGGTCACATAGGGGGGCTTCTGCTGGGGTTGCTCGTGGTCTGCAGCACCAGCTTCTGGGGGCTGCAGACTGCGGCTACTCTGGCCAGCCGCCCAGGGGACCACTGCCAGGGCCAGCAGACCACAGCTGCTCCTCAGGACTGCTGGACTCAGCGCCTCAGGCCTGCTGTTGGGGCTGCCCAAGCAGTGGCTGGTGTGGCTGTCCCCGGGACTGCTCCAGCTGCGGCTGGTGAGGTTGTCCCCTGGGCAACCTGAGCAGCTGGTCTCAGGAGCCAGCTGCTTGGGTGACCCTGAGATCAGCCACACTGGCCGCTGCAGAAGTCATAGAGGTCGTGGGAAGTCACGGAATCTGTGACTTTCATGACTTCCATGACTGACACGGAGCCCTAATCATTACCAGTCCTTGCTGTCTCCAATATGTGAGGAGATCTGTACTCTTATGGGCTGATACAGAGAAGCATAGAGAAAAGAAGTTCCTAAATTACAGAGAAACTCTTCTGATAATGGAACACCCATAGTATATGGCATTCCCTGACTGTGCCCAAAGAGAATTATTCACATCCTTAGTCTGTGTCTGTGTTTCTGCATTGGGGTCTCTGCTAAGGGGTTCAACATATCTGACTCACTCAGACCCCAGAGGGCTATGCTGGGAAAGCTTTACCTAACTACCAAAGATAGCCACTGGAAATCTTTCTTTTCCTTCAAGTTGTCTAGTGGATCATGCTCAGGAAAACAGGTAGAAAACAGATCAATCTCTTTTACTATGATATACAATCAGTGCTCTGCTGAGTAGGTCATGAGCACCTAGGGTTTTGGAAATTCTCCACTTCTGCGGATTTCACAGTAGGGCCAAGGAGCCCACCAGACTTAGAGCCCCTCCTAGGTTCTAGGCTGGCCCTGCTGAAGTTCTAAGAGCTTCCAGGCCAGAACAACTTCATTTAGTCACTATTCCTCTCCTCCCTTCCTCGCCACTGCTGTTCCCCTTACCTACTGTGCACGGGGGCATATTCCTGTGCCCTTTGCATGTCTATAGCAAACGTCACCAACTTGGGCCAACAATTCACATATGCATGGGAAACAGGAACTCAATTTCCAGTTTGGATTGGCTTATTGTTGCCCACCTTCCAGCCCTACTGTTTCCGTTCAGGGCCAGGTTTTACACCACTGGTCTCACTCCACCACCATGAGGCTGTGTCTCAACAGACAGCACTTCAATTCAGTTTCCCCTTCCCCTTACAGGAATACTGGCAGTCCCAGAATTACCTGATCTTCAGGTACAGGATAAGGATTATTTCAAGCTGCTCAAGTGGGAGGATAAGCCTGACTTCACTTCCAGGATTGTGCATACATTGTTGGCATCATGGAGGCTCTTGTATTCAGTGTTACAGAAAGACACTGAGATCTTTGCTGAGAATCTCCAGAGTGCAGAAATGGATGATGTCACCTTGCCACTCTAGCAATTGCCACATCCACTTAAGGATTCTTGGTAAAGACTTGGCAAAAAGAGAGTCTGATTTAGAGCTTTAAAATGACCAAACAACTTTCTTCAAACAACCATGTACACAGGTTACTCCTCTAGGGAGGTGGTCAGATGGATTCAGTAGTCAACCAAGTCCCTTGAAACTAGGGATGACAGGTAGAGCTGATACAGAGGCTGGCCTTGTAGCATTATGTATAGTAGTTTGCAGCAGGCATCACTTAACATAGCATCAGGAACACCTTGAGAGGAATACTGATACCTGTAGCAGCACAATGGTCATCATCTGGTCAGACATCTAAGGCTACCCTGTCTTTCTGAAGAACACTGCTGCATGAAGAACTCCAGAATCTGTAGTAGTCTCTCTCAGATATTGAGAATTCAGGGCTTCCAGAAGGCAGTTCCCTCCCCACAAAAACTACAGTACTCCTCTCAAAGTAACAGATTCTGGCTTCCCTGTATCTACCCCTACTCTTCAGGGAGAAGAATGTTCCTTTAACAAGGAGACTGAAAAAGAGTAATGCTAAGCTTCAGTGAGCAGAGATACTGAGCCACTTCCTGCATTTGGCATGTCGGTACAATACATTGACCTATGCATTGACAAGTGCCATGAGAGGGAGCATAGGTTCTTTTGTATGCAAACTCTCAAATTGGTGAAAACGTTCTCAAAATTACTGCAGCACCTCAAGCAAGGTAAAGGATCCGCCAGATTTTAAGGCACTCTGCATAATAGAGGGAAAAAAACCCAAAACCTTTAGCGAAGAAGAAGGTGTCAAAGCTGTTCAAACTGTGATTTTTTTCAGTTGCCAGATGGTTTATTCTTATTCTAAATCATCAAACAAAGACTACTGATTCCAGGAAAATCAGCAAATGTACTGAGGAATAGGGGAGTAATGGGGAACAGATTGCTTCTATTGTGGAGTGTAGGTTTTTTGGTTAAAATATCAAAGGGAGAGGTATGTAGGGATATATTCCTCCTCTTTCCTGTTTTAACCAATATCTATATATAGATCTATACATATAGAGATAAAATAGGCAGAGCTACGCTATCTTATCTTGTAAACTGTTATTCTTGTTTTCTCCTCTCTCTCCCTTCCCGACTCCCTTGATAAATTTCACTTGTTGCCTTTTGTTCAGATTATAAATTCATCAGGCCAAGGACTATCTTTTTTAATCTATGTTGGAGTTAGAAGTCCCCAGCACAATGGCACCCTTATCCTTACTGAGGGTACTAAAAACTACTAAAATTAAGTGTTTATTCTAAATGCTAAATACTTGTTTCAGATTGATATGATACAGAAAAAAACTAAACCACAGTACAGATATTTTACATAATCACTAGGAAAACTATGGCCACCAAATTCAAGACTGAAAGATCTCTCCAACTTGTGTAAATATTCTTGATATTTCCAGATTCCATTTTTAGGTGAAATTCCTCCTCCTTTTGTTCCCACACACTTTATTTTAATTACTGTTGTCTCCCAGGTTTTAGGAGCTGATCCTGGTCTCATTCAAATCAATGGTAAAAAATCCCATGACTTCACTGGTGTAGGATCAAGTCTGTAAAAATTATTCTGAGGAGATATAAAATAGACAAGCAGCAGTAGCAGCAGAAATTTAGATCTTAACAGACCAGTTTGACAATTGAGTTAACAATGTTCTTTAGTCTAGAGAAGAGAAGAATGAGGGGGGATTTGATAGCTGCTTTCAGCTACCTGAAAGGGGGTTCCAAAGAGGATGGATCTAGACTGTTCTCAGTGGTACCGGATGACAGAACAAGGAGTAATGGTCTCAAGTTGCAGTGGGGGAGGTTTAGGTTGGATATTAGGAAAACCTTTTTCACTAGGAGGGTGGTGAAGCACTGGAATGGGTTACCTAGGGAAGTGGTGGAATCTCCTTCCTTATTGGTTTTTAAGGTCAGGCTTGACAAAGCCCTGGCTGGGATGATTTAGTTGGGAATTGGTCCTGCTTTGAGCAGGGGGTTGGACTAGATGACCTCCTGAGGTCCCTTCCAACCCTGATATTCTATGATTCTATGAAAATGGAGGTTACAACATTTCAGACTAAAGATCAAGTAAACTTTAGAGCTGGGTTTCTGTACTATTCTGCTTTTTACAATGCAAAAATAAATACACCATAGATGTCTTTTTTTCTGACAATCGGCATGCAGTATTCAGGAATTTGCAATTGAATGTGATTTGAAAAATCCACTGACTAAAATGTCCATTTAAAGCAACTTATTCTAAATGTGTTTCATTTAGAATAGAAAATACGAAAAGAAAGGATCACCCAATCCATCTTCAGCTAATGCAATATTATTTCTTTCTTTTGTATTATCTAGCCTGGTTTTAAAATAATCCCAAGCAATGTGGCTTCTGCTATTTCTTTTGTGGGAGACTGTTCCACAGTCTAAGTGATTTCATCATTAGGAAGATTTTTTCCTAACATTCTGTTTAAATTCTTTCTCTATAAAATTTTCCTCCCAGTAATCTTGTGTATCACACTAAATAATTCCTTTTTCTCCATCGTGTGTGTCCACCAAGTGTAAACAGCTTAGGACTACCTAGAAATTAAAACAATATAACCCACAAATTCTCCACCTGCTAGGAGACACTAAAGGCTGTCCTGGGAGGCCAGAAAACTTGCTCAATTAAGACACAATCAGGTACAAGATACCTGGAAAGTTAGATTTGTAATTCTGAGGGAAAAAGACTATGATGATGATCTTCCTAAAAAAGTATACATAAATACTGTACCCTGTAACAGGATCTCCAGGGTACAGTTGTGCCCCCTTAGCTCTCCAGCCTAGGCTGTCTCTCACAATGCTTTGCTAGTGACAAGCTGCAAACTCCTCCAGGTGCTGTTATCACTTAGCGCAACCGCATGTGGAGCCCCACACCCAGCTAGATTGCATGAATGCTCCCAGAGCCACTCATGAATCACACAGAGAAAGGCACCAGCCAAATTCTCCCAGCTCTAGCCTTGTACCTCAGGAATATGCCCTCTTGGACTGCTCAAGACAATCAGTGCAAGTTTATTAATTGGTTCACCACTACATCAATGGATAGTGGATATACACCAGCCTTTGTAAACCTGAGCAGATTTAGCAAATACTTCAGGCAAACTCACTGGTAAAGATAAACAGTAAAATAAATTTGATTACAAAAAGATAGATTTTAAGTGATTATAAATGATGAGCAAAAAGTCAGAGTGTTTACCAGAATATAAGCATGCAGTCTAAACTCTCAACCCTAATAGGCTGGGCAACATTTAGATTAAGCAGTTTTTCTCATCCCACTGAATATTGCAGTTCACAGTACACAGGTTTCACCCTTGAAACCTGGTCCAGTATCCTCTGTTGGAGTCTTCAGTCTTCTGAGTGTCTTTGTTGCTTGCAACATAGGTGGGGAGTGGGGAGGAGAAAAGGCCAAGCATGGGGCCATTGTGTTCTCTTTTATACCCTTAGTCCCATGTGCTTGGAGGACACGAGTCCAGGAATGTCTGGTGGGCATTGCTGATTCACAAGGTGAAGCAATACCCCAGTGCATGTCCTGTGAGTGAGTCATTGAATTGTAACTCCTCTGCTGGACAATGGCTGGTGATGTCTGCTCAGCCCAAACCCAGGCATTAGTTACCTCCCTTGTCGTTGTCTCTGGAGAGCTAGTATCTGGGCACTTCCCACACCCACAGCACATTTTAGTGAAAACCATACAACACAATTCTTATAATTTCATATGCAATATTTAGATAGAACAATGGCTTTCAGCAGATCATAACCTTTCCCCTGACGCCTCACATGGCATGCTTTATGTGCATGATCACAATTATATATAAATAGAGGGGTTACAGGGCACTCCCCCGAGGTATAGAGTGTGTCTCTCACATCCCTCAAAATATCTAGACAGGATCAACTTGCCAAAAATAAACACACTGTAAACAAAATCCCTTCAGGGTGCACGTTGAGGAATCTGAAATGCAAAATGTCACTAAACAACTGAAATGAAGGCCCAGATGTGAGGCCAGATTGTTAGCTGGTGTAAATCAGAGTAGTTTCAATGGGGCTACATCAAATTACACCAACTTTATCTGGATGGCACTACTGGTATATTTATTTTTTATTTTCAGCTCCAATTATAGGCCCTCCTTCTCCAAATCTTATCCGTGTGCAGTGTTAGAATTCATTGCATATGTTTAACACAAACTTTGAACTTTTTATTAACATAGGCTGTGCAAGGTCGGTCTGTTACCCAGCAAGACAGAGACTTGAGAGTTGACTTGGGATTTCGAGGAATGCCAATGACAGAAGAACAACGACGCCAGTTTAGTCCAGGTCCACGCACAACTATGTTTCGTATTCCAGAGTTTAAATGGTCTCCAATGCACCAGAGGCTGCTGACAGATTTGCTGTTTGCATTAGAAACAGATGTACATGTTTGGAGAAGGTAGAAAAGCTATATTTCTTATTTTTAATTTTATTATGTATGTGTTTATCAGCAAAGTAAAGACATAATTAGATACAAGACATGTATTGATAGCTACTTTTTTAAAGGTAAATTTCCATTGTAAAGTCAGCTTTACCAGACTTACCTTATTGTAGTATCTGACATGCCTCAGTTAATTCCTATTCTTTGTGAGGGATAAAAACTGTAGTATCTCACCTGTCTTTTTTGAATTACTGTATCTTAATGGACTTTCTATTAGTAATGACTACATTTAATATGGGGACGACAAATATCTGTGCTATTATTTTTAGTAGCCACTACTAGCGTTTGGAGATGTTTGCATTCTTAATCCAGAAATATTTGTTCCACACACCAGTCTTCATCCTGTGTTTGAATAATTCATCTATTTTATGACTTAATACAGAGATTCCTCCAGGAGAATTTAGTAGGCAGTCACAGCTAGCCTATAAACAAGTTTTCATTTCTGTAAAGATTTCCAATTGTAAAACAATAAAGACATGCTTTGTCTTGATTAGCCTTGATGGCTACATTGCTATTAACTGTATATTTTTTGCCATAACATCTTAATTCATTTATGTATTTAACACATTTTTAAAATTTAAAAAATAGTGCAAGTGATCTTGTGCCTTTTTAAAAAACATCTGTTTACCATTTTAAAAAAGAATGTATTGTTTAAATACATTGCTTTTCACCTTGATGACTCTTCTGTTATGATTCCTTTTAGTTAAGCGAAGAAACTACCTTAATAGTTACTACTTGTAGTCAAAGTGTAGCGGTACATCAGGCACTATTTCATCTATTTCCCAGAATGGCATAATTCATTCTGCAAAAGCTGTAATGATGTATTATCAGTAGTTGAGAATTCGCTTAATTAAATCAGATTACCAATTGACTTGACTTTAATTTCCACGTTTATGTGACCTCACTATAAAATAGTCAGTAGTAGTAGTTTTTTTTTTACCAATCACCTTATTTTTGCCCCCTTTGTTTACCTGAAATTCACTGGCAAATTAGACGTTTAGTTTGTAATTCCTTCTGGAATTAAGACCAATACTGTTTGTTTACTGGCCACTAATTTCATGAACTGGGTAATTTAATTACTCATGCTGTGTTATGGACAAGCACATAACATCAATAGACCAAAGACTCCTAAACATTTTCATAATGTGAATTACATCTTGAAAGTAATTTGTCCTATGGACACTTTCCCACCTATATGCAGTCATGGGGACAGTTGTGCCTCACGTTGATCATTTGATCCCTGTGGCATCCACAGCTATTACTAACATGGAAAATTAACATTAGGAACACAGTTCTATATGTTTAGCTATCTTTTAGTGGAATATAGCAAGTGGAAATAAAGAGAAGCTTACACTTGTGACCAACCAACTCTCCAAAGAACACCAGCAGGTGCTTTGTGGACTACTGGTGGTCTACAGATCAGTCTGGGGCCCTCTCTTGTAGACAATCTGGTCATTCGTTATTATCAGAGCTATTTTAAAAGGTATCATTAAGTGCCAAATTCTGCCACCCTTATTCATATTGGACAGTACAGTACTTTACTCCATGAGTGCTCCCATTGGTTCCAATTGTTTGTGAAGTAAGGCACTAAACAGTGTTAATAAGGTTGGCAGAGTCTGGGCTCTATAACGGATAGTATAGAAATAGTTATAGTCTGGTATGAAATAAAAATATCACTAAATTATTATGCTAGGCTAGCTCCTATCAGTATTTTAAAATATTTTTCATTTTATCTTTTTATTATTACAAAGACAATACCATACAACTAGGAAACATTAAAGTTCAGGTTTCAAAAAACAGAGAATCTAAACTTTTTAAAAAAACATTGGTGTTATAATATATCTTTTTTTTCTCCCTATTTTTGTAGTCATTCTACAAAATCTGTAATGGACTTTGTCAATAGCAATGAAAACATTATTTTTGTACACAACACGATCCACCTCATTTCCCAGATGGTAGACAATATTATCATTGCGTGTGGAGGGATTTTGCCATTGTTATCTGCAGCCACATCTCCAACTGTAAGTACAATATTTCCATCTAGTGGTCATGTTAAAAATTACTGTTAAGAATAGTAACACAGGATTGTCTATGACTGAATAGGTTTCTTTTTAACAGGAGAGAAAACAACTGATTTCTTCCAAAAGTTTGATCAATATCAACCAAACTGTTAAGGTTCAGTGTTTTAAGGGGCTGCATTGGGAAGGGTGAAGGAAAGGCCCCTCCTTTAGCATGAAAATGCAGTTTAATTAGTAATAGCAATGTTTTGTGTTCAATATCTCATCTGAAGATCTAAAAACATTTTAAGTAAAAACAGTGTTATACCTCAAACACTCATGTAAGGAACTGTGGCTATTAATGACATTTTCAGATGGGGAAAATGAGATACAAATGGGTTAAGTGACTTCCCTAAAGTAATGCAACAGATCAGCAGCAGTGCCAATAATAGAGCTTAGAGATCCCTAAGCTCTATCTCCTGCTCAAGCCTCTGGACAACCCTCACTTCTTTGCCTATATTCTTTATCACCAGTATTTATGTAACTAAAAATAGTTTCACACTATTGCTCTACTAGCTGGACTAATAGTATTTGGCACTGAAACATATTAATGGGCTAGCAACTATCTAAACAGAATCATATGATACTGATGTAGACAATGGGTATGTATATACTGTACCTATATTATTTGCATCATCTGAATTAGCAAGCAACTTTATTCTTGTTCTATTTGCTGTGAACAAAAAGTGTTGTAATTCACAGGTATGAATCCACCCTGCACTTTAGTCACAAGAATGACATCAAATATGTTAAAGGAAAGATTTTTACAATGTTACATTGCAAAGAAAGCTGCTTCTTAACGTGCACAGGGAAAAACCACAGCAATACGTCTTAAGATGAAAGCTGCTCTGGTAGTGTTTAGAGGAAGGGCACTCAAACACATTTTTCAAAACAAGCAGCTGGGGCTTTGTTTGAAAATGAAGATGCTTTATGTGGAATCCTCATAGTATATAAAATATAAAACAGGCACGGTTTGAATTACTTGGCTATAATTCCATCTCTGGATCTTGGTGACTCTAGCTTTGCTATAATGATTTATGTCATTGCAAAACCACTTGATAGACCTTTAGTCCTGTAATTCAGAGTTGCCCTTTATTTATTGTATATAGTACATGAACATCCGATAAAGTCTTATCAATTACCCTTATCTTTTGAATAGTGTTGTGTTTACACATCGTAATATCCTGGTTTGCAACAATAAGATGTTCTTAATGAAGGTGGTTTTGCTCTATGTTCCACGAGATTTCAAAATTAAAAGGTTGAATATTTAAAAAAAAAAAATTCTTAACTAGACTATAGCAAACTCCCTTACAAAACATTCAGTTTTGTCATCTTGTTAGAATAATAACAGCAAAAGAATTTGTACAACACACTTCTTAATTAAAATGTAAGTACATACATGATGTATATTTAGCCCAAGAACTTGTCATGTGTAAGTGGCTCAAACTTTTCTCTTTGAGCTGGAGTTTATTTTATTAAAGGAAACCCTTTAGAATACATCGTTATATTATACATATGGGTATAGTCATTTCTCAATTACTTGTGTGGTACCGTTCTATATTTAAAGTTATTACAAAATGAAGTGGATTTAAAACAGAGGTTATAACGCTGAAGTTTTCCAAACAGTACCACTGAAATGCTACCCCAGATGAAAGCTGATCAAGTGGCACTGAATAAAAAGTTGGGAGAGGGGCAATGAGTAATAGAGAGAGCTTGCCATGCAGGTAAGGGAAGTTTTAGAAACAAGTACAATAACTCGTCGCTTAACGTTGTAGTTATGTTCCTGGACAATGCAACTTTAAGCGAAACAATGTTAAGCGAATCCAATTTCCCCATAAGTATTAATATAAATAGCAGGGTTAGGTTCCAGGGAAAAAATGTTCACCAGACAAAAGACTATATTTTATATTATATGTGTGTATGTATATATGTGTGTGTGTGTATATATATATATACGCTATACTATAGTACTATAGTATACTATACACAGCAATGATGATTGTAAAGCTTGGTTGAGGTGGCAAAGTCAGAGGATGGGATGTTTCCCAGGGAATGTCTTACTGCTAAATGATGAACTAGCACTCAGCTGATCCCTAAAGAGTTAACACATTTTTGTTAATGTAGCCTCACACTCTACAAGGCAGCACAAATTGAGGGAGGGGAGACAGCATGGCAGACAGAGAGACTCCCCCCTCTGCCCTGAGGTACCCCCCCGCGGCAGCTCCCCACCCTCTGCCCTGAGGCACCCCCCTGCTCCAGCTCACCCCTGCTCCGCCTCCTCCCTGAGCACGGCGTCACTGCTTCACTTCTCCCGCCTCCCAAGCTTGTGGTGCCTAACCCTAACTGCCCCCCTTACTTGCTGCAGGCGGCCCTCCCTGCGCTCCCCTGCCCCAGCTCCCTCTGCCTAAATGCCGACGGCAACCGGGGCGGCCAAAGATCTGGCCACCACGGTCGCTGCTGAAGAAAATGGCGCCCCCCAAATCCTAGCGCCCTAGGCGACTGCCTAGGTCACCTAAATGGTTGCACCAGCCCTGATCACACTAGATATGTGCTTATTCAGTTTATCAAAAAGAATGAACTCATATGCTATGTGTATTTTACTTCATTGTTTTGTAACTGTATTTTTCAACCATATTTGTGACAGGTATCAAGGCATTTATAGTACTTCTCACTGAAAATCTGTGTGCCCATTTTGAAGCTTTAAAATATTAATATCACATGCCTTCTTTCCAGTGATTTAACCTTGTGGCACAGTACTTTTAATTTACACCTTCCTTTAACAGCATTAGTGAACCTGACTCCCGGTGTATTTTATCTTTTGACCAAACATAAAGAAATGTGAAGAGGGACACCGTCCCTGGGCAAAAAAGAAAAAAATAATTAACACTTGTCATCCTATCTGATCATTAGTTTATGATGGAAAGACAGGTAGTTAGTTGCTTTTCTAGTTTCATAATTGTGATACAGATTTTTTTACCTAGCTATGTTTAATCCAGCATTTACTCAGTCTCAAAAAGAGAGAGTTGTTGGTGTTTGTAGTTCATTTCTTGAACCTCACAAACATTTCAGTTCCTTTATAGATTCAGGTTTCTCTTTGGTTTGATCTATATGATGAGTGTGTCTCTTGAGCTTCCTAGTTCCCTTACAATCCAGAATGTTGTACCTGTTAAAAAAATCAGTTCTTAAGAATCTGATCTTTTGATAGTAGTTAATAAGAGCCACAGGATACAAATTATTCTTCCCTTGAGTCTAGCTATCATTTATAAAAGGGGGAAGAGGATCTCTTTCACTTAGCTGTTTCCCATTAGCAATGCAGGAGTTGAGCATTTAAAGCTTGAATTTCATTTAGGTCATGAGCAGGAAGGAGCAAAGGAAAAAAAACTAGAGAGAGGACCAAATGGTATTCACCCATTTTTTTAAAAAGGCTCCAGAGGCAATCTCGGCAATTAATGCCCGGTAAGCCTAACTTCAGTACTGGGCAAACTGGTTGAAACTATAGTAAAGAACAGAATTGTCAGACACACACACATGATCCTGATTTGTTGGTGAAAAGTCAACATGGTTTTTGTAAAGGGAAATCATGCCTCACCAATCTACTAGAATTCTTTGAGGGTGTCAACATGCATGTGGACAAGGGGGAATCCAGTGGACACAGTGTACTTAGATTTTCAGAAAGCCTTTGACAAGATCCCTCAGCAAAGGCTCTTCAGCAAAGAAAGGTGTCATGGGTTAAGAGGGAAGGTCCTCTCATGGATCAGCTTCCACATAAGGAGAGATTAATAAGACTGGGACTTTTCAGCTTTGAAAAGAGACAACTAAGGGGGGATATGATAGAGATTTGTAAAATCATGACTGATATGGAGAAAGTAAATAAGGAAGTGCTATTTACTTCTTCTCATAACACAAGAACTAGGGGACATGAAATGAAATTCATAGGTAGCAGTTTTAAAACAAATAAAAGGAAGTATTTTTTCACTCAACTCACAGCCAACCTGTGGAACTCTTTGCCAGAGGATGTTGTGAAGGCCAAGACTATAATAGGGTTCAAAAAAGAACTAGGTAAGTTCATGGAGATAGGCCAATCAATGGCTATTAGCCAGGATGGGCAGGGATGGTGTCCCTAGTCTTTGTTTGCCAGAAGCTGAGAATGGGCGACAAGGGACGGATCACTTGATGATTACCTGTTCTGTTCATTTCCTCTGAAGCACCTGGCATTGGCCACTATCAGAAGACAAGATGCTTGGCTAGATGGACCTGTGGTTTGACCCAGTATGGCCGTTCTTATGTTCTTGGAAACATTTTGGGGTCAACAGATGGGTATTTTCTGACAAACCATCTTTCATTGGAAAATCCCCAACCACCTCTACTTTACAGTTATTTGGTGTAATGTAGGCCTAATAAATTTATAACAAAGTAACCACAGCTGTTCTCCAATACACAACATGGTATGTAGCATATTAACAAAAGAATTTCCTTGAGGTGACTTACTATAGTCCTGGTTGGCTCTTTGCATCCTGAAAGGGCTCTGGAATGATCTAAGGTGCTTAATTTCTATATGGCAAAAAATGTCAAACTTTACTGCCTGAAGTTAGGCACCTAACTCCATATTAAACATGTAGTGGCCTGATTTTTTTTTTAGAGGTGCTGGGTATCTGTAAATGCTATTGATTTCAGTGGAAGCATAATATGATCAACTATTTCAGGCACCCAAGTTGGAAACTTTTTCCTTTAGTATGCATGCAACCAGTAGATAGGAAAACATGACGTCAGACCTGAGAATAGGCTCAGATTTGATCAAGAATAGTTCAGGACTCTGTTGCAATAATCATATGCTAATTCTTCCTAGAAAAATCACCTTCTGGCCACACTAATATTGCCTTGCCTTTAATTAACTGTTTTTCTTACAAGCTGGTTTTCAGGAAGTCAGAACAGGAGCTAACTGCCTTTGAGATTCCAGAGCTCCCCAGCATGCTTTCTGCTGCATTACTATAAGACAAGTCTCATAATCAGTGGAGTGGATTTGGAGGTTCTCTTTTTCTGATATCACCTGCTGTAGCAATCGTCATGAAGTAGAAAGCTCAATCATAAGAATGGCTATGTTGTACTCACCTAAATTTTCATTATGGTATTGCTATCTTTTTATTTGCATAACTAGGTACAGTCTAGTCAAAATTAGCTCATTAAAGCCACAGCAAGGGGTCTCTGTGTAGTTACATCAGTTGTCAGCTTTGGACTCAATTTTCTGCTCTCCAGTTCTGGAAGAGATTGAATCATTGCAGAGCTATCTGCTGTGAATCTGTAGGTATCAGCTGAAAGCAGAGTATTGTATGCCAAGAGATGTGTAGAGCAGCTGATATCAACAGTTTTAATTTTAAAACACTCCAACAAAGCCCTGTATCTATCCTGCATTGCAGTGGACACAGAAGAAGGGAAAGTAGAAATTCAAAGAGAAAAGTTTAAAAGATGGAGAAAACGAGAACCACAGTGTTCTTCCAACCTGGACCGTCTAAGGGTAAAATAAGTAAGCCAGGGCTCAGTCCTGCTCCTATTGCATAACTCACATTCAGTTCATCATCGTCCAAATTAGTACATCCTTGAGAAAACTGAAATTAGAGCATAAGGAAAAACGATTCTCCCAAAAGTAAAATCGTAAATTGGGTTCATTTGTTAAAATAAATAAATAAAAATTGAAACTAATCTTTAAGGTGTAGATCACATTGCTGTTTCCCATTTCCTGCATTCACTTGATACTAAATAAATGTACATTTTCAATAAATTCAGGTAAGAGTGGTTTCTTCATGGCAGCAGAACCTTGAAGTAAATTTAAAAATACCACATTCAAACTATGTTGTAAAGTTATTTTTATATTATTTATTATTAATCATGTTTATTATGGTGTCCCCTAAGGGGCAATCAAGAGTGCTAGGCACTGCATAAACATAGAATAGTAGGTGGTCCCTGCCCCAGAGAACAGGGTGGGGAAAGGGGTATAACACAAAACCATAGTGAATTATGTGATGGCGGCAAATGTCCCTTTTTTGGAGAGGGGGTGAGGTTATTTAGGAGGGGAAGAGGTAAGAGAGATGATGGAGACAGACCCCGGTAAGAGCGTCAAATGTGGAGTGAAGCTGATGTGAAAAGATTGTGAGGGGGTGTAGGGGAAGGATTGGAGCAAGCAGCCAATCAACTCAGGGCAGAAAAAGTGCAGTCAAAACTGTAGAAAGTTCTCTGAGTGTGCAGATGACCAAAGCTTCCTGCTTTGGCTGCTTATACCACTACTTGCTGAACTCTCTAACTGGTTTGCTACAGTTTTCCCTCAAGGCCACGTGGCAGGAGGGAGGGGGAGACATCTGACATTTCCCATTATAAGACCCTGTTCTCAATGGCTTATAACTTTGCCAAACTTTAATGACTTGGGGTGAAATTTTCCATGCTGGATGTCTGTCTCAAGTTGAATTTTTGGTTCAGTCAATTCTGAAAACAAAAGTAGGGAAAAATACATTGTTTTGCCCATGTTCAGAAATTCTTGCAAACTTTTCTTGGTAAAACTCTAGTGACTTTTTCTTTTAAAAGTTCAGACATGGAACTGAGAGCTGGAATAGAGACTGAGACTGGCTGGAAGGCTACTGGGTCTGGGAGCAGGCAGGAAACTGGGATTGGTTGGGCATGGGGACTGGGAGCTGGGGATGGAAACAGAAGGAACCAGTAGGTGTTGGCGTACACTGAAATTTGATGAGATTGGGGGAGGGGAGAGACTGGGACTGAAAACCAGTGGGGGCAGGAGGAAGATGTTAAAAGGAAGGGAAACCAATCTGACAAAGAACCAGGATGCGAGGGCAGAACTGGGATTCTCTGGGCAAAGAAACTGGGCAAGAAAATGGTGGAGAGGGGACAGTGAGATTGAACAAGGAGCCCGGGGATGGAGATTAGGACGGGGATGATGCGGGCTGCACAACTGGAGGTCAGGGTAGGGGAGAAAGATGGGATGAGGAATTGAGAGGAGGGAACTGGAAATACCTGGGCAAGGAGACTGGGCAGAAAGAAATTGGGACAGTGGAGGAAGAATATGACTTGCTGGGCAAGGAGACAGGGACTGGGATGAGAAGCCTGAAATGTGGAGAATGGAACTGGGATGAGGGGTGGTGGAGGGTCAGGACTGGGACAGGGACAGATTGGAGGGGAGGGGCAGAAGGGGTCACATAGGAAATGGACAGAAGAGTCTGTGCCCACTAGAATACACTCCTCTCCGGGGCATGGAATGGGACCCACAATTCCTGAGTCTCCACCATTCCTCTGCTATCATTCTCTGTGAAAACTGGCAAATTGTCCATCCTCATCTAGTGCTGGTCCACATAGCAGATGGCAACTGACTACTGAGATCAGTTATTCCATTGGTTGAGGTGGCAGAGGTTTGTGCAGTGGATTGAATGGTCCCTATCCTGCTGATGAACCATACGAACATAAGAATGGCCATTTTGAGTCAGACCAATGGTCCGTCTAACCCAATAACCTGTCTTCCAACTGTGGCGAATGCCAGATGTTTCAAGGGAAATGAGCAGAACGGGACAATAATCCAGTGAACCTGTTGTCCAGTCCCAGCATCTGGCAGTCAGAGGCTTAAGGACACCGAGAACATGAGTCTGTATCCTTGGCCATCTTAGCTAACTGCCACTGATGGTGAATTTATCCATTTCTTTTTTTGATCCAGTTACAGTTTTGGGCTTCACAACATTCCCTGGCAACAAGTTCCAGAGTTTGACTGTGTGAAGAAGGACTTCTGTTTGTTTTAAACCTGTTGCCTGTTAATTTCATTGGGTGACCCCTGGTTTTTGTGTTATGTGAAGGCATAAATAACACTTACTTTCTTCACACCATTCATGATTTTATAGACCTTTATCACATCCCTTAGTCACCTCTTGTCCAAACTGAATTAGTCCTAGTCTTTCTAATCTCCCTTCATATGGAAGCTGTTCAATGCCCTTAATTATTTTCATTGCCCTTGTCTATACCTTTTCTATATGGTTGTTAATATGGGGGTTTTTTAGTTTGCTTTTTTTAAAACCTAAGAAATTATACACACACAAACCAAAGGTCAGTATTAAGGTTGCAAAGTCAAGCATCCAAAAGTTAGGAAATTCCAGAATTAAGGTTACCTATGTTACTTTAATCAGTCCTCTTGTGTATATGCATTATGATAGTCTCCAGTTACGTGATCACATACTGTTCTTTCCACAGGATCCCTGCCTCATTCAGTTCAGAGGATGGACCTGCTCTGGGAATGAATCAGGGTTGTGTAGTGAAGGAAATTGTTTTTGGTAGGACCCCTGCTCCATTTGTTGCAGAAATTGGAAGGTGTATTGGGAATATGGCAGGGGGGTTACAGGAATGGAAAGGACAGTCTCTTTGTTAAGGTAGTTGAATGCTGCTCTGGAGGATTTGATTCTGTGTGATGCTAGGCAAGTTCCTTAACCCAACTTTTAATAGGTGGTCATTTCCTGTGTATACCTCATTTTCTGAGAACTCATTGACTTGAGAACCTGGGATCTGATTTGCAAAAGAGCTGAGCACTCTCAACTGGAACTGACCTCAGTGGGAGCTGTGCTTTGAAGATATGAAGTGCTATATAATGCTAAGAATTTGGAAAAATCAGGTTCTAGATGTCTCAAATTGGGCACCCAAAGTTAGCAGATATTTGTGGACTTCAACATCTCTGTGCCTCATCCCCATTTTATAGATAGGGAGCTGATCATAACCCTCATCTCAGAGTTGTTATGAAAATAAATTCATTAATGTTTGTGAAACACTCTAATGAGGAGCACCATAGAGAAGCCCATGAGGAAATTATTAATAGTGTCTTCAGAGCAATTTTTGGATAGTGTAGAGTAAATAAGGTCTAGGGATACACTTTGAGGAAATGAAGATACAACAAAATATTGAATTTCTGCTTATTAAATGAGCACCATCTGTTCCATGCAGTCAATTGAGGCAGGGCTCTTGTGGAAAACGTAGTAGGTGATCGTATAATTAAAGACTGTATCATAATGCATACACACAAGACGGCTGAAATAAAGTTGTCACAGGCAAAATATTCTGGTGTTGCTTAACTTGAGTGCTTGACATTGTAACTAACAATTTGCTTTTAACGTAGTTGCTGGTGGGTTTTTTGTTTGTTTGGGGGGGATTGCATGTTATTTAGTATAAAAATTGCCTAGAGCCAAGGATAGGCGCCTTTTAATTTCCAATAGGATATATGAAATAATACATGAAAATACTAAAATAAATAAAAATGGTAAGCATTTGATCTAATAATG